>NW_006287911.1:1082148-1082564 GCF_000327345.1 Myotis davidii | reverse complement strand
CCATCTGAGTTGGCAGTTAATTTGCATATAGCCCTGATTAGCCAATGAAAAGGGCAGCGTCGTACGCCAATTACCATTTTTCTCTTTTATTAGTGTAGATAGACTAGAGGCCTGGTGCACAAAAATTTGTGCACTCAGGGGGTCCCTCAGCCAGGTCTGTGCCCTCTCGCAGTCTGGGACCCCTCAGGGGATGTCACCTGTTGGCTTATGCCCTCTCCCTGGGGGATCAGGCCGATGCTGGCAGTCAGACATCACTCTGGTAGCCCGAGAGCCCTCAGGGGATGTCCACTTGCCAGCAGGGAGCAAGCCTAAACTGCAGTTGGACATCCTTACCACTGCTGAGGAGGCGGGAGAGGCTCCCGCCACCACCACTGTGCTGGCAGCCATCAGCCTGGCTTGTGGCTGAGCAGAGCTCC
>NW_006287911.1:1072108-1082106 GCF_000327345.1 Myotis davidii | reverse complement strand
CTCCCCCCATGGGGGTGTGGCCTGCTAGGTGAGGGGCTGATGGCTGTTTTCAGGCTGGCCACGCCCCCCTGCGACCCAAGCTCCCAGCCTCTCCTTTTTTTTTTCCAGGTTGGCCTGGAAGCAAGTATCTGGGATTTATTTATCTTCTATAATTGAAACTTTGTAGCCTTGAGCCAAGCCTCCTGCTCACTCCAGCTCCATGGCTGCTGCCATCTTAGTTGAGTTAATTTGCATACTGGCTCCTGATTGGTTGGTGGGCATGGCTTATGGGTGTAGTGGAGTGATGGTTAATTTGCATCTTTCTCTTTTATTAGTGTAGATTATTTTTAGATAAAGTATTTCATCTTTGTTAATAGAACCTAATCTTCAGCTATATTTTAACAGGGTTTTGTTTTGTTTTATTGTTGTGGTGGTTATTAATATAATTAGCTCACAAATCACTTTATCTCTAAAGTATGACTATTATTTCATGGTAAAACCACTTCATTCTCTCTTAATTTCCATTATCTACTCCATAAAAATTCTTCTTTTCCTTTTAGATATTACTTACAATGGAGCAGAACAATAAGCAGAGTTCACAAGTTACCTCTGAGTTTTATCTTCTATTTATTAAATCCTGAATATATAGGTTCAATTTGACTTTTACAGTTTATGCAATATTGAAAGAACAACACCATTCATACAAGCAAAATAAATGAGTAAGTATTTTTGTTAAAATAATGTGTAATATTTAATCATGATCATGTGAAAATTCAACATTTTAAAATTTTTAATTGAAAGAAATACATATAATGAAAACTGTCCACAAAAGTATTTAAAATTAAACTATCTGGATGATGGTAAACATATACAAGAACTTTTGAACATAATTACTGAAAATAATTTTGCTTTCACAGCTATGCCAATCCTCTTCCCTGGCCCCAGCCAATTCTAAAACCTCAGGAAGAAACCCAGATTAGGTACTGTAGTTTAAACAGAAAACCCATGAGGTCTGCAACCAAAACAATACTTGGGTTATATGCATGAAATAAAAAATGATAACTCAGTTTATATCAATCAGCAGTATTGATTTAAAACCTATAATTAGCACAGAGGTAAAGTGCTAATAGTTTTCTTATTTTATTCTGACTTGCTAATTAGGGAAAATTTTCACACACACACAAAACAAATTCTACAGCAAATTTATTCTGAGTGTTTAACACTTCCAAAGTTTTATCCATCCTGATTTAATATTTATATGAATGAACATTTCACATACTTTTTAAATTATAAATTTAGAATGCTATATTTATTCTTGTGCATTTTATAAATGGTACCATTGTAGAAAATCACAGATTATGACTTTAAGTATCATAACGTTACTTATTTTATATTTATAATTAGCTCCCAAATCACTGATTATTACTGTTTAATTCTTAATTCTTAATAATTATTAATTTCCATGACATTTCTATGAAATATTACCACATTGTGTTCCTCTTTTACAAATGATTAATTTAAGAATGCATAAAGGATATTCATTAGCAACAAAGTTAGGAAAGGATGAGTTTCTGGTATGTAATTTTGGAATTAGTCTCCTAATTCTCACTTCAATTCTGGGTATTAAAAAAAAATTCCCACCTTGGAGACACAATTAAATCTAAGCAATAGCCCCCTTAATAAAGAACTATTTTATATTTAAACAATATAGTCTTTTCAAATGTACAGTACGTGTCAACTTATGTGATTATGAACAAGACCGCTCTTGAAAATAAGCGAATAAATCTGTTGCCCAGGTGGTATCTGATAGCCACAGGGGGAGAGGCCTATCCTCAACCCTGTCCCCAATTCCCATGGCAGCTGTAAGCCATTAGCATGTCAGTTTGGATTAGCTGTCACCAACCTGTTGAAGACTTGTAGGAAACAGGAGCTCACAGCAGAAAGGGTAGGAAAGGACCACTCCCGGCTGTTGAATCTGCAGTGGAGACAGCAGGCAGTTTGGGGGGCAGCAGAAGGATACAGCACCCTAGAACAGCTATTTTCAGCTGGTGTGCTGTGAGAATTTTTAAAACGTGCAATACCTAACTCTTTTTCAGGGTCACTGACCTTTTCCCCTTAAATTGTCAAATAAAAAAGACAACAGCCAACACAACAATAGCCGTCCAGTATGAATGAATCAACATTATATCTATTCTTTTTGTCAGATTAGCAAAAAATGTAATATATTTTTTAGTGTGCCACAGAATTTTAGTAATTAGTAATTAATTTATGTGTGCCATTGGGCTGGAAAAGTTTGAAAATCACTGTCCTAGAAGAATGGAGAATGCTGAAAGATACCATAGAAAAGGAGATAAAGGATTCATTTAAAATACTTTTCCTACTTCACAATTTAAAAAAATAATCTGGGGTATTTCATTTATACAGTTGATTCCAAACAGTATTCAAAAAATGGATGTTAAATACTAAATGCAGTTACAAATAATAAAAGTTCTAAACAGTTAAGAAATAATTACCTTTTTTGGTGTTGAAAAAAATTATAGGCTGAATTTCATATCCCTGTGACTGTATTCTATTTATTCTACTGGTTTTTTCCTCTTAGCAGTTAAAAACCAGTAACCTACAGGAAAACAGTAGTATAATCTCAACATTCTATTAAAGTTAATTATAATCAGTAGCTGAGCCAATATTGAAGTGTTAAGTTCACTTATTATAATTTATATTGAAATAAGGATATGTGGGTTTTCTTTAAATTTTTATTAGAAAAAATGAGATTATTGAATTTACAGGTTACTGTAAATTATTAGAGAAAAACATATTCTCTTTTCTCAGTTATTCCCCTTATAATATTCTGATATATGGCTATAATCAGGTGTTGAGTTCATAATCTGAAAAAGTAATATAAGAGAAAGTGTTTGGAAAAAGATATATGTCCATATTTCTGCCTGTTTCAGATTTGTGCAGTGGTGCCAAAGGCAGAAAGAAAGCATATAACCAAATAGGCCCTATGGGCACCACTGAGTCCATGAACCTCTCCTCAAAGAGTGGAGCAGAGGGGCTTCAGAAGGACTCCCCTCCCCAACAGACACACACACACACACACACACACACACACACACACACACACTTTTAGTTCGTTTTGATATGGGGCTGAAGGAAAGCAGGATGTTTTAGGAAAAAACACACACACCAAAAACAAAACCAAAAACAAACCACTACCGCAGATCCATAGCAGGGGTGGAATTAAAAAAAGATGAAATTGCTTACTCAACAGCTTTGAGGCATCATTTCAAGTCTGTCTTCAATATCCCACCAGCAACTTGAAGGAAAGCAGGAAAGCAAGCTTTACCCAACAGTGCAGGAGCGAACAACAATGGAAAAGAGAGCAGGTTGTATGGTGGTTCCTCACTTATGCTCTGAGGTCAGGCAGGCTCCGGTTTGAATCCTGTCTCTGGCACTTGCTAACTACAGCTAAACAGCGTGTGTGTCTATTTTCTGATCCTGTGCCCATTTCCTGATTGGTAAAGGGAGTTAATAAAATAGGTGCCGGGCATGAAGTAAATACTGGCTATACAGTCATCATTATTGATTCTCTTCCCTACTACTGTTCTGAAATTGGAAAAGACCAATTTGGGGGCAGATCATAAACTGATTAACTTGTTTTGTGTGTTTTTAAATTTTAATTTAATTTTTCCATCACCATTTATCCCCTCTATGTCCTCTTCCCCCTCCACCCATTCCCCTTTACCCCCACAAATGAGTGACTTGTTGATAACTATTTGTTGAGCTATCTGCCTTTAGCACTCTGACTGTATGCCCCACATTTTTTAATCTCTATTTTGATATAATTTTTTCTTGATCTTTCATCCCCTTAAGGAGTTTGTGGGAGGAAATACTTCAAAAAAGAAATAGGCCTATTGCTTGAGGAAATGGTATGACTTTAGTAGCTGGAAAAAAGAGAGTTGGACTACTATATTGCTTCCATCTTCCAAGCAAAAATAAATATTTTCAAGCTGGAAGAAAATCAAAATACTACTTGGAAACTACTCTTCAGCCCCTCCAAGATAAAACTGAATATTATCTGAACTCCAGGGACAAGCTTTAAAATATGAAAACCCATTGATATTTATGTTAGAAATTAAGAAAATTAGAAATTAAGGCTAGCTACTTTCACACACAGAATTTCATCTACCTTATCCAATACATTTCATTAACACAAGAATGTGAATTGGTTGGGGACATACATATCACCAGCTCCAATGGAGAGTAAATTCCTTGATTTTTCAACTTTGTTCAGGTTCAGTACATCATGGTGCTTCATTCACATTTGTTAAATGAACAAACCTAAAGTTGGACTAGAGGCCCACAATATGTGAAGAAATAAAGACAAGTCATCCACTTCAACAGCATTCAAGATTCCAAGACTCTTGAGAATTTTATCTTTAGACTAGAGGCTTGGTGCACAACATTCATGCACTTGAAGGGGGGGTCCCCTCAGCTGGCCTGAGTCCTTTAGCAGTCCGGGAGCCCTCGAGGGATGTCCAACTGACAGCTTAGGCCCGCTCCTCTGGAGAGCGGGCCTAAGCCATCAGTCAGACATCTTTAGCATTGCAGCAGAGGTGGGAGAGGCTCCTGCCATCGCCGCTGTGCTCGCCAGGGGGAGTGCACTGACCACCAGGGGGCAGCTCCTGCATTGAGCGTCTGCCCCCTGGTGGTCAGTGCACATCATAACGACTGGTCATTCTGCCATTTGGTTGATTTGCGTATTACCCTTTTAGTATATAGGATGCAAAAAGTTTGCCTATTGATTGCAGAGTCAGTGTTAGTAATATCTAAGAAATAATGTATTTCTGAAAAATAAGGGGTAGAGTTGAGCACGTTTCTGGAAAACTGTGAACTGATTACTTAATGCATTTTCAATAATATATATTCCAATAATTACATGGTAAAAAGTTGATTCTGATATTGAGCAACATTCTACATATAACACAGTGATGGCGAACCTTTTGAGCTCGGCGTGTCAGCATTTTGAAAAACTCTAACTTAACTCTGGTGCTGTGTCACATATAGAAATTTTTTGATATTTGCAACCATAGTAAAACAAAGACTTATATTTTTGATATTTATTTTATATATTTAAATGCCATTTAACAAAGAAAAATCAACCAAAAAATGAGTTTGTGTGTCACCTCTGACACACGTGTCATAGGTTCGCCATCACTGATAACAGTTCATTAAACATGGGCACATGAACATTTGTGGAAGTTCATAGTGATCGTTAGAAGCCGACATGTGTTCTTTCAGAATGTCATTGAAAACAAATCCCCTTTCCTCTTTTGCTAAGGTTACTGGGTTGGTGTATCAGGAGAGATCTACAGCCTATCTTCACTAATTACCGTGGCTGAACAAGGAGAGAGCTGACCATTGTGATAGCTATTTATGAGCATGGGATTTTAACTGTATACGGAATTAAAATCTCTTAAACCAAAGCTGGAATAAGTAGGTAGGAATCAAATTATATTAGGTTCATGAATTAGGAATAAGGTAGTAGGACAGAAATACAGGCAGGAACCAATCTGTGGCTCCTCATTGGGGTG
Source organism: Myotis davidii (assembly GCF_000327345.1). Taxonomy (NCBI): domain Eukaryota; kingdom Metazoa; phylum Chordata; class Mammalia; order Chiroptera; family Vespertilionidae; genus Myotis; species Myotis davidii. The sequence continues at coordinate 1,076,533 of NW_006287911.1, read as the reverse complement.
AGCAGCAAGCCAGAAACCTTTATTGGTTGTTAGAGCAGAATGATAAAGAGGTGCTTAAGTTATCAGGAAGCAAGAGCCATTGATCTAGGAAACCAAAGTCATGGTCAGGGAAAAAGCCAAGCCACGCAGGTGCAACAACGAAGTTCAGGGGGTGCTTCTGGATCATGGTTGTTTTCTAGTGACACACATCGAATAGATGATAAAGGCACCCTTCCAGGTTTTCAAAAAACCATGATCCTAATGATCGTGAGCTGTAATTCTAGAACACTGCTTCTCAATTCTGGCTGTAATTAGGGGTTTTTAAAAATACCAGCATCAAAGGTCCCAACCCTAGGCCAATTAACTCAGTCTCAAGGGTGCAGCCCCGTCAGCAGTATTTTTTAAAAGGCCTCCCAGGCGACTTTAATGTGCAGTGAAGACTGTGGATTACTACCCTAGAGGGAAATCTGTATTATATTCTGTTCTCAAACTCTTAATGCGCATACAAGTAACTTGGGGGATCTAGTTAAAATGAAGATTTTGAATGATTAAGTCTGGTTTAGGACCTGAGATTCAGAATTTATAACAAGCTCCATCTATAATTGGTTCATAGACCATACTTAGAATAATAAGGCTCTAGGACAGTGATGGCGAACCTTTTGAGCTCGGCGTGTCAGCATTTTGAAAAACCCTAACTTAACTCTGGTGCCGTGTCACATATAGAAATTTTTTGATATTTGCAACCATAGTAAAACAAAGATTTATATTTTTGATATTTATTTTATATATTTAAATGCCATTTAACAAAGAAAAATCAACCAAAAAAATGAGTTCACGTGTCACCTCTGACACGCATGTCATAGGTTCGCCATCACTGCTCTAGGACAATGCTATAAGAATTTATTTCTAGCCCTTTTTTGTTGAAAATTTTATATTAGATTAACATTTATAGGCATGGTAATTAAAATTTATAACTATATAAAAAGAGAGATAACAGTTTATTTAGAATTAAGGTTCAAAAATATTTTCACAGGCTGAAATAAATAATTAAATTTATTCATTACCATTCTATTATCTAAGCTAAATCTGGAAAACATAAGATTAAAATATATTATAAAGCAATAATAATTTCATATTATGGTAATGGCTTATGAATAGATAAATTAATTAAATTGAATAGTTAGTAGATAAATACATTTTAAGACAAAAGAATCTGGATATGATAAAGTGGTTATTTAAAATGGGGAAGGGTTATTTAACTAATCAAATTGAAACAAAAGAAAAATAGCCATCCAGAAAAAAAAAGATGGATATTTCAGACCTTGACTTAGGATAAATTCCACATAGATCACAGATTTAAATATAAAAAACAAAACCATGAAAGTGTCTTTGTTTTTGCTATTGTCTGTGTGGGGGAACCCTTTCTTAACATGATACAAAGCCAAAAGACACACAAAACTGATAAATTGACTAGAAAAAAATCTTTATATGTAAAGTCAAAAGACTAAGAACAAGTTGTAGAAAAACATTTGTCACTCATAGAATAGACAAATAATTAATTTTTCTAAGTTAAAGAGTTCCTACAAAAGAATAACAACAATAATAAAAAGATCCATACTCCTCAAGAAAGAGGGGGAAAATTTATGATCAAACTGTTAAAAGAAAATTAATTTTCTCTCTTTTTCATAGTTTATAACTTCAGCCCTCTATTGAGAATATTTCTAACTTTCTCAAATTCAACTACTTCAAAATAAAGGGTGTCCCCAAAAATGTATACACATTTTAACAGCTGATAGCTCAATTTTAAAAATAAAATATATGTTAATAAACATTGCCATATTATTCAAAGTATGTGTATACATTTTTTGGGACACCCTATATATACAATTTTACTCCCCCCTCCCCTGAGTGCACAAATTTCATGCACTGGGTCTCTAGTCCTATATAATAAAGAGGTAATATGCAAATTGACTGCCACACCCTCACACAAGATGACTGCCCCCCTGTGGTTGGGAAGTTGGAGTAATCAGGCCAGCAGTGGAGCAGTTAGGTGTTGATCAGGCTGGCAGGGGAGTGGTTAGGGGGTGATCAGGCTGGCAGGCAGGCAAGCGGTTGGGAGCCAGCAGTCCTGGATTGTTAGAGGGATGTCGGTCTGCTGGTTTAGGTCTGATCCCACAGGGATCGGGGAATTGGGCCTAAACTGGCAGTTGGACATCCTCAAAGGGGTCCCAGATTGGAGAGGGTTCAGGCTGGGCTGAGGGACACCCTCCCAGTGCATGAATTTCGTGCACTGGGAGGGAGTACACGAAATTCATGCACTGGGAGGGGGGGGTCCCTCTAGTAGTAGCATAAACAGCATAGTACAGTGATTAAGTGTATGGGCACTGGAATCATACAGCCTGGGTTTAAATTTCAGGTGTGTAACTTTATATAAATTATTTAATCTATCTGATCCTTAATTTCCTCAAATGTAAGCGTTTACCAGTAAATAAATATAAAACACTAAAGACAGGGGGAAAGTCTATATAGTAAATCCTCACTTGATGTTGTCAGTAGGTTCTGTGACTTGAAGTGAAATGGTGTATAACAAAACCAATTTTCTCATAGGCTAATTAATACAAACAAGAGTTAAGTTCCTATGGCAACTTATCAACATTATAATGAAATGGCAGTACTTGAGGACCTTATGTATTTGGTTTATTTGTGTGTTTTTAAAATATATTTTATTGATTTTTTACAGAGAGGAAGGGAGAGAGATAGAGAGTTAGAAACATCGATGAGAGAGAAACATCGATCAGCTGCCTCCTGCACATTTCCTACTGGGGATGTGCCTGCAACTCAGGTACATGCCCTTGACCGGAATCGGACCTGGGACCTTTCAGTCCGCAGGCCGACGCTCTATCCCCTGAGCCAAACCGGTTTCTGCAGGACCTTATGTATTTAAATCTGATAATAGTACTAGAAATATCAGTCATAACCAGAAACTAATAGTGTTGGCAAAAGCTGTAACTCAATCTATAGTCCCAAATAATTTGTGAGGCTTGGGGCATTTGACTTGGTCAGTTGCCACTCTCATGTGTCATTGGGGTTGTCCTTAAATTCCGGACAATCCCCAGGACAGATGAATTCTAGTGACTCCAAACACCTCAGTTTGGTCCTGTTACTCCCCATGTTTATGCTAACTGGAATCCTCTGGTAGCATACACTTTCTGAAACTGATCAGAACTCCTCCAAGACAATGTCTTTGTCCTTTTGGCATAAGGAGCCCCTACTTCTGCTCTCTTGAGTTAGATCCCAGACCTATCTTAATCCTACTCTACACCCCTGGAACAGCCCAGGACCCTGAAAAAGATGCCTTGAAGCTTCTCATTGGTTTAGTGAAACTGAGTTGAGCTACATAAGTCAACTACTTTCTACTAATGTCTGAGTGGGACTAAGCCACAGGAAACAATTCTTGTTAAAATCCCTTGATCATTTCTCATGCCTCCATCTTGTGTTAGGCATATACACATATATTTCACTATGTCTTTTCCCCCTTCTTACCATGTTTTGTTTGTTTGTTTAAAAACATCTCTGTAACAATAATTGCAAGTATAGCATCCATGATTTTATTGTATAAAACCTTCCATCTTAGCTAGATTGGAGAAACATTTTTTACCTTCAGTATGTTAATGAAGAAGCAATGATTAAGAATAATTAGTGACTTATTCAAGATCATATAACTTGTGGATAGATGAGTTATTTTTTTAAAATTTGGATATATTTTGATACTTCTTACCATATTCTTTCCATTCATTATAAGCACAGTGAGACTTTTGAGAAAGCCCTTTTAGTATTACTATCCTCAATATGGTTTTTTGTTTGATGTTGTGTGCTAGAAAAATGATGAACAGAGACTATGTAAGCCACAGAAGAGAAGGAAGCTTCAGAAAAATGTGAGACGCCATTAAGAACACTAACATGCACATAATGGGACCGCCAGAAGGAAAGGACATAGCGGGGGAGGGGGGAGGGGGAGGGACCTGGAAGAAATCATGGTTGCAAAAACCCCAGATTTAGAAAAATTATAACCTATACATCTAGGAAACTCGACAAATCCCACATAGGATAAATATAAAGAAACCCACTACTAGATATAGCATAGAAAAAAATGCTGGAGAAACTAAGATGGCGGCATAGGGGAACACCGAGATTGCTGCCTCCTACAACAACTTCAGAAATGCAATAAAAGGACAGGACGGTCAACATCCAGAACTACAGGAAGGCTGGTGGAGTGGAAATTCTACAACTAGAAGAAAAGAGAAAATCACATTGAGGGTCAGGAGCTGCGGAAGTAAAATGCAAAGGTACGAAGGCTCTAGCGCGCGGAAAGGGGCTGGTACCTGAGGACGCGGCTGGGGAGGGAGTCACAAGCTCCCGACTGCTCTGAACTCCGGTTCCGGGAAG
>NW_006287911.1:1069573-1070592 GCF_000327345.1 Myotis davidii | reverse complement strand
ATCTCAGTCATTTGTGGAATATAGTGAACAACATAAATTGATGAACAAAAACAGATCCAGAGACAGAGAAGCATCGATCAGACTATCAAACCTCAGAGGGAAGGTAGGGGAGGGTGGGAGTAAAGGGGAGAGATAAACCAAAGGACTTGTATGCAAGCATAGAGGCCTAACCAATGGACACGGACAACGGGGGAGTGGTGAGGGCATGAGCGGGGGGTTGGGGGGCGTGGAGGGTTACGTGGGGGTAAGGACACATATGTAATATCTTAATCAATAAAAAATATATTTAAAAAATTTAAAAAAAAGAAAGAAAAAAATGCTGAAAGTCAAAGAGAAAATTTTGAAAACATTATAAATAATTTTTTCACAAAACTCTTTTTGCCTTCAAAACATCACAGGGCTAAGAGTCAAAAGTTCTGAATTCAATTTTGTATCTTCCTCTTAATAACTAAAAGAGCTTTAGCAATTACCATCCCTGAATTCCAATTTCATCACCTACAAAATAAAATTAGTATTTCCAACAAACAAAATAGTTCTTAAAAAAAGAAGAGTCTTGGCCCAGCCAGTGTAGCTCAATGGTTGAGCATTGACCCATGAAACAGGAGGTCACAGTTCTATTCCTGATCAGGGCACATGCCCAGGTTGTGGGCTCAATACTCCGTGTGCAGCGTGCAGGAGGCAGCCAAGCAATGATTTTCTCTCAGAGATAGAAACACCTCATTGATGTTTCTATTTCTCTCTCCCTTTCCCTTCTCTCTGAAATCAATAAAAAACATACTTAATAAAATAATCTTAAAGTGTGACCTATCTAATTACTAATGGCATATGTTGGGCATCATATTCAATAAGATTTAAAGAAGCACTAACACCTATATACAAAGCCCCTCCCTCATTCAATTTCAACTTTTTAATAACAACTTGCCCAAACCACCAAAGGTTCTCTTTTGGAGCTAAGGCAGAGCTGGAGTGTTGCACCTACTAGAATGGGTGAAAGGTGAAGGCAGTCAGGTACTGGAGTG
>NW_006287911.1:1066510-1069554 GCF_000327345.1 Myotis davidii | reverse complement strand
TGCAAACCCTGAAGAACAGGTGGGTCAGGTTGCCAACTAGAGCAGGTAGGAGTTATCAGAAAGGAGTGGTATGCTTAGAATTAGTCATTGGGATGTCAGGAAGGTTGATGACATCAAGTCAGGACTAAAAGGAGCCAGGATTTAGGAGCTTAAATTAAATGCCTTACCAGGGCAGGAATTGGGGACCAAGATAAGCCAGGCTGCCATGGGGAAAAGCACACTGTACCCTTGCATGAAATCTTGTATGCAAACAACTGCCATTTGGAAACTAGAATCTCCTTCTCTGTTGATGGTCAAGAGCTTTCCATGGTTATGTTCTTTTCTAAAATGTGGTATTTACTGAGCACTTGCTATATGCCATCACTGTTCTAAGCACTTTACTTGTATTATTTATCTCTTTTAATTCTGTCAACAGCCCTGGAAGAAGGTAATCTATTTATCTGCATTTTATAGAAGAAACTGAAGCAAGGGGGGTTAACCAGCTCGTCCAGAGTTACTCATTCAATAAATAGTAGAGCTATAACTCTAGTCCCGGCAGCCTGGCTCCAGAGTCTGAACTCTAAACGGCTATATGACATGGCTCCCTGCAGCTTTAGCTCATCTGTAATTTCACTGGGTAGCCTAGTCTTGAGAGTGATGGCTGGAGACATGTACATCAGGTCTAGATATTATCTAGTGTAATTTTTCTTGTTAAGAACATAATATTTGTGAAAACTTTAAAGAAGTACAACTACAACTTAAGAAGAAAAAAAAAACTTTAACTCTATCCTCTTTGAGGTTAAAAAGCCTCTCTGTAGTTTGCTATACAAAAACACTTAGAAATTTTGTCACCAGAATTTTTCATGGCCGATTTTGCTTCATTTTGAATCTGTTCATTTATAGAAGAAAAATTAGCTTTATTTTTCTCCTTCAAGGAAGGGCCACACTTACTTCTCTGCAGGTCTAAACTCTCAATCCCTGCATCTTTTCTCATTGGAATCATACTGGACTTAAAGATATTTCAGGATATCCAAATGAAAGTGTCAGCTAATGAGATATGTGGAATTAAAAATTAGGGCTAGAGCCCTAGCCGACTTAGCTCAATGGACAGAGCATTGGCCTGCAGACCGAAGGGTCCCTGGTTTGATTCTAGTCAAGGATGTGTACCTTGGTTGCAGGCTCCTCCCTGGTCAGGACTCGTGCAGGAGGCAACTATTTGATGTGTTTCTTCTCACATTGATATTCCTCTCTGTCTTTCCCTCTCTCTTCCACTCTAAAAATCAATGGGGGGAAAAAACTTGGGTGATGATTTAAAAAAAATTAGGGCTAGAAATAGAATTTGAATGAATTTGGGTATTATTTATAAAGAGGTTATAGTTGAAATTATGGGAAATACTTAAGATTTCCAAGGGAAAATATTCAAAAATTAAAAAAAGAGGGCTCAGTCCCAGTGGAAAAGGCTTTTTAGATTGTTCTAGTCCAATCCTTTCCACAATGCTCAGCTCCCTGGATCAAAATCATCCAGCTCTATTATTATCTGTGATGATGGAAAGAAACTCACTATCTCCAGGATTAGTTTCCTCTTATTGTAACAAATCACCACAAATTTAGTGGTTTAAAGAACACAAACGTAAAGTCTTACAGTTCTGCATGTCAGAGGTCCAAAAATCTACAGTTCTGTAGGTCACTGGGCCAAAATCAAGGTGTTGGCGGGGCTGAATTCCCTTCAGAGGCTCTGGGGTAGAATCTGTTTCCTTGCTTTCCCCCTGTGTCTAGAGGCTGCATTCCGTGGCTTATAGTCCCTTTCTCCATCTTCAAAGGCAGCAACATAGCATCTTCACATCACCTTTTGATTCTGGGCCTCTGCTTCCATCATCACATCTTCCTCTCTGGTTATTCTGCCTCCTTCTTCCTTCTTTCAAAGACCATTGTGGTTACATTGGCTCATCTGGATAATCCAGGAGAATATCCCTAACTTAAGATTCTTAAATTAGTTACATCTACAAAGTCCTTTTTGCCATATATGGCAACATATTTATGGGTTCCAGGGATTAATACATGGACATCTTTGAGGGGTGCATTTGTCTACCCCCTGCCAAAGCAGCCCACAATCCTAATGACTAGAAAGTTGTTACATTGAGCTAAACTTTGTTTACATGTAGTTTCTATACATTGACCCTGGCTTTGTTCTCTGAAGTCACAAATATTAAGTTTAACATCTGCCACATAACTCTCCTTCAGATATTTGAAGATTTATTGACCCTCCCTGCCACGGACAAAACCATTTATTCAATAGCTTAATAGTTCCAAATCTCTATGGCTGGCCTTCTGTGGAGACCTTTGGTTTATTAGTGTTTCTTTGAAAAAGTGGTGTGGTCTGACCAAGCATGAATAAATAGGACCTGTTTCTTTAGTTCTAAGCACTGAATATTAATTAATAAAGCCCAAGATATAGTCTACTAAAATTCTTCTTTCCAAATACTGATGAAGAACATGTTTACCTGAACTATACTTGTACAGTTGAATTTTTAAATTAAATCTTTATTGTTCAGATTATTACATTTGTTCCTCTTTTTTCCCCTATAACTCCCCTCCTCCCAGTTCCCACCCCACCCTCCACCCTCACTCCCCACCCACTGTCCTCATCCATAGCTGCACAATTTTTGTCCGCTCTCTTCCTGCATCCCCCTCACCCCTTTCCCCACCCAAGAATAGCCAGTCCACTCCCTTTCTATGCCCCTGCTTCTATTATAATCACCAGTTCATTCTGTTCATCAGATTATTCACTTGATTTTTAGATTCACTTGTTGATAGATGTGTATTTGCTGTTCATAATTTGTATCTTTACCTTTTTCTTCTTCCTCCTCTTCTTAAAGGATACCTTTCAGCATTTCATATAATACTGGTTTGGTGGTGATGAACTCCTTTAGCTTCTCCTTATCTGTGAAGCTCTTTATCTGACCTTCAATTCTGAATGATAGCTTTGCTGGATAGAGTAATCTTGGTTGTAGGTTCTTGGCATTAATCACTTTGAATATTTCTTGCCACTCCCTTCTGGCCTGCAC
>NW_006287911.1:1065348-1065838 GCF_000327345.1 Myotis davidii | reverse complement strand
TGGCTGTGAGGGCCCGCTGTGTCTATAGTGGAAGAACTTCTGTGCTGGAGACACCCTTCTGGGGCAAGACTTGCTTCAGTGGGGCTTTGATGCTCACGGAGTCTGCCCCCTGAGTGTGTCCCTTATGGATCTGCGAAGTTATAATTGGATGGTCCCACTCTGACCACTGGGTACACTGGCTCTTGGATCTAAGGAGGTGCTAATCTAGCCTCTACCTGAGGCTATCCTGCAGAAGCCAGCTGTAAAGCAATGCAAGTTGCCCTGGGGCCTTGGACAGCTGCAGTTTGTTATGTAATTTTCAGATTATAAAGGGCTGGGCCTTTCATACGCAAAAGCCTCCCTGCACAGCTTGGAGCCCCAGGGGATCAACTGGGCAGCTGGAGCGAGCAGTATGGCTGCTCTCAGTCCTGTCCTCAGAGGCCTCGGCAATCGCTGTGTGTTCCTCTGAGAGAAAGCTGCCCTCGAGTTCTGACCGATGCAAGACAGTCCT
>NW_006287911.1:1061206-1065027 GCF_000327345.1 Myotis davidii | reverse complement strand
CCTCTGAGTCTCGGTATGCTTTTCTCTTTCCTTCTAGTTGTAGAATTTCCACTCAGCCAGCCTTTCTGTGGTTCTGGATGATGTCTGTTCCGTCTTTTAGTTGTATTTTTGAAGTGGTTGTGTGAGGCAGCAATCTCCGGTGTTTACCTATGCCGCCATCTTGGTTTTCTCTGTACAGTTGATTTTTAACTGAAATTCTGGCTTTTATAAGTAGGTTTCCCAAATAGCGCTTTAGTGTCAATAAACAAATTTGTAATCCTTAACTATATGTGGCCTACAAATTTAATTACATGAGTTTCTATCCAAATTCTCCTTCCTCCTCCTCCTCCTCCTCTTCTTCTTCTTCTTCTCTTCCCTCTTCCTCCTCCTTTTTAATGCACTCAACCCAATTTTTGAAAAATACTTTTTCTTGGTTTCAGAGAGAGGAAGGGAAAGGGAGAGAGGGATAGAAACATCAATAATGAGAGAGAATCATTGATTGGCTACCTCCTGCAAGCCCCCTACTGGGGATCAAGCCTGAAACTAGGGCATATGCCCTGACTGGGAATTGAACCATGACCTCCTGGTTCATGGGTCAACACACAACCACTGAGCCACACTGGCAGGGCTTTATCCAAATTATTAATAAAAATGTTAAGTGCAATAGAGCCTATCACAGAGCCCAGCATAACTGGAGGGCTCATCCAAGAGAACATTTATCTGCTTTCTTGGGCCAAAGTCATTCAGGCAAGGTCTACCTGCATTACAATCTGATCCACAGTTTTTCATCTTGTCCATAAGGAATCAATGTTTTACACCCTTCACATAGCATTTTCCCAGACTACCAACCTACAAGGAGGAGTTCAGTAAATTTTTTACATGAAAATATTATCTTTCAGATCACCTATATGAAGAAAACAGACTAAAATAGGATATATAAAGATTTTCACTTCCTTCATTTAGTATCTCTCTTTTTCCCTCTTTCTTTCTTTCTTCCTTCCTTCCTTCCTTCCTTCCTTCCTTCCTTCCTTTCTTTCTTTCTTTTTTTCTTTCTTTCTTTCTTTCTTTCTTTCTTTCTTTCTTTCTTTCTTTCTGTCTTTCTTTCTTTTTTTACAGATGTGTGGTATTTATTGTCTCTAGAGAGCAAAAGTAGTCTGATGCTAAGGGGATAGTTCTTTATGATCCAAGCAATGAAATGAAGAGAAAAGAAGAACTAAATTCCAATTTTACCCATTTGACTTGCTCTTAAACATTAGTCAGGATTCTTTATATCCCCTCCACAAAACAGGCCAAGTCAATTAAATAAGTTTAATGATAAATTTTGAGTATATGTGAATAAATGTGAAAAACTCTTCATTATAACAGATACATAAATGTTGTGCACATTAAAAAAAGAATAGTACTATATAAATTTTATATGTATATAAAATTAACAGATACTTTTTGGTCTATAGCCCTCTAAACACCATTACTATGGCTACAGTTTTGGATTTATACCTATTAATTAATCCAGAAACTTGGTTCAGTTTGTCCTTTTTGCACATATGTGCATGAGTGCCTGCATGTATATTTGTGTGTGTGTAGATTTCATGTCAGGATTTCTCATTTGTCTCTGGCAGTCATGAAGCCACTATCAGAGGCAGTTTAGAATAATTATTTAGATTATGGTCTTATAAAGCTAGATTTGTTTTTTGATAACACATATGTAATAAACTTTTCTCATTAAAGTACTCCGAAAACAGAGAAAAGTAAATATTACTTATTCACACCTGTAACATATCTAGAAGTCAATGTAATCTTAAGATGTTTACCTTTCTCAAGTCCCATTTTTAGCTTTGAAAATTCATGAAATATTTTGAGGAAATAGATATGTTTATTATCTTAATTGTAGTATTGCAAATGGGTGTATACATATGTCAAAACTCATCAAATTGCATACTTTTAAAATATGCAATTTATTCTATGTCATATAACCTTAATAAAATTGTAACAAATGTTAAGCTCTTGGTAACGAGTGAACTATCCTATCTAATAAAAGAGTAATATGCAAATTAACCATCACTCCAACACAAATATGGCGGTGCCCATAGCCACAAGATGGCTGCGCCCAGTCCTCTCAGCCCTGCTGGAGTCCTCCATTCCCCGAGGGGCAGCCACTGAGAACAGGGCCTGCTTGGCCATCACCTGCAGCGACCCAGTAGTGGTCAAGCGGCCCCGCAGAGAGCAGAGAACAATAGGGAGTGGGCCTAAGCTGTCAGTAGAACATCCCCTGAGGGCTCCCGGATTGGAGAGGGTACAGGTTGGGCTGAGGGCCCCCCTCCCCCTCACGAATTTCATGCACTGGGCCTCTAGTAATTACATAAAACAACAGAGATGACTGATACAAACAGTGTTGAGAAAGAGAAGCCAGATATAAAAGAGTACATGATATGTGATGCAGTCTTAAAGAGGATAATGACTGAAGGGAGGATTAAGAGGTCTTCTGAGATGTTGGTTATTTTGAACCTTGAACTGAATTACATGGCTACATTTGCTTCATGAAAATTCATTGAGCTTTGCATTTATGCACAGGATCTTTGTGGTGATGGAATAGTTCTGTATCTTCAATATGGTGGTGGTTACACAAATCTATAAAGATATGACAAAATTGCATATATTTTTATACACACATACAAATGAGTGCATGTAAAAGTGGTGAAATCTGAATACCGTTGATGGAGTGTACCAGTCAATTTCCTGGTTTTGATATTTTACTACAGTTACATAAGATGCTACCATTGGAGGGAACTGGGTGGAACCTCTCTGTACTAACTTCCTGTGAACTTATAATTATTTCAAAATAAAAAAACACACAATATGCTTGTGTAAAGTAGTATTTTAGTATCAGAACATTTATTGGACTTTCTTTTTTTTCTTTTTTAATATATTTTATTGATTTTTTACAGAGAGGAAGGTAGAGGGATAGAGAGTTAGAAACATCGATTCAGCTGCCTCTTGCACACCCCCTACTGGGGATGTGCCCGCAACCAAGGTACATGCCCTTGACCGGAATCGAACCTGGGACCCTTCAGTCCACAGGCCGACGCTCTATCCACTGAGCCAAACCGGTTACGGCTGGACTTTCTATTAGTGATTTCAGAGAGGAAGGGGGAGGGAGAGATAGCCCTCCTGCATGCCCCTCACTAGGGATTGAGCCCAAAACCCAGGCATATGCCCCGACTGGGAATCAAACTGTGACCTCTTGGTTCCTAGGTTAATGCTCAACCACTGAGCCACACCTGGCTGAGCTATATCCCCTTTCTAAAAGTTTCCCCCTTCCCCATCCTCAGGGTTGTGGTGAAAGCTGTTATGTTCAATCTAAGTGGTCCCAGCTGGGAACTTAGATGAAAATTGATTACTCCAGGGGAAGCATCTGTCCTAAAGTGGGCCAATTAGAGCCTTTTCTTGGAATATGGCATTTGGACTGAGAGACACCCATCTCTCTTCATGTGTCTGGACTATCCCTTTTAAATATTTTTTTTATTGATTTTTTACAGAGAGGAAGGGAGAGAAAAACATCGATCAGCTGCCTCCTGCACATCTCCCATTGGGGATGTGCCTGCAACCCAGGTACATGCCCTTGACCGGAATCGACCCTGGGACCTTTCAGTCCGCAGGCCGACGCTCTATCCACTGAGCCAAACCAGTTTCGGCGACTGTCCCTTTTAAATTCAAGAACTTACAGGGTGTCTTGTTTTCCATTCTGTGGTCAGGGGAAACAGAAGAACCTGGTCTATTGAGAGAAGGTGGAGTGAAGCAGATGTACAAAAGCAGGGACAGACAGTGAGGAAGATTCCTTTGGA
>NW_006287911.1:1053827-1060998 GCF_000327345.1 Myotis davidii | reverse complement strand
ATAACTGCATAACTAATGAGTCAGAGAGTGGTCAACAAGAACCTACTTGAGAAGTAACATGAATAAAGTATAGAAAATAGGGATATAAGTAGAGCCATAGACACTTGAATCCAAAAAACTTCAACTTTTATCATCATTAGTCATAGAGGTATTCCATTTATCACTTAGAACAGATATACATAGTCTTTTGAGAGTCAAAGAAAACAATTTCAGGAAAGATTAGTTCAAATAGCGAGTATCTAGAATTGAGGAAAAAAAGTTCAGACTGTGTTAAACAGGATGTCAGTTCTCAGTTTGACGTAAGCTTCCTGAGAGGTGGAGGTTGCTCTGAAACTTCCTGCTTGGTCATAAAGCGGAACAAGGCAACTGGAACACGTTGGTCTTTCTCTCTCAATCTGGTCCTATGTGGTCGATGAAAAATGCTGATTTGTGATTACTCTTAAAAAAAACCAAAAAAAGTAGCCAAAGCGTAGCATATTGTTGACTGCATTTTGGAAGGCACCTCTGAGGCGGGAAAGAAGTATTACCTGGTTTTTAAGTAAAGGGAGTCTGACAAACACGTGACTTGCTGGAAAACAAAGCACAGAACAGAAAAAATGTAATTTGCAGCTTTCAGTTTTATGTTCCATCAATGGAAGTGCTGCTCTTGTCACTGCCAGTTCATTGGTTGCTCAAAGTTGTAGCTGTCTACTTTTTTAAAAAATTATTGAATTTATTAAAGTAGCATCGATCAATAAAATTATATAGGTTTTCGGTGTACAGTCTTTATTGTAGCTGTCTACTTTTTCTTTTCTTTTTTTTTTTGGCTGTCTACTTTTTAATGAAAGTTGTCTGCCACTGTTGGTTGTGCCCAACTCTCTCTGCTGGGGCTGCGGACAATAACTTAGCCCCGTGTAAGGGGAACATGTAATTCTCACTACTCTTACTCTTGTTCTCCCCTAAGCCAGCAGAGTGTTATTGTTTTTTTAGTAGTTCTTTCTGCCCAAGGGCATTTTAATATTGATGTCTCAGGAGTAGGGATCCCAGCTCTATCCCACCTCAGGTGCATAGGCTGTTGTCTGCAGTCTTGATTTCCTGGAGTTACACTCTCCCAGAAAGCAGGCACTAGGGGAAACCTTTGTGCTAGGGGAAAAGGAAAAAACATTTCTCACTATACAGATGCCAAAATATAACTAACTAAAAAAAAGCTAAAAAAGGAATGAAGGAGCAAAAAAGAAATAGACTTCCCGGTCCCTCACGATTTTCTCTGGGATGGTAAATAGGACAGGAAAGGCTTTTGGGGCCCTCATTTCTTCTAGAGTATGGCCCCATCACTTTCATGTTCAGTTGGCTTCCCAATGTCTCCTCTTCTTCCTGGGAACATTTTCTATTTCTTCCTGGCCTGCAGTATTGCATCTTCATAATACTGTTTTGCAAAGAAATCTATCAGACTTTGTCTTTGGTATTAATATTTGCCATCATATTAACTTATACCCTCCTGTGTCCCCATTACTCACAGTTCTATCTTGAAACTCGGTCACAGAGGCTAACAGAAGGATAAATTTAATTTAGCAAACATTTGTTAAATAGAGCCATACTGAGATAATTGGAAGCTCATAATTCTATAACTGTGAAACTGTTATTGACAGTTGATATTACAGAGGTACAGACAATCAATAGGCACTCAGAAAGTAATGACAGGAGATTAATTCTAAATGAGAATGATGGCATTTTAGTGAGGTAGAACTTTGATTTAAAAATAAAATCATGACAAAAGGAATACCAGCTTTTAAGTTTGAAAAACAAAGAAAAGCAGAATAAAAGAAAAAAAAATCCACTCCTGAGATCATCACTGTTAACATTTTGGCATAGTCCTTTTAACATTTTCATTTATATATACATTTATACGTACATAGACACACTCACACATAAGCACACACAGATAATTGGAATCTTATTCTATGAAACACTCTGTAACATCATTTTAATTTAATTAAATTTAACATTACGTAAGTTTCAGGTGCACAATCTATTGTACATCATTGTGTGCTTACCACCCAAAGTCCAGTTTCCTTCCATCACCATATATTTCACCCCTTTACCTTCTTCATCCTCCCCCTACTCACTTCCCCTTAGGTAACTACCATACTGTTGTCTGTGTCTATGCATTTGTTTGTTCATTTGTGTGACATCATTTTTAACCTAACAATGTATCGTGAATATTTACTCACCTCCTGAAATATTTTTCTATACCTGATTGTCAATTCCAGAGTGTGGATGCTCTGTCCTTAATTCTTGCTATTAGACATTTAGTTTGTTTCCAATTTTTAACCATTATAAAAACAACACTGTAGTGAACTATTATATATAAACTGTGTTTGTAAATATCAGATTATTTTCTTAAATTCCTAGAAATTGAACTGCTTAGTCAAGGTATTTAAACATTTTAAGGCTTCTGTGATTCTCCTATCAGCAACATCTGAGGATACCTTATTCTGATGGGTAGAACTTTTCAAGAGGTGACAGTATCGCTTATTTAAGGGTTTGATTTGTTTTAAAGATGCAGAAAGTTATATAACAGATTTTCCATCCTAGCATGCCTTACTAAGAAGGAGTGCAGTGCTCTGTCCATTCTACCCTGCCCGTTTGGTGTTTGAATGGAAAGGGTAAGTTTGTGTTCAAGGTGGTGTCATGCCTTGTCATGTGAGACACGTATGTAGGTCAAAGAGGAGAAAAGCATTGGGCAGTCCTTTTCATCTCCAGGGTGCTTCTGTTAAATGCCTTCCACACAATATGAAGGGGTCTACTACAAGTAGACAGTATAGGTCTTTCTTCCCTTCCAATTTATTTATTTATCAATTGATTGATTTTGAGAGGGGCGGGGATTTGTTGTTCCACTTATTTATGCATTCATTGGTTGTTCCTTATATATGCCAGGGATCGAACCTGAAACTTTGGTGCATTGAGACAATGCTCTAACCAACTGAGCTACCTGGCCAGGGCAATGTAGGACTGTCTTACCTGAATCTTCTCCCCTTCCAAGGTGATAATAAATTTCATCATTTTCATTAAATATAAGTGGACTGAAAGATGAGGTCTACTCAAAGGTATTTTCTTTTGTATTTAATTGTAAACTATTTGTACTTTTTAATAAAAGAAAACGAAAACCAAGTGGCATTAACTTCGAGTATATCTGTGATGCTGGTTAATTCTATCCCATTTTAATGAGTATGTAGGTGAATGTATACATCTCAATTTTTAGTGCGGTGCAACATATCATTGAGATGTTTCAAAGCTGGTATTTAAGATGTTGATTATATGTACAGATGTCATAGGTGTGTGTTTTAATCTGTTAAGCAATACTTAGAAAAAGGAACATGAATATACTGTTACTTTGTTATAAGCTTGTATTAGGAAATATATGACACTATAATATATAATAATCCTTGAATAACAATAGGCCATATGTTATTTAAAAAATTATGTTAAGGAAAATTTGGGTTGGTAATTTATTTTGCTTGTCTACTAGTCTCCATCCTTCTCCTTCTCCAGGTAGAATCTACACTCCACAAAGACTATGAGCTTGTTCACTGTAGCATTCCTATCCTGTACAGTTCCTTTTATGTAGAAAAAGATCTAGAAATATTTGCTGAAAAAATAAAAATAGAGATGTCATTTTAAAAGAGCAAAAAATGGCAGTGAATTTATAAAAACACTATAAACAAAAATTCTAAAGCCATTCAGTTCTAAAACAGACCAGACATGTCAACAAACTTGCAAGTTTAATCTAATTCCAAACTTTAAAGTGGTGGCAAAAAAATAAAAATAAAAATAAAGTGGTGGCATTCATTACTGGTCCAATGAGTGATGTAATTAGATAGTAATAGTAATAGTTAAAGCTCAGCTGAGTAATAAAGGCAGAGTGGGGCTATTAATACCAGTGTCAAAGGTGGTCCCTGGGGTTCTGACTGAACACTTGAGAAAAGGCAGATCATCAATTTATGTGGGCAGGTGTTTAAGCCTATAGAGCAGTGATGGCGAAACTTTTGAGCTCGGCGTGTCAACATTTTGAAAAACCCTAACTTAACTCTGGTGCCGTGTCACATATAGAAATTTTTTGATATTTGCAACCATAGTAAAACAAAGACTTATATTTTTGATATTTATTTTATATATTTAAATGCCATTTAACAAAGAAAAATCAACCCAAAAAATGAGTTCGCGTGTCATAGGTTTGCCCTCACTGCTATAGAGGATGAAAAAGGAGGTAATTACAGGAGCAATTTCTCTTTTTCTGATTTTGTGGGCTTCTCTTTAACTTTTGTTTTTTTCATCTTTTATCATCCAAAACCAAAGGCTTAATTAAATCTAAGGGACCTGGGTAACTGATTCAGTAAATAGGCAACTTACACATTTTTAGGGAAATTAATTAAAGTAAGTTAAACTCAATAGAAACTTAAAAAGCACTCTCTTTTTTTAGATGATTACCATATGTACCCTTTAAAACTTGAATTTTAAGCACTCTTACATATCAGAATTAGGCAGAAAGTTTGTTTAACTCTTTAATCTCATTTTTATTATGAAATGTATTATACATACCAAAAAGTATATAAAACATATAGATTTTAAATAATAATAACTAAGGAAACCTCTATGTATCCACTAGCTTGTTTTTTTTGAAATATATTTTTTATTGATTTCAGAGAGAAAAGAGGAAAGAGAGAGAGAGATAGAAACATTAATGATGAGAGAGAATTATCCATCAGCTGCCTCCTGCATGCCCCACACTGGGTATTGAGCTCACAACCCAGGCATGGAATCATGACCTCCTGGTTCATAGATCGACACTCAATCACTGTGCCATACTGGCTGCGTGAGAATTATTTCTTAAATTAACTATGAGTCAATTTGATTGTTCTCCAGTTGAGCTTCCACAACATGGTGGCTGTGAATTAAATAGGTCTATTCAAATCCACAGTTTTGATAATTTCTATTGCAGAATACTTATTTCCAGTATTGACCATAGTTCCTACAGAAGTAAGAGTATATTATTTTTCAGAATAGTAGAGAACTAATTATCTAGCTATAGCTTGTAAAAATAGAATCTTGTGTTTTTTTAATGGAAAAGTATGATTGGAAACTATAATTCTTTAAGATCAATATCTAAACTCAAAAGTGAAATCATGGCACAATCACTTGGTAAGTATCTTAAGTTTTTTTTCTGGGCAATGCCGGGAGCCGGTCCATCCTTGCTGTTTCAAGGGACCTGGCATATATGGCATACTGTTCTTAATATGTTTGCTCACCTTGGCACTATGTGTTTTAACCAAGGTCACCTCTCCGAGAAAGGTTGTTTCCCCAGGTAGAGATTTTCCCCTGAAGTTAGGGAGGAATAAAACCCGGATTGGAACCAACTGGTATAAATACAGATGTAACAAGACAACAGGACTCAGAACCTACAGACAGAACTTAGAACACAGATCTTAGAAGACAGAACCTACACAGAACCTAGAGACAGAAGAACTTCGCTGGAGAGAACATGGCAAAAGATCCTGGACAGAACCTGGCTACAGAACTTGGTTGGAGAATCTAGACCGAACCTGGCTGGAGAAACTAGCAAAAGAACATGGCTACAGAACCTGGCTGGAGGACCTGGAGAACGTGGCTGGAGAACCTAGCAAGAGAACATGGACACAGAACTAGGCTGGAGATTGTGGCTAGAGATCCTGGCTAGGCTGCTGATCAACTGAATGCTGTCTCCGTGTCATTCCTTCTTCGCCGACTCCGTCCACACCTTTGGGGACCCCTGGACCTGCTGGGGCTGGACCCCAGCAGGGCGATAACTACCAGGATTGGGTAAAGAATAAATATTCTCAGATGCGCATTAACTTCTTCTTTGAGTGAAATCTGAGTTGAGGTAAGTTAATATTTACCAAATAGATAAATAACTATATTAGTTATTTATTGCTGTATAACAATTACCTATTGAAAGCAATAAACATTTATCTCAGTGAGTCTAGGAGGAAGGAAGCTGGGCATGGGTTATTTGGGTCTTCTGACTCTGGGTCTCTACAAAGCTGCAATCAAAGCGTTGGCCATTGTGACACTCTGGAGGTGGATCCACTTTTTTTTCTTCATTTTATTATTTTGAAGCATTTGGGGTTTTTGCCTTTAAAAAAAATCTTTATTGTTGAAAGTATTATATATGTCCCCTTAGATTCCCCCATTGCCTCCCTACACCCGGTTCCACCGACCTCTTCTAGCCCGCACTGCCTCCCACCCAGGGCTTCACCACCCTCTTGCCTGTGTGCATGGGTCATGCATATATGCATACAAGTTTTTTGGTTGATCTCTTCCCACCCACTCACCCTCCCCCACCTTCCCTCTGAAATTTCAAAGTCTGTTTCACACTTTTATGTCTCTGGATCTATTTTGTTCATCAGTTTATTTTGTTCATTAGATTCCACATAGAAGTGAGATCATGTGATACCTTTCTTTGATTGGCTTATTTTGCTTAGCATAATACTCTCCAGGTCCCTCCACGCTGTTGCAGATGGTAAGAGTTCTCCCTTTTTACAGCTATGTAGTATTCCATTGTGCTTTTTGATCCACACATCTGCTGATAGGCACTTGGGCTGTTTTCAAATATTAGCTATTGTAAATTGCACTGCTATGGACATAGGGGTGCATATATTCTTTCTGATTGATGTTTCTGGTTTCTTAGGATATATTCCTAGAAGTGGGATCACTGGGTCAAATGGGAGTTCCATTTTTAATTTTTTAAGGAAACTCCATACTGTTTTCCACAGTGGCTGCACCAGTCTGCATTCCCACCAGCAGTGTACTACATTTCCCTTTTCTCCACATCCTTGCCAACACTTGACGTTAGTTAATTTGTTGCCAGTAGCCATTCTGGCAGGTGTGATGTGATTCCTTATTTCATTCAAATTTGCATCTCTCAGATGATTAAAAACAACATTTTTTAAAAAATATATTTTATTGATTTTTTACAGAGAGGAAGGGAGAGAGATAGAGAGTTAGAAACATCGATGAGAGAGAAACATCGATCAGCTGCCTCCTGCACACCCCCTACTGGGGATGTGCCTGCAACCCAGGTACATGCCCTTGACTGGAATCGAACCTGGGACCTTTCGGTCCGCAGGCTGACGCTCTATCCACTGAGCCAAACCAG
>NW_006287911.1:1053053-1053814 GCF_000327345.1 Myotis davidii | reverse complement strand
CATGCCCTTCCCCGGAATCGAACCTGGGACCTTTCAGTCCGAAGGCTGACCCTCTATCCACTGAGCCAAACCGGTTTCGGCAAGACAACATTTTTTAATGTCTCTTGGCCTTCTGTATATCCACTTTGGAGAAGTGTCTATTTAGGTCCTTTGTCCATTTCTTTATGGGATTGTCTTTCTTTTGTTAAGTTGTATGAGTTCCCTATATATTTTGGAAATTAACCCTTTATTGGATGTAACATTGGCAAATATGTTCTCCTGTGCAGTGGGCTCCTGTTTCATTTTGTTGATGGCTTCTTTTGCTGCAGAGGCTTTTTATTTTGATGTAGTCCCATTTATTTATTTTCTCCTTAGATTTATTTGCCCTAGGAAATATATTGACAAACATATTGCTATAAGAGTTGTCTGATATTTTGCTGCCTATAATTTCTTCTAAAACTTTTATGGCTTCACAACTTGTCTTTTAGCCATTTTTTTTCTTTTATTATTATTAGTTAGGGTATTACAAATGTGTCCTCATCCCCCCCCATTAACCCCCAACCTCCCCCCCACACACACATACTCATGCTCCCATCCCCCTGTTGTCCATGTCCAGGTTTGGCTTTTATATACATGTATACAAGTCCTTCGGTTGATCTCTTCCCCTTACCCCCCCCCTCCCCTCCCTTCCTTCTGGGGATTGATAGCCTGATCGCTGTTTCTCAGTCTTTGGGTCTGTCCCTTTTCATCAGTCTATGTTGTTCTCTATAATCCACAAATGA
>NW_006287911.1:1051056-1053010 GCF_000327345.1 Myotis davidii | reverse complement strand
ACTATTTATTGAATAGACTATCTTTAGTCCATTGTATGTTTTTGTCTCCTTTGTCAAATATTAATTGACTATAAAGGCATAGATTTGATTTCTTGGTTCTTTCTATTCAGTTCCTTTGGTCTACATGTGTATTTTTGTGCCAGTACCATGCTTTTTTGATTACTATGGTCTTGTAGTTTGATATCAAATATATCAAATAGTGTGATTCCTCCAACTTTGTTCTTCATTCTCAAGGTTACTGTGGCTATTTGGGGTCTATTTTGGTACCATATAAATTTTTGGAGTGTTTGTTCTAGGTCTATGAAATATGCCATTGATATTTTAATAGGGATTGCAGTGAATCTATAGTTTGCTTTGGGTAGTATGACATTTTTTTAAATGATGTTGATTCTACTAATCCATGAACACAGTATATTCTTCTACTTGTTTATATCTTCCTCTATTTTTTTCAGTGTCCTGTAATTTTCCAAGTAGAGGTTTTTTACATCCTTAGTTAAGTTTATTCCTAAGTATCTTATTTTTTTTTTTTTTGCAATGGTAAATGGGAGTTTTTCTTTAGTTTCTCTTTCAGAGTTCATCATCTATATATATAAAAGCCTAAGCAACTGAATGACTGGACGACTGAATGACTGGTCGACCGATTGCTATGACATGCACTGACCACCAGGGGGCAGACGCTCAGTGCATGAGATGCCCCCTGGTGGTCAGTGCACTTCCACAGCAGGAGCACCACTCAAGGTAACCGGCCACCCTGGCAACAGCCACTCACTCCCTCAGTAGTCTTGCAGGTCAATTTCCAGAGAACGGGCCAGGCACCAAAGGACCGGTGCTGCTGGCATGATCCCAACAGTGCTGCAGGCCTCCTGAAAGTTGGCCTCAGGCACTGCGGCCACTTCCCCTCCCTCGATGCTCCCCAAGGGAAAAACAATATAAAAGCAGCTGCTAGGTGGCTCCCAACAACTGGCTCAAATGTCAGCAGGGCAGATCTGGATCCTGGGCTGGCAAGGGCATCCCATCATCTGCCTGGAGGGTAAGTTCACTATTGGTGTAAAGAAATGCCATGGATTTCTTAGTATTAATTTTGTATCCTGCTACATTACCAAATTTATTTATTAAATCTTGTTGTTTTTTTATGGACACTTTAGGGTTTTCTATTTACAATATCATGTCATCTGCAAATAATGAAAGTTTTACTGCTTTCCAATTTGGATGCCTTTTATTTTTTCTTCTTGTCTGATCACTATGGCTAGGACTTCCAGGACTATGTTGAACAAGAGTGGTGAAAGTGAACATCCCGGTCTTGTTCCTGTTCTTAGGGGAAATGGTTTTAGTTTTTGCCCATTGAATATGATGTTGGCTGCAGGCTTGTTTGTCATACATGGCTTTTATTATGTTGAAGTATGATCCCTTTATTCCCACTTTTCTGAGAGTTTTTTTTTTATCATAAATGGGTTTTGCGTTTTGCCAAATGCTTTTTCTGCATCAATTGATATAATCATGTGATTTTTGTCTTGCAATCTGTTTGTGATGTATTACATATATTACTTTGCAATTTTTACACAAAGATGAAATGTGCACCTTGAACTTGAAACATACGTGTTTATGTGTCTGCTCAGATGAGGTCCTCATTTATGTGTCAAATTTAGCATTAATATGTGTCAGTCACTGAACTAAGAGCTTTATACACATTATCAAACTGTCATTCAATCAATATTTGAGTACCTGTGTTTTTGACACTGCACTGCTCTTGTCTAAAGAAAGACAAACAAATACTGACAGGGTCCTTGCCCTTATGGAGTTTATAGTCTAGTAGTGAAGATAGATACTAATCAAATGATTACACAAATATGAAAAGGAAAGGTATGCAGTGTTGTAAATGTACAAAAAATGAACATGTCTTAGCTGGTTTGGCTCAGTGGATAGAGCGTCAGCCTGTGGACTGAAGGGTCCCGCG
>NW_006287911.1:1045330-1046838 GCF_000327345.1 Myotis davidii | reverse complement strand
CACAGAACTTAGAAGACAGAACCTACACAGAACCTAGAGACAGAAGAACTTCGCTGGAGAGAACATGGCAAAAGATCCTGGACAGAACCTGGCTACGGAACTTGGTTGGAGAACCTAGACAGAACCTGGCTGAAGAACCCGGCTACAGAACCTGGCGACCGAACCTGGCTGGAGAACCTAAACCGAACCTGGCTGGAGAACGTAGCAAGAGAGAGAACTTACAGAACCTGGCTGGAGAACCTAGCAAGAGAACATGGACACAGAACTTGGCTGGAGATTGTAGCTAGAGATCCTGGCAAGGCTGCTGATCAACTGAATGCTGTCTCCGTGTCATTCCTTCTTCGCCAACTCCGTCCACACCTTTGGGGACCCCTGGACCTGCTGGGGCTGGACCCCAGCAGGCCGGTATTTTTTCTCCTGCCTCTGGATCTACTTCTCTCTCTCTCTCAGGAGGATGTTGGTAGAATTTAGTTCCTCTCAGGTGGTTGTACTGAGGGGCCCAGTTCCTCACTGGCTGTTGTCTCAGGGCCTCCCCTAGATCTACTCATTGGGAAGTTCAGAACATGGCAGTCTCCATCAGAATGAGAAGTGAAAGCAAGATAGAGAAAGAAAGAAGGCACAGCCTTTTGTAATCTAAATCTCAGATGTGCTATTCCATCACAAAATGCAAATTCCTATCCAATCATAGAACTATGGAATCAGATATTATGGGAGTGGGTAGCAGCAATTTCTGGGTAACTCTGATGTTTGAGAATTGCTCTCCTCAATCATTCTTCCTCTCCCTTTGCATTACTGACATTAATCTCTAATAAATATTTTGTGTCCCAATTCTTTCTCGGCACCTGCTTATTGGGAACCTGACCTGTGACAACTTTGTTATACCAGTCAGTACCTACGTGAATCAAGGCTCTTAACATCAACCTGATAAATATGATATATTTTGTTGAGGATTTTAGCTCTATGTTCATCAAGGATATTGACCTGTAATATTTTTTTTTGTAGTGTCTTTATCTGGTTTAGGAATTAGGGTAATGCTGGCTTCATATAAAGACCTGGTGAATGTTCCTTCTTCTTGAATTTTTTGGGATAGTTTGAGGAGGATAGGTATTAGTTCTTCTTTGAATGTTTGGTAAAACTCCCCTGAGAAACCTCCTGAATCAAAGCTTTAGTTTTTTTGGAAGTTTTTTTTAAAATTACTGCTTCAATTTCATTAGTTGTTATTGGCCTATTCAGGTTTCAGATTCTTCCTGATTGAGTTTTGGAAGATTGTATTTTTCTAGGAATATGTCCATTTTGTCCAGGTTGTTCAGTTTGTTGAAATATAGTCATTCATAGTATCTCTTTATGATCCTTTGTATTTCTGTGGGGTCAGTTGTTATTTTACCTCTTTTTGTTTTTGTTTATTTGGGTCCTTTCTATTTGTTTCTTGATAAGTCTGGCTAGAGGTTCATCAATCTTTTTTTGTTTGTTTCTTTTATGCTAAAATCTCTTTTTTTAATATATTTTTT
>NW_006287911.1:1039280-1041853 GCF_000327345.1 Myotis davidii | reverse complement strand
ACAGTTGTAACAAGACAATAAAAAACAGAACCTGGTGACCGAACCTGGCTGGAGAACCTAGCGAGAGAACATGGCTAGAGAACCTGGCTGGAGAACCTGGACAGAACCTGGCTGGAGAACCTAGCGAGAGAACATGGCAAAAGATCCTGGACAGAACCTGGCTACAGAACTTGCCTGAAGAACCCGGCTACAGAACCTGGCGACCGAACCTGGCTGGAGAACGTGGCTGGAGAACCTAGCAAGAGAACATGGACACAGAACTTGGCTGGAGATTGTGGCTAGAGATCCTGGCAAGGATGCTGATCAACTGAACACTGTCTCCGTGTCATTCCTTCTTCGCCAACTCCGTCCACACCTTTGGGGACCCCTGGACCTGCTGGGGCTGGACCCCAGCAGGCCGGTATTTTTTCTCCTGCCTCTGGATCTACTTCTCTCTCTCTCTCAGGAGGATGTTGGTAGAATTTAGTTCCTCTCAGGTGGTTGTACTGAGGGGCCCAGTTCCTCACTGGCTGTTGTCTCAGGGCCTCCCCTAGATCTACTCATTGGGAAGTTCAGAACATGGCAGTCTCCATCAGAATGAGAAGTGAAAGCAAGATAGAGAAAGAAAGAAGGCACAGCCTTTTGTAATCTAAATCTCAGATGTGCTATTCCATCACAAAATGCAAATTCCTATCCAATCATAGAACTATGGAATCAGATATTATGGGAGTGGGTAGCAGCAATTTCTGGGTAACTCTGATGTTTGAGAATTGCTCTCCTCAATCATTCTTCCTCTCCCTTTGCATTACTGACATTAATCTCTAATAAATATTTTGTGTCCCAATTCTTTCTCGGCACCTGCTTATTGGGAACCTGACCTGTGACAACTTTGTTATACCAGTCAGTACCTACGTGAATCAAGGCTCTTAACATCAACCTGATAAATATGATTTTTGTTGTTGTTATTAATCCTCATCCAAGGATATTTTTTTCCATTGATTTTTAGAGATAATGGGAGGGAGAGGTAGAGACAGAGAGAGAGAGAAACACCAATGTGAGAGAGACACATCGATTGGTTGCCGCCTGCATGCACCCCAACTGGGGCCAGGGATTGAGCCTGCAACTGAGGTACATGCCCTTGGCCAGAATATAACCCAAGTCCCCTCAGTCAATGGACCAACACCCTAACCACTGAGCTAAACATCTATGTCTGTATGACATTTTAAGAAGTCACAGAACTTTATATGTGGTCAGGTCTTCAGCAACCTAAAAGCACAACAACGTTCTATTAGGGAGCACTTAGTTACTTGAGTCTCTTAGTCTCAAGCCTACTCCTCTATATTTCTCTCAGTAATCATGGGCTTGGAAATCTGTAAATTTTGTTTAGCCAACTCCCTTACTAGCTGAGAATTAGTCTCTCTTAATGGTAGTCACTGCTGGAAGATTAGAAGGCAGGAAGTTAAGAAGGAGATTCCAGCTCTCTGGTCATGTTGTTCTCACTCTGCTTAGTACAGGTAAGATCAGAACCCAGCTCCTTTTGACACATGGCCTCTGGGTTATGAATAATAGCCCCGAAACAATCACTCAGGAGTTAGAGTTTCAGAAGCACCAAGTTGCATCCACCTCTCTTCTGCACTCTGAGCATGATTAAACCATAACCCTTCATTAGAGGTCTGAGCACCAGCTGCAGGAGGTCTCCTCCACTAGGTTCAGGTAATGCCACTTCTCCCCTTAGTTTCCCTGCTCAGAGAGTTTTAGGAACTTTATACTGCTTTGATTTTCTGTGTGTGTGGGGGGTGGGGGGGTAGTAAGAGCAGTGGGTAGGGATGGCGTATATCATATGGCTGCAGGGTTTGCAAGGTTAGAACACTAGTAGAAAAGTATCAGACTGTAGAACTGTGTTGGCTTATTCTTGTAGTCTTGTCTTGAAAGAAGTAGGGAGATAACTTTACCGAGACTTAGAGACATTGGAGGATCATGCAGACCATTGTGACAATTTTGCCTTTTGCTTTGAGTAACATGCAAAGCCACTGAATGGTTTTGAACAGTAAAATGAGATGATTTAAATAAAGTTTTAAAGGCTCACTCTGGTGTTTGAGTAGAGAATGGACATCAGAAATGTAAGGAAAGAGGAATCCTACATAATAGAAGCCTAATATGCTAAGTGTACGGACCATTCATTCGACCATTCAGGTCAGTTGTTATTTTACCTCTTTTTGTTTTTGTTTATTTGGGTCCTTTCTATTTGTTTCTTGATAAGTCTGGCTAGAGGTTCATCAATCTTTTTTTGTTTGTTTGTTTTATGCTAATGGGTTTTATTGGTCTTTAGTATTGTTTTTTTAGTCTTTATGTTATTTATTTCCACTCTAATCATTTTTATTTCCTTCCTTCTACTTACCCTGAGCTTTTTGTGTTGTTTTCTTTCAAATTCTTTAATTTGTAGGGTTAGATAATTTACTAGAAGTTTTTCTTGTTTCTGAGGTAGGCCTGTAGTGCTATGAACAC
The DNA here is from genome assembly GCF_000327345.1 of Myotis davidii. Classification (NCBI taxonomy): domain Eukaryota; kingdom Metazoa; phylum Chordata; class Mammalia; order Chiroptera; family Vespertilionidae; genus Myotis; species Myotis davidii. Next base: position 1,039,369 of record NW_006287911.1, on the reverse strand, counting down.
TCCTCTCAAGACTGCTTTGACTGTGTCCTAAAGATCTGGGGTTGTTGTGTGCCATTTTTATTTGTTTCCAGAAAGTTTAATTTTTTCTT
>NW_006287911.1:1037786-1038825 GCF_000327345.1 Myotis davidii | reverse complement strand
CGAGATGGGCCAGACACACCCTGGAGCCCTCCCGCGGTCCCTCCCCAGCCCTGATCGTGCACCAGTGGGGTCCCTCGGCCTGGCCTGTGCCTTCTCGCAATCCAGGACCCCTCGGGGATGTCCAAGAGCTGGTTTCAGCCTGATTCCCAAAGGCCAGGCCTAGGGACCCCACTGGTGCACAAATCTGTGACCGAGTCTGTAGTCTATTATAATGATTTAGCTGAGAAATGGTGGTGGTACAGTTTAGTAGCAGTGGATATAATAAGAAGTGGTCAGAGTTTCAGATATAAAGGTCAGGATAGACATACTAACTATGAAAGATTATTAGCCAATTGCCAATCTCACAGTGATCAACCAGAGAAATTGAGTAACAGTTAACCTAACATTTCTGTAAACAATGACCTCTTCCAATTCCCTGGGGACCCCTGCATGCCCTTTTCAGCTCTCTCAGTGGAAATAGTGCCAGGTTGAGATATTTCAGAGATCACTTAACCAGCTGCTTTACTATCAAATAAAGATTGCCAAATACCTGGTTGTTAGTGGAGGAATATTCACATCTACCTAATGACATCAAAATTTCACACTGCCTGTCAGATGTCACACCTTACTTTCAAGTAACAGATTAAGTATTGGGACACTTTGACTGCAAGTGATATCAATACTCCTCAAATAAGTTCTAATAAAAGAAAATATAATGTCTAACTTCAGAATTTGAAGAGTGGAACTGAATTTAGGCCTCTCTTTTCCAGTTGCTTCCTACTAGGATCCTTTTGTGATCAGTCCAGATGGCCTTCCACTATTCAAATAGACAGGATGAGTACCAGAGGCCCCCCTGTCACATCTCATAGTGTAGCAGGTTTAGAGGGAATTTTCTTTCTTCTAGTTTCTTACAATCAATATTTATTTTTTATTTTTTAAAAAATATATTTTATTGATTTTTTACAGAGAGGAAGGGAGAGAGATAGAGAGTTAGAAACATCGATGAGAGAGAAACATCGATCAGCTGCCTCCTGCACATCTCCCACTGGGATATGCCTGC
>NW_006287911.1:1037152-1037721 GCF_000327345.1 Myotis davidii | reverse complement strand
AGGGAGAGAGATAGAGAGTTAGAAACATCGATGAGAGAGAAACATCGATCAGCTGCCTCCTGCACATCTCCCACTGGGGATATGCCTGCAACCAAGGTACATGCCCTCGACCGGAATCGAACCTGGGACCCTTGAGTCCACAGGCCGATGCTGTATCCACTGAGCCAAACCGGTTTCGGCACAATCAATATTTAATAGTGTATCTCATTCGCACTGTTTATTTATTTTTTTAAAAAATCTTTATTGTTAAGAGTATTATAGATGTCCCCCTTTATCTCCCTATTCCCCCTCTCCTTCCACAGTCCACAGTTCTCACCCCACCCCAGGCCTTTATCACCCTACTGTCTGTGTCCTTAGGTAAGATCTTTGGTTAATCTCTTTCCGCCCTCCCTCCCCACTTCTCTCTGAGATTTGTTAGCCTATTACATGCTTCCATGCCTCTGATTCTATTTTATTCATCAGTTTATTTTGTTCATTATATTTCTTGTTCATTTTCATTTTTATATTCAATTGTTGATATGCGTTTACCACCATGTTATTGTTCATATTTTTGATGTTTTATTTCTTTT
>NW_006287911.1:1031760-1037096 GCF_000327345.1 Myotis davidii | reverse complement strand
TTCCAAATGGCAGCACAGCTAAGGAAGCAGAAGCAAGCATGCAGAGCAGAATGTGCGCTGTGGATGCAGAGACCAAAACCAAGCTCTTCCGTCTGTTTTTGTGTTTTGTTATTCTTTAATTCTCATCCAAGGATGTGTTTAGAGAGGAAGGGAGAGAAAGAGAGAAAGAGAGAGAGAGAGAGAGAGAGAGAGAGAGAGAGGAGGAGGGAGGGAGAGAGAGATAGAGAAACATCAATTGATTAGAGATCAATCATTGACTGGCTGCCTTCTGCATGCCCCCTACTGGCGATCAAGCCTGCAATCCAGGCATGTGCCCTTGACCAGAATTGAACCTGGAACTCTTCAGTCCACAGGCCATTGCTTTATCCACTCAGTCAAACTGGCTAGAGCCAAATAGATTTTCAACATCTTGCGCTCTCTTTTCTCCTTCTGGCACCCCCATAATACAAACGTTGGTACACTTTTTGAACTTGTAGAGACTTGTTTTGTGTCCTAGCACAGTGGTCTATCCTTGAAAATGTCCTATGTGCACTTGAAAGAATGTATATTCTATAGTTTTTGGGTGAAATGTTCTGAAGATGTCAATTAATGCCATCTATGTCTTTTAGGATTGCTGTTTCCTTATTGATTTTTTGTCTAGAACAGTGGTCGGCAAACTGCAGCTTGTGAGCCACATGCGGCTTTGGCCCCTTCTAACCCAGTGGTCGGCAAACTGCAGCTTGTGAGCCACATGCGGCTCTTTGGCCCCTTGAGTGTGGCTCTTCCTAAGCCTTAGGAGTACCCTAGTTCAGTTAATAACAATGTACCCATCTATATAGTTTAAGTTTAAAAAATTTGGCTCTCAAAAGAAATTTCAATCATTGTACTGTTGATATTTGGCTCTGTTGACTAATGAGTTTGCTGACCACTGCCCTATACCAAAGCCTTGGGTGCAAATGAAAACTCCTGTGCTCTGGGTTTAAAACAAACAAACAAGAGGAAAATAAAACTGTGGCTTTATCTCTGAATGACTCTGGTCTATAGTTTCCAGGCTCCACTGCAGCCAGCAGCCCTGCCGCCTTTCATGGCTGGATGTTACGTGGGTCGTGGGTGTCAGCTCTGGTGCTCGGGGCTGTGGAGCCCAGTCTGGGTTCCCAGCCTCTATCTTCTGAGGGAACAGACCCTCCCATAGCCCAGTGCTCTCTCCTTTCCCCCGCCTGCCAGCCTGCCACCCTTGGGAGCTGGGTCAGCTCCTCTCTGACCTCACCCTTCTTACTGGTCTCCAAGTGTTTTCTGTCCTTCCTTGATATAAGTCTCCTCCTCAAATGGACCTCAGTTGGTAATTCCAGGTGAACGTTCTCCAATTTAGTTGTATTTCAAGTCTGGCCCTGGGACGAGGTGTACGACAGGTCTGCTTATTAGGCCAGTGCTGGCAAGCTCTCCCTGGGGATGATAGATCAGGACTCAGGTAATAGCGAAAAGCGCCAATCCTACCCTTAAAATGGATACAAGAGAGCAAAGTCAGCCACTGCCTGGGGCCACCTGGCAGGACTTACAGAGAGATCTTCAGACAGCTGCTATTTTCTATTTATATTGTGCTTTGAGGTGCCCAGGTGAGGCCCAGCTGTGAAGCAAGGCAGGCTGGTGCTAGTGATGGTTCTTGGGCCTTTTATTGATAGGTTTGGGGCATGCTATCACCATCTGCTGTTTGTTTGAGATATTTTAACAAAGTCTGAAGTCTGAGCCAGGACAGGTCATTCCTATGGAAAAGCTGCTGCAAAAAGCTTTGGTGGGTCTCAGGGAATCCCTAGGACAGAGCAAACAGTGTGCTCTGGGCTGAAGGAGACTCAGGTATGGCTGCCAGTCAGCCCTGTGACAGGGTTGGTCCCAGCACAGGAACAATAAACCCAGTAAGCACCCCTGTGTGGGAGATAGCCACTCCTGAGTTCCTGCCCTGATGCCAGACAATCCAGTTCCTCCCCATATTTTTCTGGGTCCCCCCAAAGCCATGTGGTGCTGGGAGTCTGAGTAAGTTCCTGCACCCGCCCTATAAATGGAACACCTGGGTCTCCAGCAGCCTCTGTGTCATTCAACCACAATTCTCACTGGGTTTTTACAGCCCATAGTTGTGGGGACTTCTGTTTCCAGCTCTGGAACCCTGGGCTGGGGGTCAGGTGTGAGGCTAGGACCCCTTGCTTCTCACAGGAGGCCTCTGCACTGGAGATATCCCTTCCAATTAAAAACATGCCACACATGGATGTTGGACCAGGCTGTTTCTCCCTGCACCCCTCCTACCAATACCAATGTGCTTTTTTCTTTACTTCTCTAGTTGTAGGACTTCCATTCGGCCAACTCTGAATGATGGTTGCTCTGTAATTTAGTTGTAATTTTGACATAGTTGTGGAAGGCGGAGAATACTGATGTTTACTTATGCTGCCATCTTGGTTCTATGATACCATCTCTTCTGATTTAACACTCTTCCCATACAATTCATCACTAGGAATATACCAAATAACTTTAATTATTTCTAGCACCTCTCTTTTTGTAAAGTGTAAACAAATATTTGTGATTTTTTAGGACCACTCTGGGACATCTCAGGGATAGTTTTTGGTGCAAAATATATCCTGCATTTTTAAATATTATTGTATACTTAGAATTTAATTTTAGAAAGACAAATATCAAAAGTTGTCAGGAGATTTGAAAACCTAAGTTAGGAATTGGGTTATTGTCATAGATGACTGTAATCCTATATAATTAAAGGCTAATATGCAAATTGACCAAATGGTGGAACGACCAGTCGTTATGACATGAACTGACCACCAGGGGGCAGATGCTCAGTCCAGGAGCTTCCCCCTAGTGGTCAGTGCGCTCCCATGGGGGAGCACTGCTCAGCCAGAAGCCCTGAGCCAGGCTCACTGCTGGCAAGTGCAGCGGCAGTGGCGGGAGCCTCTCCACCTCCGCAGCAGCGCTAAGGATGTCTGACTGAGCACTAAGGATGTCCGGGAGGAGCGGGCCTAAGCTAGCAGTCAGACATCTCCCGAGGGCTCTTGGACTGAGGGAACTCCCCAAGTGCATGAATTTCATGCACTAGGCCTCTAGTTTTTAATAAGGAACACCTATTGACCAGGGAAATTCCATATTAATCTAATTGCCAGTTAATTTCTTATTATACATTAAGTTAACCTATTCGTTTATATATTTCTAAATAGTGTGTGTCTTATTAGCATAAATTATCAGTCCCTAGTTCATATTGGGGATAAAAAAATTTGAATTTCTTGACTTTTGTGTATTAACCTCAAACCCACAAATCTAAATCCCAGACCTTGGCATATAGGGCCACATTTCTGGACTATGTATCAGATAAGCTATGAAAAGTTATAGAAATTTAATTATAGTAAAATGAATTAAAGAAACATGTTCTATACTTTTTCATTTATAAAACATCCATGAGTTACATAGAGTAGGTCCCAACTCCAATATTCTTTAAAGAAAACAGTTTCTCTGCTAGAATATGTTTTTAATAAACTTAATAGATTTAAGAAAGTGTATTTCTTTTAATAAAAATTTTATTTATTTTCTAAAGGAAATATATGCATTTGTACTATGCACTTTAGGAAAATAGATGGTACAACTAGCTCTGGATGGATATTTGATCATGTTTCCCAGCTACATAAATCCCGTAAATTGGTGACAAGCAGATGGTGTCTCATTATCTTTAAAGGAGAGCCGTGAATGCAGCCTGGGAGCTTCTAAATAGTTTTTGCATCTACATGAAAAACTTTTGAGCTCAGCCTTTTCTCCTCCTTCCTTTTGCATTGACACATTAGTAGGCTGTATTAACTCTGAAAATCAAATTGATTCCTATCTCTATACTGGAAAACGCTCACTTTGTGAATAAGAACATATTTCACACTGCGGATTTGAAGTCACAGTAAACAATCATAGATGTGAGAATATGAAATATGGAGTCAATCATGAATATGTCTATAATAGACACAGGGAAATTAATTATTGCAGAAGTTTATTTAGGTGGGTATTTTATGGGTGTTTGGATGTTAGGGATTAGGCCCATTAAGGGTGGGCTCATGCCTTATTCATTACCAGATTTCTTAGCCCCAAACCCCTAACTGTGTTCCAATTAAACTTTATGTACAAAAGCAGGTAGTGGGTTAATCCTGTTCTAACTACAAATATTTTTATATATTTTTATTGATTTCAGAGAGGAAGGGAGAGGGAAAAATAGAAACATCAATAATGAGAGAGAATCATTGATTGGCTGCCTTCTGCATGCCCCCTACTGGGGATCAAGCCCAAAACTAGGACATGTGCTCTGACTGGGAATTAAACCCTGACCTCCTGGTATATGGGTTGATGCTCAACCACCGAGCCACACCAGCCAGACTCCAGAAAGAATTTTAATAAATTTATTCAATGCTTGAAACTAATTTGTTTTATTTAAAATAAATTGATATTACATTTGCACTTTTAGTGCATTGGATTCTTATGGCTAATCTTTTAGTGCATCATGAGACATGCTTATACTTAAATGTATGATGACTGCACAGCTTAAAATTTCTGAGAGAATTCCATTTTGATGTAATGTAGTCTTTTATTTATTTACTAGAGGCCGGTGCATGAAAATCCATGCACTGGAGGGGGGTCCTTCAGCCTGGCCTGCCCCCTCTCACAGTCTGGAAGCCCTCGGGGAGGGAGGCAATCCAGTGATCAGGGGAAGGCAATGCCCCATCATGCTTCTGTTGCTGCCACTGCTGGCAGCGCAAGCCTCGGTCGGCCCTGGTTACCTGAGCCTCGGGTGGCCCTGGGTGGCTGGGCAGCCAATATCCAAGGCTTGCCTGAGGCTCGGGCCATCCCTGGGTGGCTGGGGGGCTGAGGAGACTGGGGGGACTGTGCACGCTGCCATCTTTTGTCTGTGGGAGCTGCCATCTTTGAGGACGGGGCAGTTAATTAGCATATTCCCTCCTTATTGGCTGTGGGCACTGCCATCTTTGAGGGTGGGGCAGTCAATTAGCATATTCCCTCCTTATTGGCTGTGGATGCCGCCATCTTTGCAATGGCGTGAGGTTCAATTAGCATCTTTCCTCTTTATTAGATAAGAATTTTTTGGATTTTTAAAAATAATTCTTTATTGTTGAAAGTATTACATATGTCCGCCTTTTTCCCCCATTGATCCCCTCCAGCTTGCTCCCACCCCCCACCCCAGGCCTTCAGCATCCTATTGTTTGTGCCCATGGGTTATGCATATAGGCACCTAAGTTCTTTGGTTGATCTCTTCCCACCCATCCTCCTCACCCCTCTGAGAATCTCATCTGTGGCATGCTTCCATAAACTGCTGTCAG
>NW_006287911.1:1027259-1029392 GCF_000327345.1 Myotis davidii | reverse complement strand
AGAGACTGGAGTCTGTGTTGATGAAAAAACCTTGCTGGCTGCAGTGACTGGCAGTGGCTGCAGCAGCAGGGTGATGGGGCTGGTGCCTTCCCCTGATCAGCCCAGACACCTCCCACAAAGGGAGGCCAGACTACAGCTTAGGCCCTATCCCCAAGGGGAGCAGGGAGCAGGCCTAAGCCGTCACTAGGACATCACCTGAGGGCTCCCAGTATGTGAGAGGGGGCATGGTGAGGGACACCCCCCCCCTCCCCCCGTGCACAAATTTCGTGCACCTGGCCTCTAGTCTATATATATAAAACCCTAACTGGCCACTATGATGTGCACTGACCACCAGGGGGCAGATGCTCAATGCAGGAGCTGCTCCCTGGTGGTCAGTGCACTCCCACAGTGGGAGCACCACTCAGCTGACCCACAGGTGCCAAATGCTGGGGACAGCTGGTGCAAACCTCTCCTGCCTCCACAACAGCACTATTGAGTGGCGGCAGTGGCAGGCACAGGGGGATCAGGATGAGTGGGAGCAGTGTGGCGCCCAGGCTCCGGCTCCTCTCTGGCTGCCTGCCACTTTGCACAGTCTGATATCCCCCAAGGGGTCCTGGATTGGGAGAGGTCACAAGCCAGGCTGAGGGACCCCACTGGGGCCTCTAGTCTAGAATAATTATCATGAGACATGTAGCAGGAAAGTTGGAATCAAAGTGAAAGGAAATACTCATGGTTCTACTCTTTCTTTGATACTTTCTCCTTTTAGCTCTCTGAGCCTGCAGAAGCAAAATCAACAAATAGAAAGTGAATATGGAGGATTCTCACAGGAAAATGATCAAGTTAAGAAATTCCCTACCTTCTAGTCATTTATAATCAAACTAGAAGCCCGGTGCACGAAGTTCATGTACTTGGGGGGTGGGATCTCTTAGCCTGGCCTGCGCCCTCTTGTAGTCTGGGAGCCCTTGAGGGATGTCCGACTGATGGCTTAGGCTTGCTCCCCACTAAGCCGTCAGTCGGACATCCTTAGCACTGCTGTGGAGCCTGGCTTAGGGCTTCTGGCAGAGCGGTGCTCCCACTGTGGGAGTGCACTGACCACCAGGGAGCAGCTCCTGCATTGAGCGTCTGTCCCCTGTTGGTCAGTGTGTGTCATAGCAACCAGTTATTCCACCTTTCAGCTGATTTGCATTAGCCTTTTATTATATAGGATTGAAGGAGGGAGGATGGGAGAATCATGTACAAAAGTTATTCAGGCTCAGTATGATTTTTTGAAAAAGAAAAACATAATAAAAATGAGGAGGGGTGGTTTATATCAAAGAAAGTTTTATATGCTTTACATCAATATATTTCAGATGTTCCAGTTTTAAATATTATGTTCCATTTATTCTATAAATTATCTAAATGTTCTGATAATGCCAATTTTTTTTTAGCCTTCAAACTCTATTTTTTTGGGTGATCTCTTTCTCCTGGAAGTGATGCCAAAACCTACTCAGATCATATGTCCTAATTTATAGTTAGAAAATTTTGGTAACTATTAATCCTAGCTTTAGCTTTCCTACTAAATTGAGTGTGACCCTGGAAATCCTTTTATGTTGTAATCTTGGCTTCTTAATCTGTAAAATAAACTGATCTGAAGTAGTTTGGGGGCCTAAAATACAATGATTCTGTATTTTGGTGTAGGTTAAACCCTTTTGACCTTAGAGTTTTTTCATGGTGTCTATCCTTGATCTTTACAAATCTTGGACTTGAATTTTTTTCTTTAAAATGTGTGTTTTTTTAAATTTAATTTTATTGTTTAAGGTATTACAAATAGTATTACATGATGTGGACATTGAGATCCTGGAGTGTGGCTGGAAGGAAGTGCAGCCTCATTAAATGGGTAACTAGTACACATTGCTTTCCTATCCTATCTAATAAAGAGGGAATATGCTAATTGAACCTCATGCTGTCGCAAAGATGGCGGCGCCCACAGCCAATAAAGAGGGAATATGCTAATTGACAGCCCCGCCCTCAAAGATGGCGGTGCCCACAGCCACAAGATGGCTGGCAGAGGAGGGCAGTTAGGGGTGACCAGGCCAGCAAGGGAGGGTAAGTAGGGGTGACCTGGCCAGCAGGGAAGGGCACTTGGGGGGAACCAGATCAGTAGGGGAGGGCAGG
>NW_006287911.1:1024853-1026252 GCF_000327345.1 Myotis davidii | reverse complement strand
GTGGAGGCGGGGGGCCCCTGCCACCACAACTGTGCTTGCCAGCCGTGAGCCCTGCTCAGGGCTTCTGGCTGAGCAGCGCTCCCCCTGTGGGAGTGCACTGACCACCAGGAAGCAGCTCCTGCATTGAGCGTCTGTCCCCTGTTGGTCAGTGTGTGTCATAGCAACCAGTTATTCCACCTTTCAGCTGATTTGCATTAGCCTTTTATTATATAGGATTGAAGGAGGGAGGATGGGAGAATCATGTACAAAAGTTATTCAGGCTCAGTATGATTTTTTGAAAAAGAAAAACATAATAAAAATGAGGAGGGGTGGTTTATATCAAAGAAAGTTTTATATGCTTTACATCAATATATTTCAGATGTTCCAGTTTTAAATATTATGTTCCATTTATTCTATAAATTATCTAAATGTTCTGATAATGCCAATTTTTTTTTAGCCTTCAAACTCTATTTTTTTGGGTGATCTCTTTCTCCTGGAAGTGATGCCAAAACCTACTCAGATCATATGTCCTAATTTATAGTTAGAAAATTTTGGTAACTATTAATCCTAGCTTTAACTTTCCTACTAAATTGAGTGTGACCCTGGAAATCCTTTTATGTTGTAATCTTGGCTTCTTAATCTGTAAAATAAACTGATCTGAAGTAGTTTGGGGGCCTAAAATGCAATGATTCTGTATTTTGGTGTAGGTTAAACCCTTTTGACCTTAGAGTTTTTTCATGGTGTCTATCCTTGATCTTTACAAATCTTGGACTTGAATTTTTTTCTTTAAAATGTGTGTTTTTTTAAATTTAATTTTATTGTTTAAGGTATTACAAATAGTATTACATGTCTCTCCCCCTCCGCCCCCCCCACACTAACTTCCCCTCGGCATCTCCTATCCCCCAGCACTCGCCCTCATTAATATACACACGCACTACAGGCCCAATGCATGAAATTTGTGCAAAAGTAGGCCTTCCTTCCCCTGGCTGCCGGCACCAGCTTTCCTCTGGCTCCTGGGGACCCAGGCTTCCCTCGCAGCCCCGACTTCGTCTGGGAGGTCGTCCGGAAGGATGTCTGGTCTAATTAGCATGTTATGCTTTTATTATTATAGATATACTAGAGGCCCGGTGCACAAAATTCATGCACAGGGCGGGGGGTGTCCCTCAGCCCAGCCTGCACCCTCTCTAATCTGGGACCCCCTGGGTGGGGGTCGGACAACCCTCTCACAACCCAGGACTGCTGGCTCCTAACTGCTCTCCTGCCTGCCTGCCTGATTGCCCCTAACCACTTCTGCCTGCCAGCCTGATGGCCCCCTAACCACTCCCTGCCAGCCTGATCGATGCCTAACTATTCCCCTACTGGCCTGATTGCCCCCAACTGCCCTCCCCTGGGCCCTAAGCTAGTCCTTCCCACTCCAACA
>NW_006287911.1:1015402-1023701 GCF_000327345.1 Myotis davidii | reverse complement strand
GACCGGGAATCGAACCTGTGACCTCCTGGTTCATAGGTGTACAATCAACCACTCAGCCACACCAACTGGGCATCATATTTTTTTAACATTGTTTTTATTGTTGTCATTACTACTGATGTCCCCATTTTTCCTCTCTTATCCCACCTCCACCATGTTTCCCCTCCCCATTTCCTGTGGCCATCTCCACACTGTTGACTGTGACTATGGGTTACGCATATATGCTCTCTGGCTTTTGAGCAGTGTGCCAAAGTGTTAAAAACCCGTGCACTTAGCTGGCATTTGATATTTATGAATATCCCCTAAAACATCTATTATGTGGAAGTATATGTAGGAAGTCATATATAATGTCCAACTACTGCTTTGGGCTTTGTAAAAATAGAAAATTCCTTTTTAAAAAGCAGACTGACATGATGGAGTCTAGAAGAGAAGAAAATCCACCCTAGCCAATCATTTAAGTACTAGAGGCCCGGTGCATGAAACTCGTGCATGGGAAGGGGGGTGTCTCTCATCCTCTCTCCAATCTAGGACTTCCCTCTCACAACCCAGGACTGCTGGCTCCTAACTGCTCTCCTGCCTGCCTGCCTGATTGCCCCTAACCACTTCTGCCTGCCAGCCTGATGGCCCCCTAACCACTCCCTGCCAGCCTGATCGATGCCTAACTATTCCCCTACTGGCCTGATTGCCCCCAACTGCCCTCCCCTGGGCCCTAAGCTAGTCCTTCCCACTCCAACAATCAAGTTACTAGACACTTGCAAGTACCTGTGCACACTGTCTTGCCAGGCTCCCTCTCCTTGTCGCTGATGCTTCACAGACGACAGAGGGACTGGAGCATTCAGCAGGTCTCCTGTCTGGCAGAAGATACAATGGACTCTGACCACATTTTTTCTTCCTCTATATCTTGACGTTAAATTTCTACTTCTTTCCTTCCTCACCCTCAAGCTTAACAACTAATCTCAGCTTAATTAAGCATTTGCTTAATAACTAATTCTCAGTTGCTTTTATGACTGATTTTAATCAAGCAAGATGGTCATAATCAGTTGAAGTGGCAAGTGAGGACAGGCAAGCTATTTCAGGGCCCAGCATACTTCCAGGGATTTACCACACATTTAAGCTATTTCTTATCTTTTGCTTCCTAACACCTCAGATTCTAATATTCTCAAATAGGGTGTGCTGTTCCCCTCTTTCTCATCCCTCAGATCTCAGGTCATTTCAGGTTTAGAAGGGAGGGAAAAAACCAAGCTAAGAACTGTTAGTAGCCTTCATTCGTTTAGAATAGAGCCCACTCCTGTCTGTTGGGTGTACTCACTGAGAATTTTTCTGCACCATCAGGCCATTTTTCTGGTCACGAATAGCGGCTCCCAGCCTCACCTTCCTTTATCCTATAACCTTGGCTTTCTTGATCTTTGTCTTTCTTGATCCTACAGACCTGAGGTATCTCTGGGACAGGAGAAGAGGAGGTGGACTGCATGCTAGAAAGTGTCTGCTCTAACGTTTGGTTGTGGAATTTTCCATTTCCCAGGGGTAAAGTTAGGCTAAAGGTGGCGGTGTTGTTGAGGCAGGTCAGATGGGCCCTGGAAGGTCACTCCTATTTTAGGCTGCATATCCATTTGCTCAGGTACATTAGAACTAACCTTTTACCTGCTACTCTCTTGGACAGCAAGAAGAGGGGTGGGGAGAAGAGTGTTTAGAAGCTTATTTACACAGTTCAGGTGAGAGCATAGATGGGAAAGACTATTTGAAGTGAGGGAGTGGAGCAAGGTGCAGAGTTGGAGGCAAGTATATTCGTAGGTGTTGACCGACTGAGCAGGCCTTTGGCAGATGTCTCTCCTACAAAGGATGGGAAAGGCTGTGGCATGGGGCCTTGTGCTCCAGTTGCCAGCCTGAGAACTGCCCATTCGTTGTTAATCCTTATCCGAGGATTTGTTGTTGTTGTTATTGTTGTTAGCCCTCACCCGAGGACATTTTTCCATTGATTTTTAGAGAGAATGGAAGACAGGGGGAGAGACCTAGAGAGAGAAACATCGATGTGAGAGACACATGGGTTGGTTGCCTCCCGCACCCACCTGACCGGGGCTGGAGATGGAACCTGCAACCCAGGTGTGTGTCCTTGACCAGGAATCAAACCTGCCACCGTCTAGTGCAGAGGTTCTCAACCTGTGGGTCAACCTGCGGTTGAACAATCCTTTCACAGGGGTCGCCTAAGACCATCCTGCATATCAGATATTTACATTACGATTCGTAACAGTAGCAACATTACAGTTATGAAGTAGCAACGAAAATAATATTATGGTTGGGTCACAACATGAGGAACTGTATTTAAAGGGCCAGAAGGTTGAGAACCACTGGTCTAGTGAAACGATTCTTAACCTTAGCCGTGTGGTGGAATCACTCGGTGATTCCAAAACTACTGCCATTTGGGTCATACACCAAGAGATTCTACTGTCATTAGTCTGGGGTGTGACCTATGCATCCAGAGTTTTAAAAGTTTCTCCGGTGATTAAAATATTCGCGCAGAGCTGAGAACCTCTGTCCAATGGCAAACGCACAGGCGCTGGGATCAGGACACCTGGGGGCTGGCCTGATACTGCCTCTGTGATTTTGCTCGGACCAATGACTTTACCGCTCTGCCTAAGTTTTGGCTTCCTCATATGTATCATGGGGACAATAATAGCTGCATCACAGGGTTGTGGGATGATAAAATGAGGCATGGTAGATGTGAAAGGGCTTAATAAACTGTAAAATGTTACACAGGTATTTCTACAGCGTGTCTTTTAGTCTCTTGTTAATCAAAATGTTTATCAGATCAGTTATTGGCATGACATGATAGCTTGGTAGAAATACAGAATTTCAGGCTCTGCCCAAGACCTTCTGAAACAGAGTTTCCATTTAAACAAGATTTCCAGGTGATCTATATGCACATTAAAGTTGTCCTGCTTGTATTCATCTCTTTCCTGCTATAACAAACTTACCACAAACTTAGTAGCTTCAACAACACACGTTTATTCAGATTCTCAAGGTCAAAAGTCCAAAATGGGTCTTAAGGGGCTCAAATCAAGGTGCAGGCAGGGCTGCATTCCTTCGAGAGGCTCTATGGGAGGGTAACTTTCTTCCCTTCTCCAGCTTTTAGATGCCGTCTCCATTCCTTGGCACATGAAATATCACTTTGACCTCTGCTTCTCTAGTCACATTTTCTCTGACTCTGACCCTCCTGCCTCCGTTTTTAAGGGCCCTTGTGATTACATTGAATCTTTCTGGATAATCCATATCTTCCCCATCTGAAGACCCTTAATTTAATCACATCTGCAAAGTACCTTTTGCCATGTAAAGTAAAATGTTCACGGGTTCTGGCTATTAGGACTTGCACATATTTGGGGGGGAAGGGGCGCATTATTCTGCCTATCATCCCGGTATTGTCTGCTGCCCAGGTCTCTTCTCCCTCCATCCACAGCAGATGCTTTCTCAGTCTGCCCTTCCTTTGCCCGTGCCCTAGACATTTATTTCTTTGCTTTTAGCCATAAACACTTTCCTTTTTCTGTCTTGTCCTCTCAGGACCCCCTAAGCTGATTCCAACTAATATAGGCAGGCTTGAAAAATAGTGAGCGCCCTGTCATTGGCAGTATGCAAGCAGAGGCTGAATGCTCACCTGTCTGGAGGGCCTTAAATGGAATCCTACAGTGGTGCAAAGCATCAGTATTCCCATGGGGTTGTCTTCCAGTCCCTACACAATCTGTTTTTTCTTTCAGTTTTTTTCTTTTTTTAAATTATACTTCCTTTTTTTGTTATTGTCTTTTTTTTTAACCCTTATGTTGAGGGTTGACTTACAATCTATTTTTTATTATCTCCTGATAATTTTTTTATTATCAGCCCCTTCCCTTTTTTCTTAGCTACCTCCACTTCTATATCCACCTCGGTCTTTTAAACCCCCTTTCGGACACCACCACATGATCTCAGCTGTGCATCCTAGGTGTGTGCTCATACTATGAGGTCAAGGCTATAGAGCAGTGGTTCTCAACCTTCCGAACACCATGACCCTTTAATACAGTTCCTCATGTTGTGGTGACCCCAAAACCATAAAATTATTTTCGTTGCTACTTCATAACTGTAATTTTACTACTGTTATGAATCATAATGTAAATATCTGATATGCAGGATGTATTTTCATTGTTATAAATTGAACATAATTAAAACATAGTGATTAATCACAAAAATAATATGTAATTATATATGTGTTTTCCGATGGTCTTAGGCGACCCCTGTGAAAGGGTCGTTCGACCCCCAAAGGGGTCGCGACCCACAGGTTGGCGACCCACAGGTTGAGAACCGCTGGTTTAGTGCATCTTGCCCAAAGACAAAGGCAGGGGTGACATTTAATATCTTTTCCTGAATGACTGGACTGTTATATCCATTACTATGAAATATTATGCAACTGTGTGAAAAAAATGGGATAAGGTTTATATGTCCTGACACAGAGAGACCTTCAAGCTATATTGTTGACTGATAAATAAAGTCACACATCAATATGTAGAGTCTGGGCTCACTTATGAAAATAAAACCCCAAACCCCATCTATATGTGCATATAAATGCATGGAAAGGAGATTGTTAAAAGACAGAGAATAACTTTGAGGAGGGAAGGGAGGGCAAAGAGTCACTGTCACAATTTACTTTGAATACCTTCTGACTTATTATATATTTTCATGGTGAGAATGTAGTCAAGTAATTTTAAAAAAAGGAAAAACCTCCTCAAAACTTCCCCTCCCTATTCCAGCTCAGCCATCAATTTGGAAAGGCCTTTTTCAGACCACACAAAAATGTGGTGTACACTTATATATGTTTTTGTATATATACTTAAACTAGAGGCCCGATGCATGAAATTCGTGCAAGGGGCTCGGCCCTCACAGCCCCGGCTTTGTCCAGAAGGTCATCTGGATGGTCATTCTGCTGTTTGATCTAATTAGCATATTAGCTCTTTATTATATAGGGTATCTTTATATACATATGTGTATGTCTATATGTATATATTTATGTCTGTATATTTAGTTACTTCTATATATGAGTGTGTGTATTTATATGTGTATATGTTTATATATAGCTATATATATATAACATATATAGTTATATATTTGCTTTTACTCATACTAGAGGCCTGGTGCACAAAATTCATGCACAGGTAGGGTCCCTAGGCCTGGCTGGCAATTGGGGCCCATCAGGTTCCCCACCTCCCTGCCTCCCTGCTTCCTTCTTTCCTCGCTCCCTCAGTGGCCTGCTGCCACTGGTCGCCCACCATGTTCTGTGCCACCCCCAGTGGTCAGCACATGTCATAGCGAGCAATAGAACTCCCGGTCTCCCCGTTGAACTCCTGAGGGGACAATTTGCATATTAGCCTTTTATTATATAGGATTGTTTTTACCTGTGTGTGCGGACTGGAAGAAAGGGCAGGGCAAGATAGGGTGGGAGAATCCCATCTCCTCGAAGTGGGAGGAGACAGACCTAGCCTTCTTGGGCAGCTTGCAGCAATGATGATACCAGCTAACATTTATGGGGCTCTTAAGGGCTGAGTACTGTGCTAAATGTATCACACGAATTCTTGTTTCATCCTCACATTTCTATAAGGAAGGCACCATTAACAGCTCCACATTACAGTTAAGGAAACCAAGGTGCACAGAGTGGGTGACTCATTTGCCCAAGGTCGCACAACTTATCAGCACGCAGGCCAGCAGCGTGTGTGGGACAGCCTGCGAGAGTTTGTCCTATCTCGTATCAACCACGGAGACCACACGTTGTCCCCTTTTCTTGCCAGTTATGTGCTTCTATGCCTTTGTACATCCTATTACCTGTGACCTGTAAGTTGATATTTCTATGCTTTGGGGTTTTTTTTATGTGTTTGAGCTGAGAATAAATAGAAGCCCCCTTTTATATTATTATTATTGTTGTTGCTAAAGCCCAGTGATTGTGGAAAATTCATATCATTTTTACCCTAAGCTCAAGAAAATATATAAATCTGGATTCATAGACACTTTCCCATTTATTTCCCTGCTCCTGCTTTCCATTCTTGCTATTGCTCCCTTACTTAGCACTTCTTTATCTTCCGTCTGCGCTGCTCATGGTCTTCTAACTGCTCATCCTGTCTCTCCCCAGGCTGACACCCCTCTTCCAGCACATTGAATGCGTGCTTACTCCGTGCTAGTTACTATGCTTGGAAAGAGCTTTTCATACATTCATACATTCAAGTAACACCCTGTGAGCTAGATGCTGTTATCCCGTTTACAAATGAAGAATTTCAGGCTTGGAGAGGCAAAGGGACCTGCCTGAGATTACCCAGTTGGGAAGGAGTGGCGGAGCTGGAATGAAATCTGGTTGTCCTCACTCCTGGGCCAATGGTCTTTTTGCTACTCACGTGGCAGAAGCCTGCGTGTGGCAGGGTGAATAATGGCCCCCAAGATGTCCATGCTCTAACCTCCAGAACCTGTGAATATGTTACCTTCCCCGGCAAAAAGGGCCTTTGCAGTTGTGAGTAAGGCTCTTGAGATGGGGAGACGATCCTGGATTTTCTGGGTGGGCCCAATGATGCAATCACAAGGGCCCTATGAGAGGAAGGCGGGAGACCGGAGTGAGCAGTATTCGGGGATATGACACAGAAGCAAGGGTTTGGGTGATCAAGGAAGGGTTATAAGCCAAGGGCTGCAGGCGGCTCTGGAAGCTGGAAAAGCCAAGGAACAGACCCTCCCCAGAGCCTCCCGCGGGAGCCAGGCCTGCTGCTACTCGGATGTTAGCCAGCTGAACCTGAGCACAGATTCCTGACCTTGAGGACTGTGAGCTAACAAATGTGTGTTATATTAAGTGTTAAGTTGGGTGGTAATTTGTTACAGCAGTAATCGGAAACTAATAAACTGAACTAAAGGGTTTATATAAGGAGACAGTTCAAAAACTGGGTCCTGTTTATACTGCTGCTTGGCAAATGAAAAGTGCGTACTGCCTAAGTGTGTACTGCCTTAGTGCGTACTGCCTAAGAGACACTTGGTTGCAATACTAAAAAGATTCCTTAACCAGGAAAGAGCAGCTTGAAGGCCCAAGATGCCAAAATGCCAATGACCAGGAAGCCCAGCAGAGGGCAGGCGCTCTGCAGGGAGAACGCGACTCTTGGAAGGGCTTGGCTCCCGTCCAGCATGTGAGCAGGCCCCTCAGGAAAGCCTCCTGGGCCCTTCTGAGTCGCTGTGAGTGGGCTGCCTCTTGGCCAAGCCTGCATGCAGCCAGAGGAGCAAGGTGAGTATGAAAACCTTTTCATTTGCCACTCAGGGCTCAGACCCTTTATGCTCCTTTTATTATACTGCTGCACCAGTGCTGTGAAACCCTCCCTCCCCTGCAGAATAGGCGCTGGGTAATGAGGCGTACATATTTCTGGTTCATTCCCATGGCTTATGGAGAGGGATGAGGTGAGCGTAGCAAATACATATTCAATTAATACTTCTTGCTTTTTGTATTGAAAGCGTTTCTTGAAGGCTATTCTTTTAAAAAGTCTGCACGGAAGGGGTCATGCTAGTCTGAACTATACATTGCTGCCCCCCCCACCCCCCCGCCTCTCTCTGACAGCCATTTCCAACTTTTCCCCGAGAAGAGCTGGGGGTAAGATTTGGGGGTTGTAACAATGGCTGGGGTATCTGGAACCTGAGAGGTTGTTATTAACATTAGTAATGCCTGCCTCTTATCAGGCAAACATTACATGCATATCATTTCATTCTCACAACTTCCCTGTGAAGTGATGGCAATGCATAAAGAAATTAGTTGAAACCAACCAAATTGACCAAGGTTTTACAGCTAGCAAATGGTGGAACTGGGATTTGAACTCAAGTCTTTCAAGCCTCAGTTCCACCATTTGCTCTAGATTCTTCTAACTTGCTACCTGTTCTCTCCAGAAGGTAAGTTGCTGAACAGAGAGACAGAATGAAAAGTATGTGGCATCTCCTACAGCTTTGAAAACCTGTGTTCAACCCCTCGAGGGATGCCAACCCCCAGCACACACAAGAACGCTGCCAGCCAACATGCAACATCCCTGTGCTTCGTCTCTGAGGGCTTTGTTTGCTCCAGTGCCTGTCTCTCTGACCGCCCATCTGTCTTGTCTTCACAGTGGTATGTCTCAGGGACCTGGCTTCTCTGTTCCATGGCCCACCCACTTCTTTCCCTGACCTGCAGACCGTCTCCTCTTCCCCGGATCCATGTTTTTTTGTGTTTTTTTTTAATATATTTTTTATTGATTAAGATATTACATATTTGTCCTTGTCCCCACTTTACCCTCTACCCGCC
>NW_006287911.1:1012197-1013449 GCF_000327345.1 Myotis davidii | reverse complement strand
TCCGCAGCTCCTCTGGCTCTCAGTGTGCTTTTCTTTCCTTCTAGTTGTAGAATTTACACTCAGCCAGGCTTCCTGTGGTTCTGGATGATGTCCGTATTGTGTTTTTGAGGTATTATTCAATTGTTGTGAGAAGCAGCAATTTCCCGGTGTTTATCTACGCCGCCATCTTAGTTTCTCCTCCGGATCCATGTTTTACCTGGCACTCCTGGTAACTGGCTTCTTTACCTCGGCCTCAATGGCATCCTATGACCTGTCTCAGCAACAGAACACCCCAGAAAGTCTGACTCAGAACAGGGAGCTCTATGACTGAGTGCAGGGTAAAAGCTGACTGTGTGAAGAATCGTTTGGAGAATAGGGGTGGGGCACTACTCATTGGTCTATCGAGTGCCTACTCTGTATTTATCTGCTTAGATGCCGTTGTGACAACCATTTTGGAACACCTGCTCTAGGCAGGCCCCCAACGCCCCTCAAAAATTCTTTCCCATTCAGCTCCGGTTGGATCGTCCTGGCTCTGCTCCTCATCACACCTGATCTGTTTGCTCTACTCGGTTCAGTCAGCGCGCGTGCTCCTTAGTACTGCCTGCCAACGGGACTTCACATAATGAATTTAGAGTAAATGTGATCTGTGGTGACAGGTAGGCTCCACTGGACTCGCTAGAGCCATGTACTCCCTCAGCAGTTTCTTCTCTACTCTGTCCCTTTCTTCCTTGGAACCAGATTCTGCCTTTTAAGTCAGCTCATCAAAAACGTTGGCAGCTTCTGAAGTGTTTGCTGCTGCTTTGGCCTGGGCAGGGGAGGAAAGGTGGAAAATGACCGCCAGGTGGTCTGAGGACATCTGTTGTATGTCTTCTGAAAGGCATGCCCCCCGCCCCCGGAAGCAACTTGACCTCCTCCTCCTCAAGAGTTGGGATTCTCTATCCGGCTCCTCGAGTTTCTACCTAAATGTCAGATTGCTGAGAGCAAGCAGCTGTGCTGAGCCTGGAGGGGAGCCCGTGGGGGTGCAGTTGTGCTTCCAGTCAATCAGTATCTCACTGATATAACTCACGCACGTTTTCCTGCAATGGCTTCCTGCTAGGCTTTGCAAACTGCTCTCAATTATCTGTGGAGGACGGTATTCCCAGATAATCCATAGCTGTTGTTTCTGAACCATGGAACCTTTTTAGAATCTGATGTAAGCCATGGGCCTTCTAAAAAAAAAAAACACGCACCTGTTCATATACATACACATCATGAATTTAGCTTAATATTCCTA
>NW_006287911.1:1001531-1010014 GCF_000327345.1 Myotis davidii | reverse complement strand
CGGCATTAATTTCCCGGTGTTTATCTCTGCCGCCATCTTAGTTTCCTCTCCATAAAATTCATTTCTTTTTTTATTTATTTATTTATTTATTTTATTTTCTTTCATCATCATTTCTTATTCCTACAATTAAGGAACATCTTTAAACAAAACATTTAATCCGTTTTCTTTAACTAAAGGAAAGTGTGGCTCACACCCACCCTTTTAGGCTTCTGTTTTGCTTCCATCAGATAGCATTACCACAACATTCCTAGCCTTGTTGCAAATTTGGACCAAGTAACAGTGTAGGCATTTTCAACTTCTTGTAATAAGTTTTCATTTGGATGGCTTTTAATCATTGACTCAGAGAGATTAGTACACTGGTCCATCAGTGTGCTGATGATCTAACTTGTTACAATGTTTTTTCTTCAGATACTTTAATTGAAGACCAGAGGCCCAGTGCACAAAAATATGTGCACTTGGGGCGGGGGGAGTCCCTCAGCCCGGCCCGTGCCCTCTCGCAGTCTGTGACCCCTCAGGGGATGACCACCTGCTGGCTTAGGCCTGATCCCCGAGGGATCGGGCCTAAGCTGGCAGTCAGACATCCCTCTGGCAGCCTGGGGCCCTTGGGGGATGTCCACTTGCCAGCAGGGAGCAGGCCTAAGCTGCAGTCGGACATCCTTAATGCTGCTGAGGAGGTGGGAGAGGCTCCCACCACCACCACTGTACTGGCAGCTGGCAGCCTGGCTTGTGGCTGAGCTGAGCTCCCCCTGTGGGAGCAAACTGACCACCAGAGGGCAGCTCCTTCATTGAGTGTGTGCCCCCTGGTGGTCAGTGTGTGTCATAGTGACAACTCATTCCCAGTCATTCTGCTGTTAGGGTCAATTTGCATATTACCCTTTTATTATATAGGAGTGCCTGGGTGAGTTGCTGATGGCTGTTTTCAGGCTGGCCACAACCCCTTCAGGGTGGGGGTCCCTGCTGGGGTGCCTGGCCAGCCTGGGTGAGGAGCTGATGACTTTTTGCAGGCTGGCCAGAGCCCCTTCAGTGAGAGGGTCCCAAATAGGGTGCCTGGCCATCCTGGGTGAGGGGCTGAGGGCCGTTTTCAGGTTGCCCACACCCCCTTCAGGGTGGAGGTCCTCCTGGGATGCCTGGCCAGTCTGGGTGAGGGGCTGATGGCTGTTTGCAGTCTGGATAAGCCCACCAGCAGGGACCCTCACCCCATGAAGGTGTGGCCATCCTGGGTGAAGGGCTGATGGCTGTTTTCAGGCTGACCACGGCCCTCAGCCACCCAAGCTCCCAGTGGAGGCTGTTTGGAAGCAGGTCTCTGGGATTTATTTCTCTTCTATAATTGAAACTGTTGCCTGGAGTGGAGACCACAGCTGGCCAGGGCAGGTGGGAAGCTTGGCTTCCTCCATTGCTGGGGCAACCAAACCTCCTGCTTGCTCCAGCTCTGTGGCTGCCCACTGCCATCTTGGTTGGGTTAATTTGCATATAGTTGCTCTGATTGGCTGGTGGGCGTGGTTTGGGCATAGAAGAGGTACGGTCAATTTGCATGCTTCTCTTTTATTAGATTAGATAGAGGCCCGGTGGCAATCCTATCAATTGAGGATGAAGGGACAGTGGGAGGGATCTAGGCAAGGTGGTGGCATGTGAGATGGACAGTCAGTCTATTCATGGGAGGCTAACGTATGAGTTGAAGAACTCAGCTTCCTAGAAGAGACAGTTGGCAGGATCAGGGTGTCCAGGGCCCCAGTGCCCACAGCCTTTCCTTCCTCAGTTACAGAGATAAAGCTGGTACTTACACAAGGGCAACAATTGAAGCCAAGTTCACAGAAAATAGACAGTAGCTACCCTTTATCCACAGTTTTGCTTTCCACGATTTCTTACCTACAATCAATCAAGGTCCAAAAATACTAATTGGAAAATTTGAGAACTAGACAATTCATAAGTTTTAAAACAGTTAATTACCCTTTTTGTCTTTTATTAGATCGAATTTTTTATTGATTTCAGAGAGGAAGGAAGAGGAAGAGAGACAGAAACATCAATGATGTGAAAGAATCATTGATCAGCTGCCTCCTGCACACCCCACACTGGGGATAGAGCCTACAACCCGAGCATGTGCCCTGACTTGAAATCAAACCGTGACCTCCTGGTTCATAGATTGACACTCAACCACTGAGCCACCCTAGGCTAATGTTACTACTCTTGATCCACCCTAGCCATGTTTGCTTTGTAGTGAGTTGGGAAGAGAGAGAAGTGAGGGTCTAGTCTTTTCTGCCTGCTCTGCTTGATCAGAGTTTTCTGATAATTTACTTTCTACCCATCTCCTCAAAACATCTAGTCTTCTCTCCTTGCCCCTCCACCCGGCTCTGTAGGAAAAGAGCTGGGCTCCCATAGGATTTGCTATAGGTATTCTTTTCCTTGCCTCTCCCATGAGCCTCTGACCAGTATCTACAATTGCCTGTCTGACTGTTCTACTTACATGCCTGGAGGTACCTCTAACTCAATGTATTCAAAGCTAAACTAAGTTTTCTCTTCCAAACTTGTTCATCCTTTTGTATTGCTGATCTACTGAATAGAACCACCATTTATCATCCATTTAGTTGTCTAGTCAAACAATCTGGAAGTTCTCTTCAACTCCTTCATCTCCCATATTCAATCATTAACCAAACCTCATCCACGTTCAACCTCCCTTAGTTTGAGTCAAATCTATGCCCAGTTCTTCATCCTCACTGCCACTGACTTTGTTCAGGACTCACTTCAACCCTTGAGTATTGTAACAGCCTCTTTAACTGCAGTAAGAGACAGCATGGTATTATGGTTAGGACTGGTTGAGTAAAACAGACCTTGGCTTTGCCACATACTATGTGAAACCTTGGGCAAGATAATTTAACAGTTTCAGACTTAGTTTACTTCTATGTAAAATGGTTGATAAAATAGTTCTGACTTCATTGATTTGTTGGGAGGATTAAATGAGAGATTATAGTTTAGCATTGTACCTGGTACATAGTAAGTGTTCAATAAATGCTACATGTTATTTTTATTATCTGGTTGCCTCCAGTCTCTTCACTTCTAATTTTGTTTTCCCATTTAGAAAAGGCAAATTCTGATCATATTATGCCCTTGCCAATATTCTTCAACAATTGCCCTTCAATAACAGGATAAAAGGTATATTCCTTGGCATGGCCTATCAGAATTTCAATGATCCAACACTTTTGGTAAAGTATGTAGTATTAAGTTTGCCATCCATGTTACACTTAGGGACACTTTTTTTTCTGACTTCATCTTCTGGAATTCTCCAACTTGAACTTTTACTAAAGCGATTCTGAAAAAAAACTTGTATTTCCACAAACACACTATGCTCTAATACCTATATCTTGGTAAATGTATTCCCTTTACCTAAAAGGTTCCATTTGTCCACTTAGAAAATTATTTCTCATCCTTCATAGCTCAGCTCAGTTGTGGTCTCTTCTGTGACAGCTCCCCTGGCTTCCCTATGCTTCCACTGGACCTTGTACATACATCCATTATTGTATTTATCATATTGTATTTATCAGATTATTTGTATGTTTGTTCCCCACTAACCAGTAAAATCCAGGGTAGGGACCATGGTTTTTCTGCTTTGTATGTTCAATAATTAATGGTTCCTGGCATGTAGCAGAAGCTCAATAAATGTTAGTTAAATTAATGGGTTAATGAATTGCAGGATTTATTGATAATTGTTGCTAATATTTACTAACTTATAGTTTAAGCTTGATTTCTTGGCCTTTTTCCCAGTTGAATCAGCTATGTCACCTAAATATGGCACATGAAAAATAAAAACAAAATCCTCAAGGGAGTTTTAGAGAATTTGAACATCAGTTATTTCTTGCATTTAAAACTGAGAAATGTATGAAAATTATTTAAAAGTCACTTTATAATAAATGTACATGTTTTATTTGGTTCAGATTACATATATTGCTTACAGAACTCAAAGCTTTGTAAAAATCATTGCTTTTCTAAAATTAAGTAACTGATGGATGCACTGATCAGCATGGAAGGTAACCAACTGAACATCTAAAAATACTATGTGTGCAGAGAGCCAGTTTTCTGCACACAAAGGATGTGACTCTGATTTGGCCAAGGCTGTACCTGCAGGAAGATAACTCCAACAGGGTAGACTTTATTCCCACCCCCCCACCGCCAGGTCTGAGAGCTGAACACAACCAGGAGTGCATTTCCTGACACTGATAAGATGGATGAAATAAGTTGGGAAAATGTATTGTGTTCTATTGTAATAAAATTGGTCATGCTATTTCTCAAAAAAAAAAATATATATATATATATATATCACATATATATCTGTGTCTATATACACATGCATTTGTATGTGTGTATACATCCTATCTAATAAAAGAGTAATATGCAAATTAACCATTACTCCAACACAAAGATGGCAGGGCCCATAGCCACAAGATGACGGTGCCCAGTCCTCTCAGCCCTGCTGGAGTCCCCCAGTCCCGGGGGGCAGCTGCTGAGAGCAAGGCCTGCTTGGCCGTCGCCCCTGCAACCCAGGAGTGGCCAAACAGGCCCCGCTGACAGCACACAGCAGGGCCTGCTTGGCCGTCACCCATAGCATGAGTGAGAAATATAGAAAAACATACCTGCTTATTAAGGTTAATCTTTATGCTACTGGTAATCCTTTATTGAGCACTAACTAAATTAATGGCACTTACTAAGTATGTAGATTAAACATGCTGTGTAAAGGCATTGAGTCACAATATAACAGGGGGACAAGTGGTATGCCTATTCAATCAGCTGAGCTGTGGGACAATAACTACTTGATTTATTTGGTAATCAACTCATCTGTATTCTGCCTTCTTCCAAAATAGATTTTAGACCTTATTTTTCTTATAGCTGAAAATGTATGCCCTTTCACTAACCTCTCCCTATTTTCCTTTTAGGTTATGCTTTCTTAAAGCACTCTAGTTCCAACGTGGTGTACACACGGCCCAGGAAGGGCTGAGAGTGTAACTGGAAGCTTGCCAAAGGAAGTCCCTAAGGTGGAGGTGAAAGGGCTCCACCCTGAGTGTTATGGAACAGCTAGTCAGAATCAAAGTGGAATGGCAAAGCTAGAGACTCTACTAAGTCCAGTGAGACCAGGCCAGGAGTCATGCACCAACCGCTGACTTAAGCTGTGAATGACAACAAGCAGAGCACTATCTCAATGGAGATAAAGGTGTAGCTTTGGAGACCACAGGAGGCAGAGGACATTTCATTTAAGCACCTTGATTTTAGTCCACCTTCATGAGGTCATAGAAGCCAGTGTTTTCCAAACTTTTTTTAAAATATGTTTTTATTGATTTCAGAGAGGAAGGGAGAGGGTGAGAGAGATAGAAACATCAATGAAGAGAGAGAATCATTGATCGGCTGCCTCCTTCACACTCACAATGGGATCAAGCCCACAACCTGGGCATGTGCCCCCAACCGGAATCGAACCTGGGACCCTTCTGTCACAGGCTGATGCTCTATCCACTGAGCAGAACTGGCTAGGGCCCAAACTTTTTAACATGCATATAAAGCACTGGGGAGTACTAGCCGGTTTGGCTCAGTGGATAGAGTGTCAGCCCTAGGACTGAAGGGTCCCAGGTTCTATACCAGTCAAGGGCACATACCTCAATTGCAGGCTTGATCCCCAGCCCTGTTTGGAGCATGTGCAGGAGGCAACCAATAGATGTGATATGTCTTTATCAGGTTGAAGTTTCTGTCTGTCTCTCTCCATCCGTTCCATTGTCTCTAAAAATCAAAGGAAAAATATCCTCGGGTGAGGATTAACAATAACAACAATAATAATGGTAATAATAATAATACAAATAAAAATATTGGGAACTTGAGAAAATGCAGTTCCTGATTAAGTGGGTATTAGGTGGGGCCTGAGAAACTGTATTTCTCATAAACTCCTAGGTGAAGCCCATATTGCTTAATGTAAGCCACATCTCTTGCCACTGACACTTGGGCACCATCTTTGAGGAAGAGGAAAGGTGGGGAGCCTCCCTGAAGTTCTGAGCCATTTTGGAGATCTGGAGGAGGAGAACCTGGAGGAATCAATATTTTATTGATTTTTTACAGAGAGGAAGGGAGAGGGATAGAGAGTTAGAAACATTGATGAGAAAGAAACATCGATCAGATGCCTCCTGCACACTCCCTATTGGGGATGTGCCCACAAGCAAGGTACATGCCCTTGACCGGAATCGAACCTGGGACCTTTCAGTCCACAGGCCAACGCTCCACCCACTGAGCCAAACCGGTTAGGGCTGGGGGACTATGTTAGAAAAATCAGTGACTGAGCCATAAGCCAAAAGAAGACACTTAGATCCGGCAAACAGTGCTAATCCTACAGGAAGTGTTCAAGTAGTCTACTCAAGAAGTAGGTTAAAAATTTAAAACTACTACTACGCAGTCAGGCTGCGTTAAGAAGAACAAGGGAACAGGGGCAATACTGATGACATGCACCACTGCTGTGGAAAAATACGTGGCAGAATAAAATATTTCTGCTACCAGTGAAGTGACAGAATTTAATTCAGGTCTGTAAAGTCCAAAACCTAAGAAAGGGCAGGGTTTTGAAAAAGAGCATCAGTTGGGGTCTCTGTCCTCATTAGGGCCCTAGAGCCACAGGCTTTAAAAACATCAGTAGCACCTTCAGTCAGCAACCTGCAAGGATGATTCTCCAGTTGGAACTGTTGAGATGCAGGTAAAACCTTCCCTGAGAGGCTCAACTGCTGGGCAAGGAGTGGCAGCAGAAGCAGCAGCGGGAGTGAGGCACATGCTAAAAAAATAACGTGGGATCTTGTGGGGAATGGAAAAGCGCAGAAATGAAATCAGGAGCAGAGAGCTGGGGAAGAAGACAGGACTCTGAACTGGGAATGCAGGTGATCAGCTGCAAAATGCGGCCTGCCCTGCTCATAGGCGTCGGAGGCAGTGACAGGAACCGAGTAAGCAGGGAGTCAAATCCCAATGGCAAGAGAGGATGTAGCATTGTTGGTAAGCATTACTCCAAATCCATCATTTACAACAGGAGACAGAGGACTTATCTGGACTATAAGCAGAAGATATCAGTACCAATTACTATTTTAGAATTTCTGATCATAACATTTTAATGGCATTTTTGTCCTTGGTGTGATTTCAGGGCACTGACATTGTCACTTGTTTTCATCTTTGGGGAAGAAGCTTAAAGAGACCCAATGAAATATGTTTAATAGGAGTGATGACGAAGTTATCCAAGATGGGTTGTACTTATCCTTTCATGCCCAATAGTAGGAGAGCCATATGCTAATCACGATAGGGGTTGCGGGGAGGAATTGGCAGAGATAGGTTGTGGTTCTCAATGGGACATGCTTTTGTCCCCCAGGGGGCATTAGGAAACGTCTGGAGACATTTTGGGTTGTCACCAAGTGGGGCAATTGCTCCTGACATCTAGTGGATGCTGCTAAACAACCTACAATGCACAGGACAGTCCCCACAAAAAAGAATTATCCGGCCCAAAATGTCAACAGTGGCAAGATTGAGAAATTCTAGGATCAGGAGCTGTGAAAAACTACTTTACTAGTATATCTTGTCTAGTTAAAGCCACATTTGAGGGGACAGAGTTGTCTCCTAAGAGAAGGGAAAAACTCTCTCCCTCCATCTTGCTCAAGGAGAACATGGCTTTTCCACTATGTGGGGAATGCATATCAGCATCATGATTGTGATGGAGACCCTGCAAAGCCACAGTGGCCATGGCAATTCTCGGTTGTGCCTCATAGCCTGGCAGAGGCAGCCATATACCTATACCTCATCTGTGAAAGAGGTGACTACAGATTCTGTTTCTAATCACTGAAGAGACAAAGGGATTCCAAACTATATGTGTACTGACTGGGTTTTCATTAGTGTTATAAGATGTGCATCTCTTGGTGTCTACATGGTACACAGCAGCCTTATTATAGTGGTATAATTCTATTTCACAGTAATTTATTTTATATTTTCTTTTTCAAAACGCATTTGAGGTGGCCACTGTTTGAGAGGCCTACCTGAAACTTTCTACCGGAAGTAGAAGTTAAAGATTGCAGGTAGAGAGGGCAAGAGGGCTGCTAACTTGACTAACCTGACTTACTATCCCAGAGGCAGAAGGTTACAGCCTCATCATCCCACTGAACTGAATTCTCTTTTTTAAAATATATTTTATTGATTTTTTACAGAGAGGAAGGGAAGGGGATAGAGAGTTAGAAACATTGATCAGCTGCCTCCTGCACACTCCCTACTGGGGATGTGCCCACAACCAAGGTAAATGGCCTTGACTGGAATTGAACCTGGGACCCTTCAGTCCACAGGCCAACACTCTATCCACTGAGCCAAACCAGTTAGGGCTGAATTCTTTTCTTACTGACTCCTCTCCTTAAACTTCTCATTTCTTCCTCCTATTGTCTCTTTTTCCTGGCTAATCCTTTTTAAAATTTCTCTTTAAAAAAAAAAAAAAAGCAGGAGCATCA
>NW_006287911.1:998230-999927 GCF_000327345.1 Myotis davidii | reverse complement strand
GATGATTTCTCAACAGAAACTCTGCAGGCCAGAAGGGAGTGGCAAGAGATATTCAAAGTGATGAATGCCAAGAACCTACAACCAAGATTACTTAACCAGCAAAGCTATCATTCAGAATTGAAGGGCAGATAAAGAGCTTCACAGATAAGGAAAAGCTAAAGGAATTCATCACCACCAAACCGGTATTATATGAAATGCTGAAAGGTATCCTTTAAGAAGAGGAAGAAGAAGAAAAAGGTAAAGATACAAATTATGAACAACAAATATGCATCTATCAACAAGTGAATCTAAGAATCAAGTGAATGAATAATCTGATGAACAGAATGAACTGTTGATTATAATAGAATCAGGGACATAGAAAGGGAGTGGACTGACTATTCTTGGGGGGGGAAAGGGGTGTGGGAGATGCGGGAAGAGACTGGACAAAAATCATGCTCCTATGGATGAGGACAGTGGGTGGGGAGTGAGGGTGGAGGTTGGGGTGGGGAACTGGGTGGAGGGGAGTTATGGGGGGGAAAAGAGGAACAAATGTAATAATCTGAACAATAAAGATTTAATTTTTAAAAAAGTATTTTCTTTTCTGCTCTCCTTTTAAAACTTTTTTCTCTATCCCTTTTCCCTCACTCTTCTTATTCTTTCCTCCTCTCCCTTCTCCACCCTATTCCATCCCATCCCTTCTTTTACCCTCTATTTACTGACCACTTTTAACATTTTTTATTTCTTCTCTTTACTTTTCTAACTCTCTACTTTTACTACTTATTGGTTGTTTTTGTTTTTTTTCAAAACAGTTCTATCTACCTGTGCATGTGTCTATCTATTCATCCACACACCTACCTAGCTATCTTTATTGTATTTTTTAATCAACTTTTTAAAAAATCTTATCCCCTTCACACACAATTGTATTTGACTTCTTCATTGGCTTCTCTCACACAATTTTTCTCTCTCCTTTATGTAACACTTTTTCCTACAGACTCATAATTTATAAACTTTTCTTTCTTCCTTATTTTCTACTTCTGTTCCATCATCCTTCTTCCCATCTTTCTCCTACCCTCCCTCCCTCCCACATTCCCTTTCGAGGGATAGAGAGTTAGAAACATCGATGAGAGAGAAACATCGATCAGCTGCCTCCTGCACGCCCCCCACTGGGGATGTGCCTGCAACCAAGGTACATGCCCTTGACCAGAATCAAAACTGGGACCCTTCAAGTCTGCAGGCCTATGCTCTATTCACTGAGCCAAACCTGTCAGGGCTACTTCCACTTTTTAAATATCTATCTACCTACCTGCCTAATTATTCGCTATCATTTATCTTTTTCTTTTCTGACTCCTACTTTTAAAATCTGTCTCCAGTACACAACTATACTTGATTTTCATTGTAGCTCCTACAGTTCACTCCTCTTTCCTTCTTTAACTCTGCTCTCTGCTGACTGCTTTATGAAGTTCTTCAACTATACCTTCCCTCCTTCCCCATCCTTCTCCATCCTTCTCCTCCCCTCTCTCTCTTACTGATTTACAGGCTAATTTAAAAAATTCTTTTCTTCTCTCTCTTTCTATGCCTTTCGTCCTTAGTACTGACTTCTCCACTTAAAAATCACACTCAATAAAAATACATTTTTTAAAAAATCACCCTGTACTTAACTTTCTTACTAACTCCTCCTTTTAAACTCTTCTCCTCTCACATTCTGTTTTTTCTTTTTG
>NW_006287911.1:996967-998156 GCF_000327345.1 Myotis davidii | reverse complement strand
AGAACCACCTGCGGCCCCTCTCCCTCCCTCACTCTCCCTTCTCTCCCTTAGGTACCCGTGTGTGTCCCTTCTCACTCCTCCCCCCCATTCGCCTTTCCCTGTGAGCCTGAACCCCTGCCTCCCTCCCTCCGGCTTTCCTTACCTCCTACTCCCTCCCTCCTTCCCTGTTATTAACCCCGCCCCTGCCGTGTTCACTAGTTTCTCTTTTAAACCTTCCCCCTTTCCTCTATGGGACCTGGTCCAGCCCCGCCTTTGCACACTTTGATGTTAAAGCTCCCTTCCGGGTGGCCAGGCCTTTGCCGCCCCCCTTCCCCGGCCTCCCAGCCCGTCCTCCTGCCATTCCCTGCCCCGGGCGCCCCAACTTCTAGTCAACAAACTACACTACGCGCCACCAACCTAACCCTGGCCAGTGTCTTTGGGGTCCAGCCCTCAGGAGCGAAAGGGGTTCCCTCCTTAGTGTCCCACTCCGCTCCGGCGAGGCTGTGCCTCCCCTCCCAGCACGGGGCGCTGCGGCCCCCAAGCCGGAAGCCTGAGCGCCTCCGCCTGGAAGGTCTGGGACGGTCCGCCCCTCTGAGGGCACCTCCTCTCCGGAGACCCGCGGGCGTCTCCCCACAAATGGCCTGCGCAGGGAGCCACCGCCCTCCTCCTGCGTCTGGCGGGGCGCCCCGCCCCCTGGCCGGCGCACCTGCTCCTCGCCCCGCTCCCGCGTGCAGCCCCCGTTTCCTTCCCTATTCCATTCCCACATCTTTCTCTCCCTTTCTGCATTTGTTTCTCCTCTCCGCCTGTCTGCACACAGGCCTGCCTTCCTCTCCCTCTCCTTCCTTATCCCCTCCTATCGCATCCTACCTTACCCATCTCACCTCTTTTACTCTCTATGCACTCGCCCCCTTTTAAAAATGTTTTTCATTTCTTCTTTCGCTTTCTAACTATTTCCCTTTTATGTACTGACCTTTCACTGGGTTCCTCTTTTTTGCGGGGTGGGGGGTTCTTCTTTTTACAAATAAGTTCTATCATCTATCCATCCATCTACCCACCCACCCATCATCATCTATCACCTATCTATATTTCTATTTATACTATATATACCTACCTGTGTACCTACCTTCCTACTCAGCTATCACTCATCTATCCTTCTTATTTCACTGTAATATTTTTTAAGATTAGACCATTGGTAACACTTTATTTATTA
>NW_006287911.1:996044-996536 GCF_000327345.1 Myotis davidii | reverse complement strand
AAGGGCACTCTGCAAAGTTGCTGTTGTAAGAGTGTGGAACGCAAACGCAAGTGTGCAGTAAACCAGATTCGGGGCGACAGTGCCTCAGTAACAACATAACCCACAGCTGAAGGTGGAATCACACAGCTCCTCCTCTCTGGTTTCAGGGTACGTCACCCAAGAACTGTTGCTGCCAAGTCACTACAGCTCAGCAGCTCTTGCGTGAGCATCTGCGCCCTGGTGGTTAGTGTGCATCATAGCAACCAGTCGGACACTTAGCATATTAGCCTTTTATATATATATATTAGGGGCCCGGTGCACGAAATTCGTGCACTTTGTGTGTGGGGGGGTGTCCCTAGTGTCCCTCAGCCCAGCCTGCCCCCTCTCACATACTGGGAGCCCTCAGGTGTTGACCCCCATCACCCTCCAATCGCAGGATCGGCCCCTTGCCCAGGCCTGACGCCTCTGCCAGAGGTGTCAAGCCTGGGCAGGGGACCCCCAGACCCCTCCGAT
>NW_006287911.1:994375-994704 GCF_000327345.1 Myotis davidii | reverse complement strand
GTTTTAAATGCTTGGGTGCCTGGCCAGCCTGGATGAGGGGATGATGGCTGTTTGCAGCTGGTCACATACCCTTCAGGGGGGGGGGATCCCCACGGGTGCCTGGCCAGTATGGGTGAGGGGCTGAGGGCTGTTTTCAGGCCGACTGAAGCTCCCAACTGCTCCTTTTTTTCTTTTTATTTAATTCTGGGCCAGCTTTAGCTCTCTCCAGCTGCCTCTTAGGCCTCCACTGCTGAAAGTAGGTATCTGGTTTGTTTCGATTCTATAATCAAAACTCTGTATCAACTCCAGCTCTGAGATCCCAACTCGCAGCTTCTATATTTGTTACAATG
>NW_006287911.1:986827-994334 GCF_000327345.1 Myotis davidii | reverse complement strand
ACAGCGCAAGCTCAGAGGTCGGCAAGGCAGTCAGGGAACATTGGAGTCCTCTGTCACTGAAGCAAGCAAGCCTCATGTTAGTTTCAAGCTGCCTGGCTGCTGGCCGCCATCTTGGCTGGCAGTTAATTTGCATATCGCTGATTAGGCTGGCAGTTAATTTGCATATCTCGCTGATTAGCCAATGGGAAGGGTAGCGGTCGTATGCCAATTACCATGTTTCTCTTTTATCAGATAGGATACTAGAGGCCCGGTGCACAAAAATTTGTGCACTGAGGGGGGGCGTGTCCCTCAGCCCAACCTGTGCCCTCTCACAGTCTGGGACCCCTCAGTAGATAACCACTTGCTGGCTTAGGCCTGCTCCCGGGTGGTGAATGGCAGGCCCTATCCCACGGTGTTTAAATATTTCACCTCCACAATTATATTTGAGTTTCTTACTGGTTCCATCTTTTCCAAAATTCTCTCAAATTCACCTTTACTTTTTCCTATTGACTCCTCCTTTTTAAAATTTCTTTCTTTTTTTAAATTTCTTTATTGATTTCAGAGAGGAAGGGAGAAGGAGAGATAGAATAATCAATGGTGAGAGAGAATCATTGATCGGCCACCTCCTGCACGCCCCCTACTGGGGACTGAGCCCACAACCCAGG
Organism: Myotis davidii; assembly: GCF_000327345.1. Taxonomy (NCBI): domain Eukaryota; kingdom Metazoa; phylum Chordata; class Mammalia; order Chiroptera; family Vespertilionidae; genus Myotis; species Myotis davidii. The sequence goes on along the minus strand of NW_006287911.1, from coordinate 993,690 downwards.
CATGTGCCCTTGGCCGAAATCGAACCTGGGATCCTCCAATCCGCAGGCTGACGCTCTATCCACTTAGCCAAGCCGGCCAGAGCCTTTTTAAAATTTCTTGACTGCCTGCCTTCCTTTCCTCCCTTTCTCTCACCCTCCTTCCCAGCTTCTTTTACCCCCACTCCTTTTTTTCCCCTGGCTCCTGATTTTAATCTTTCCTCTTTTTTCCTTTGACTTTTTTTTTAACCTTTTTACTGATACTTCCTTTTAGTGTTTCTTTTTTCTCATTCACTCTTTTTTATCTACCTTCCTTCATTTATTCCCTATCATTTCCTTTCTTTCACTATGTCTTCTTTTCTTTGCCTAACTAACATCCATCCTTATTCTTCTCCTCTCCTCCCTTTCTTTCCTTTCTTCCTTTATCTCATTCACCCAGCCTTCCTTCTACCCTCCTTCCTTCCTCTTTCCTTCTTTCTTCCCTCCCTTTTCTATCATCCATCCATCCATCACCTCTACATATCTCTATTTTCTATTTATTATCTAGCTAGCAAGCAACCATCTATCACCCTTATTTTACTGTATTTTGCTTTTTAAACATCTCTCTGTCCCAGCATTATATCCACAATTTTACTTGATTTGTTACCATCTCTTTTTCAAACATTTTGCTCTGTTTCTATCTTTCTTTCTTGCCCTCTCCCTTCTTCCTTCCTTGATTCCTTTCTCCCTGCCTCTCCTTTCCTCTTCCTCTCCCTCCTTTTCTGAATGCCTCTTGATGACTTTTCTCTCTTTTTTCTCTCTTCTTTGCTTTCTGGCCTTCTCCTCCTCCCTTTTTCCCTCCTCCCTCTTCCTATTTCCCACCATTTCTCCCTCCTTCCCTCCACCCTCTTTTACCCTCCTTTGCTTTGTCCTGGATTACTTTTTGCCTTTTCACCTTTCCCCTTCTAACTGCCCTCTTTAACTCCCTCCCAGCCTTCTTCCTCTCCTTTTCTCTTCCTTCTTCTACTCCCATCTTCCTGACTCGTTTTTTAAACACTTTTCTTTCCTTTTCTCTTTACTTTTTCCTTTTTAAATTTTTTTGTATTATCTTTTTTACTGGCCTCTTTTTACAGTCCTACCTATATCTATCTGAAAATCAAGTTATCAACATACCTATCTTCATTTTACCTCAACAACACAACAAAATTTTATTTTGTTTTCTTCCTGGCTCCATTTAACAAAACTTGGTTCCTCTTTTTTTCTAACATTTTTACTGGCTTCTCCTTTGTAAAGTCCATTTCTGTCTATCCATTATGTATGTTTTATTGTATTTCTTAAAAAGTATATTTTTATTGATTTCAGATAGGAAAGGAGAGGGGGAGATAGAAACATCAATGATGAGAGAATCATTGCCTGGCTGCCTCCTGCCCACCCACACTGGGGATCAAGCCTCAGGCATGTGCCCTGATCAGGAATCGAATTGTGACCTCCTGGTTCACAGGTCAATGCTCAACCACTGAGCTACACCAGCCACACTGTTCTACTGTATTTTTAAACTGACTTACAAATCCTACTTGATTCCTTACTTGCTCCTGCTTTTCAATTCTCTCTCTCTGCTTTTACTTTTTTCATACTCTCCCATCCCTTTTAAATGTTTTTTCTTCTCCCCTTCTTTTATTCCTTTTCTCCATGTTTTTAAAACTTTTCTTCTATTTATTTATCATGTCATCTTTATTTTAGTCTTTTTGCTTTTTCCTCAAATGTCTTTTTAAAACTGCCCCACCCCCTAAATTATACCTGAATTTCTCATTGGTTTCTCCCTTTCAAACTTCTCTTACAACAATCACATTCTCTCTTCTTTTCTATTTCACTTTTTCCAGCTGTCTTATTATCCTTTTAAAACACAACCGTAGATTCCACAGCTCATTATGCTAAAAATAAAGTAAGCAGATATAAGATAGCCCTTGCTGGTTTGGCTCAGTGGATGGAGTGTCGGCCTGCGGACTGAAGGTCCCAGGTTCGATTCTGGTCAAGGGCACATGCCTGGGTTGCGGGCTTGAGTGCAGTCAATCAATGATTCTCCCTCATCGTTGATGTTTCTATCTCTCTCTCCCTCTCCCTTCCTCTCTGAAATCAATGAAGATATATATATATTTTTAAAGATAAATGAAACTCTAACTCCTAACCCTGACCCAGAATACCATGCTGGTGTTTTAAAAGGATACAAGTTTATTGTGCCCATATCAATGTGCTTACAATCTTTTAATGGCTCACTCTGACTCTCAGAATAAAATGTGATCTTGTTTGGTTGGCATACCATGCCCATCCTGACCTGGCATCCAACTACTTCACTAACCTCATGTAATCCTATCCTGGCCTCTAGTCATACAAAAGTATCCATTATGGTACAGCATAGAAAATATAGTCAATATTATTGTAATAATTATGTTGCCAGGTGGGTACTGGAAATATGGAGGGGAATATTTTGTAAAGTACAGGATTGTCTAACCACTATGCTGTATAGTACTCATTATGCTATATACCTCTGCACAGGCTGTTCCCTCTACCAAGACCATCTTTCCTTATCTTATATCTAAACTAATGTGTCCCTGCTTGGGCCACATATTTTAAACCCTCCTTACCTGTTCCCCAGTTAAGGTGGAAAGGACTTGTCTTCAAGTTCAGGTACAGAAACCTGTTGCTATGTACTGAATAAAATGACATTTCCCATTTGTAACAAAAATAATGAATGAATAAGTAAATAAATCTTACATAATTAAACCCTAATATGCAAATCGACTGAATGGCAGAATGACAGGTCGCTATGACACACACTGACCACCAGGGGACAGACGCTCAATGCAGGAGCTGCCCCCTGGTGGTCAGTGTCCTCCCACAGGGGGAGCGCCACTCAGCCAGAAGCCGGGCTCACAGCTGGTGCGGTGGCAGCAGTGCTAAGGAGCAGCAAGCCCAGCTTTTGGCTGGCAAGCACAGCGCTCCTGCCTCCATGGCAGCACTAAGGACCCCTCAGTGGGGGAAGGCATCCCAGACTGCGAGAGGGCGCACGAGAGGGGGCACGCACGCCGGGGCTGAGGGACCACCCCCCCACCTTGCTCCCCTCCCCACTCCCGTGCAGGAATGTCATGCACCCAGGCCTCTAGTAAATAAACAAACTAATTAATGTGTGCTTGTCCTCCTTACAGTTAAGATCCTTCAGGATAGAACCAAGTGTTCATTTTTGTGTCTGCGGTGTCAGAGTGCTAAATATACAATGAGCTTAATACATGTTTGTGTGATTAGTTAGTGCAATTAATAGTTGCATGGCTGAAAATTCATCAATACAAAATACTTTACAATGTCTACTGATTATAAAGTTTTCATGAAATTCTGCAATGTCTAAGTTGTGGTATCCCTAAATAAGACCTCAAGGGCATCTGCATTAGTAGAGGGGTTTAGAGGTTAGATGAAAGAAAGTGGTGACAAAACTTGGTGAAGTTCAATAATTTTAAAGGAACATTGGCAGAAAAAAGTTCTAATGCCCTAATAAGCAACTTTATTTTTTGTTTTCTATCAAATTTGTTATATATTTTATGAAGTAAAGGACATTTACTGTAACCTTAATGTTTTTAGTTCTTTGAGCACAAGTAATGCTAAATGAAAAAAGGTTTTTCTTTTTGTTTTGTGTATTTTTCATTTGGCTGCTGAAATATGAATATATCTTATGTGCTACCCTTCTACCCCCTGAGCCTTCTGAGACACATGGCATGGACAGCAGGGGGTAGAGGGTCACTGAGACTAAGTAGCGACAAATAGCTAGAAGTGAAAAACTCCCAAAACCAAAAAATCTCCTAAAATAAGAACCTATTTTTAAAAAACATATATATTTCAGAGAGAGGGAGTTAGAAACATCAATGGTGAGGGAGAATCGATTGGTTGCCTCCTGCACGCCCCCTACTGGGGACGGAGCCTGAAACCTGGGCATGTGTCTTGACCAGGAATTGAACTGTGATCTGGTTCATAGGTTGACACTCAATCATTGAGCCACACTGGCCTGGCAGAATCTAGCTTTTATAACTACAGTAATTGTCTCTACACAAATATATAGACATCAAAAAATAAAGTTAAATAACTTTAACTTGCAGAACATTAATACTGGTATAAGGATATCTTCTAAATATACTATCGTTCTAGTATTTGCCTCAGGCATTCATTTAAAAATATGTTAGTATATACATGTCACACAAAATACTTTCAAATATTTTAGACCTTTTTTCCACTCATCAACTAAAGATCCATGGCTCATTTTGACATGTCTAAAATCACAGCAGTGACAGTATTTAAACTATTGCCCATTATTTCTGTAATTTTAATCACATATCTATGGTAACCACCTATAATCTGTATTTTTGACTATATTCCACTGACGGCTGAATTCTTATTTTTGTTTTACAGATGAGGGGCTGAATGATTTGAAACTAGGTTTACAAATAGATTTCTCCCCTCAGGGCTCTGAGTATTGCTAGTTTTCTCTATTCTTCTGGCCTGTCCAGGGCATTCTATCTAGAATGGGAGTTCTGGCATTCACCAAGAGCCATAGCAGCACACTTTGCTTTAGAGGTTCATGCTTCTGAGAAACATTTAAATATACAATAGGGTGATTGGGATTTAGAGTTTAGGACATACTTTATTAAGAATAAGTACAGTATAAAGTGAAGTTCAGTAACTTACATGCTTGTGATTATGTGCCATATTGCTAATAAACTCACTTTTTCATGGATGAATACTATGTGTATTTTATGGAATGCTCTAGACCTAGTTAAGTGTTCAAGTTTTTGTTGTTGTTAATGTTTTTATTGATTTCAGAGAAAGAGAAAGTGACAGAGAGATGGAAACATCAGTGATGAGAGAGAATCATCAATCAGCTGCCTCCTGCACACCCCCTACTGCGGATCGAGCCCGAAATCTGGGCATTTGCCCTGACCTGGAATTGAGCCGTGACCTCCTGGTTCATGGTTGACACTCAACCACTGAGCAACACCAGTGGAGCTTAAGTGTTCAAGTTTTGATGTTTCATTGTATTCGTTAAAAAGTTCTGCTTTCCCTGACTTCAAAAGAAATATAGTCATTATAGAAAAAAATACAGAAAAGGGAAAAAAAATCACCAGTAATTGTTCCACCTAGATATACTAGTAATCTCTACTTACTATATTTTGGAGGCTATCTTTCTAGTTTTGCTTTTCCCTAGCAACTGTAATTATTTTTAATTTTAGTCCTTGTGCTAGACTCTTCAGATAAAACTGTATATAAAAAATCTGACACAAAGGAAAAAAAGGAATCTGACACAACAGAGATTTAATAATTGGAATACAATGTAACTTAACCTTCCTCTCCACCCTTCTCTTAATAGAAGCTACTTCTAGTCTTTTTTTGTTGTTGTTATATCTGGACTTGGTATACAGAGTTAATGACTAAAGAAAGACATATTTATATTTATAACAGAATAAAAGAAACTAGAGGAAAACAAAACATTTTCAGGTATTTTAATTAAATTATCACACAAATCAAAGTTACAAATATACAAATGCAACTATTTATAAATATGTAAACATACGTACAAAGACTAGAAAGGAATACACACAAAAAATAGGTGTTTGGGTGTTGGGGTTATGTTTCTTTTTCATTGTTTTGTAATACTCAAAAAACATTATATTGCAATAGGACTATTTTAGTGCTAGAGAATCTTATATAAATGTATTTGTTCAAGAGCTTCCCTGTTAATATCCTTTTCTGGGTATATATCATAGTTCAGTGGTACCTCTTCAACCCAGGAAGATAACTGTATACTAACCTGGAAAAAAAAAGATTATAAACAAACAGGAAAATTATAGACTAATCCTATTTTCGGGAAGAAATCATGACTAAGTAAGTTCCTAAACACAACAAATTTTTTAAATATATATTTTTATTGATTTCAAAGAGGAAGAGAGAGATAGAAACATCAATGATGAGAATCATTGATTGGCTGCCACCTGCACGGCCCCCACTAGGGATTGAGCCTGCAACCCAGGCATGTGCCCTGACCAGGAATCGAACCATGACCTCCTGGTTCATAGGTTGACGCTCAACCCCTGAGACACACTGGCCAGACAACACAACAGATTTTTACTACAATGAGCAGGACTAAGTTCTACACGGTACTACATGAACAATTCTTTTCTTTTTCTTTTCTTTTTATTATTCACATGAACAATTTTTTGTTGTACTAAATGGTCTATGAATTCAGGAATTTAATTAGTTTACTCTGAGATTTTGAAATTTTAAAGAATAAAGAAAGTAAAGAATTGTTTTAATGTACATAATTTAATCATCATTAGGTTTAAACAAAATTCTAAAACAACAATGGCAACACACAGAAAACTGCTCATATATACACAGTGTTGGTGCTAAGGGGTTGTAAAAGCAGGGCTAATCTCCCTCTATAACCTTCATCAGGCCCTTCCCTTCACATTGAAAACTTGAGTCTCCATGACAAAGAAATTCTGGAGCCAACAATGGATATATATCTGTTTAAAGAAGTTTCATTAAATAGGAGAGCAATAAAATTATTCAACAATTTATAATAAGGACTCTGTAAATATTAATTTCCAATGGTTGTCAAGACAGATTTATGTATTTAGTGTGAAAGTTATTTTGATAAAATAACTGAATTATTTCAATATATGTAGAAATTATAAATTGGAGACCACATATTTTAAAAGGTTTGTTTTGACCTGGCCGGTATCCATGACCTGCTGGAGCATTGTTCCATACACCAAAAGTTACAGGTTGGATTCCTGGTCAAGGCACATACCTAGGTTGCAGGTTCAATCCCTGGTCAGGGTGTGTGTGGGAGGCAGCCGATCGATATT
>NW_006287911.1:979224-986371 GCF_000327345.1 Myotis davidii | reverse complement strand
AAAGCTGGAACAACTGGGTGGAGAAGCAAAGGAGTTCAAATGGAGGTAAGAATGGCAACTTGAGAGCTCTTGAGGCTAGTTAACTAACCACGAACCAGTCCTTAAGCCATAAATTCTTGCTATTCTTTTTATCATCTGTCACTATATTCAGACAGAACATTTCTAGATTATTGTTAACAGCTATCAGGAAAAAAGTAGAAGAAAAGTTTTGACGATAAAAATGCGAGGAAGGCTTACATACCTGAAGACCTGAGAGAGACTCTTCAAGACTTGGCACTGTCACCAATAACGATCCTTGTTTCCTTACGTTGTGGCTGATACATTCCCAGGCTCTATAACACATTAGAAGCATTATGTCAGGTTTTACCAGATACTGCAAGTTCTTTTAAAATGCCGATGACAAAAGAAAATGCAGTGGTATCTCAAATGAGCAAAATTGCTTGCTTGCAGAAAATAGGACTGCAGTAACATACTAGAAATTGGTCAATTCTTCAATTCCAGAGAGGTGCTGGGAAAATTGTGAAGTTACAGTTGACAAGATTTAACGAGATCATGATTTGAGTTACTACAAGGCATTGTGAGGCCAAAACTCAGTTTCAGGACCAATTCAGAAGTCCAAGCTGTATCAGTTAGCAGCTCTTAAATTTCTTACAAAGTATTTTAAAAATAATGGTCCTGCAGAAGGGAACTGGGCTGAGGGGTAGAGGTGGGGCAGGGTATTGGAGAAAGGCTATAGAAACCAGACACAGAGCAAAAACTAACAGTAAATCAAAAGCGAAATCATACTTTATTTGGCTGCCATAAATATTCAATGGAAAGACTTCTGGACAATATGGCACCTGAGAAGTTTAGTGGGACCAGCCAGGTTTAAAGCATGATGGAATGCCATGTGCATGTGTGTGTCACAGGGCAGTGTCTGACCAGTTCTGATTAATCTTTAGTGCAGACATGAACTGGATTTCTACGCTGAATCTTGAAAGTGCACCCCACTACTGGGGACCGATGGTCAGAAAAAGCAGGGATGTGCATCCCTTGCAGTGGGGCAGGTGAGCAGCTGTGTCATTTGCACTTATTTTAGTTATAGCAATGGATATTAAGTTTAGTACACTCTGGAGTTAACTAGATAAAATGATACAATTTTTTTTTTCTCAGGCTAGATCTAAAATCATGTAGCAGTGTTTGACAATAAATATCACCATGGTTGGGCTAGAGCTGTTTGCGTGTGTTTTTTCCAGTGGTTCCTTAAAAATGACATTTTATAAGTTTATTTAAAAAGAACGAAGAAGCTAAGTATACTGGGCATGACTCTCAAAATTAGAACTTAATATTTCTGATAAGCTGTCATGGTAGTAGTTGTATCTGTTTCACCTATTAAGAAAATACATAGAGGCACCTTTTATTTTATTTTATTTTTAAAACAGTTTTATTGATTTTAGAAAGGAAGGGAGAGACAAAGAAACATTGATGTGAAAGAGAAACATTGACCAACTTCTCAGAGGTGCACACTCTCACCAGGATAGGACAACAATCAACCAAGCCGGCCAGAGCTAGAAGTACCTTTTAAACTAATACTTACTTTACAATCTGGGTGTTATGCTATAATGAGATCTAACTTATTCTGAAGCCTGAGCCTTTCCTGAGTACACATTTCTATTATTATGACATATTTTTGTTTTCTTTTATGCACTAACTCCTATAGCAGCGGTACCATTCCACTTGTCCTCAGATTCTGATTAAGATTAAAAATCTCTGGAGGGTATATGCTGTGCCATCTATTCTCTTTTACTTACTACAATATAGAATTAATGAGTAAATGACCAGTTTTGTCAGAACAATTCCAATATCAGAATGATTTACCATATCTTCTAATCTTTCTCCTGTGAACTGTCATTCAAGATGAAGATAAAATAATTAACTATGAGAGTCACATAACCTAGCTAGATTTAGAATTCATTTGCTAGACTGAGGGAAAATGACTGAACTAACACAGGTGGCCAATATCTACTTAGTGAATCATGTAGAGCTTGTGAATAAATGCACCAAGAGAGTTTTGAAAATAATGCAAATATGCAGTATTTCCAGTATCAAGCTCTGCAGTAGCTTTCATCATTCCTCAGCATTCAAACTCTTTATATAATAAATCTCCAGAGAGTTTAGGGTGTTTTAAAACTTCTTATACAACACAAACCTGGTAATATTTCACTTTCCAACAATTATGTAATATTTTGAATACCTATCATTAATTTAAAAAGATAAAAAGCTAATCATACTTTGTCCACTGGAAATTAAGTCTAAAAAGGGCATTACAATTAAAATAACTTTGCACATTGTAGGGAGTAGCTATAGGGTTAAGCCTCGGATTGACTTGTGGCAGAGCCACAAACAAGTCCCAGCTTAGAAGGCACAGCCCTCTTACCATAATTAAGCTTGACCTTATGACGCTCCCTAGATTGTTCTTAGGTAGCTAATGGGCTGTGGGAGATGCAGCAAGTGCTGCCTAAACAAGTGAAATTCACAAGAACATTGTAACTATGGTGACCGCTACCTTGTGTATCTCTGACTATAAAATAAAGCCTCAGCTTGCTGGCTGGATCTCTTTCTGTGTCCTCATCCAGGCACGGGAGTTCCACCGAGCCCCAGCTACATTCTCTTTGTCTGTCTTTTCTTTAATCCTTCACCGCCCCTCCTCAGGCTCACGGAACCCTTGGCTGTGCTGGCACAGTACAGCACATGTTGTGTTTCTGGTCTTTAGTCTGTGACCAAAAAAATCACCCCTCATTCTGGCTGAAATTTGATTATATGATTAGCTTTCTGTTGAAGCAGTTTTTTTTTTTAAACTATTTAAACTATTAATTTTGTAGTGACCTTAACCTAATGGCTATGGGTGTGCATATGTGTGTGTGGGAGAGAAAGTGGTGGTCAGGGGCAGAATACAGAAGGTGAACAGGTGGCTGAATAAAGAGGTTTAGTCATTCAGGATTCCACTAAGTATTAACTGTTTAAGGGCTGTATTATATGCACTTTTTCATTTCTCTGAGGTAATCCAAACATTCATCTAATTCCCTTTCGTGCCAATGGAAAGGAGCTTTCCTGTATCTAAAGTATGCATATGCCCTTATAAGTAAGAAGTCAGCAAGCCTAAGTAGCCATAAAGTTGGTGTCTGACTACAGACTAGAGGAATTTTCTAATCAAAGGAACCTATAGGTCCTTATGGGTCACAAAGCATTCAAATGTGGCAGAGAAGTCAGAAAAATGATCACAGACTTGCTAATTTTTTCATTACTTGAATAGTGAAATAAACTTCTACTATTTATTATCCTTAAAAGCATTTTTCAAGTTTGATAATCACAATTTTGGTTAATACTCTTATATCTTATTTTATATTCAATTATAGGCATTAGTTAATTCCCATCATTTTATGATAGGATAGCATCATGACATATTTTTTTTTAAGGGGAAAAAAAACCTGAGGCCAGAAAAAAGTATAAAGACCCATTAGGAAGTGATATCTTATTTCATCCCAGACGGCTAAGCAAATGCTTAGGTCATAAAATATCATATCTGCCTAAAATGAGATGCAATACTTTACAAAGTCAGACAGTTTATTTTTATTTTATACAGAACATATTTCCTTTTGAATATAATCTCACAGTTGAGGTCATTTTTAAAAGTTTAATATGAAAACATTTCTACTCTACCAATCCCTTTCATACTTTGTTGGATAACAACAGACTTCTTGCCTGAATAAATAACATACCTTGCCTGTTCTGCCTCGTCAAGAAAATATTCGAAGACGTTATTCATTATAATAACATCAGCATTTTGCAGAAGTGAATCCTGGGTACAGATGTCTGCATGAAGCACCTAAATAAGAATGAGTTCATTTAAGAGAACAAAGATACCACAGCATACGACACAGAACTACATACTGGGTCAATAATGTTGTGAGGTAATATGTGAAGTTCACCCTAATTCTTAAAATGGGAGAAAGTATCTAATAAAAACGATAAACTTGTGAACATTTGTTGGTTTATACGTAACTATTTATAAATTCATAAGTATGCTCTTTTGACTCCCAGTTCAGAGCTTTTTTCCACAATAGTAGTACCCCCCTTATCTGTCGTTTTGCTTTCCATAGGGTCAGTTACCCATGGTCAACCATGGTCTGAAAAAGTTAAATGGAAAATCCAAGTAATATATCATTCATAGTAAGTTTTAAATTGTGTGAACTGTTGTGAAATCTCACACTGCCCTACTCCATCTTGCCCGGACATGAATCATCATTCTGTCTAGCATATCCACGCTGCATATGCTACCCACCCTCTGGTCACTGAGTAGCCGTCTTGGTTATCAGATCAACTGTTGGAGAATCGCAGTACTTGTGTTCAAGTAACCCCTTATTTTACTTAATAATGGCCCCAGCTTTGTGCAGTGGCAGTATTGTAACCAATGAGATTTACTCGAGGCACAATTATTGCTAATTGAAAGAAAAAATAATGGCCCCAAAATGCAAGAGTAGTCATGCTAGCAATTCAGATATGACAATAAGAAGCCAGAAAGTGCTTCCTCTAAGTGAAAAGGCGAAAGTTCTCAACTTAATAAGGAAAGAAAAAACTTGTATGTTGAGGTTGCTAAGATCTATGGTAAAAACAAATCTGTCTATGAAATTGTGAAGAAGAATAACAAATTCATGTAGTTTTGCATTGCATCTCAAACTGCAAAAGATATGGCCACAATGCATGTTGGGTGGTTAGTTAATATAGAAAAGTCATTACATTTGTGGGTAGTAAACATAACAGAAAATGTGTTCCTATTGACAGCACTGTGTTGCACCAGAAAGTATTGAGCCTATACAAAGACTTCAGCAAGTGATCCCCTGAAACAAGTGACACCAAACTATTTACTGCAAGTAACGGATGGTTTGGACTAAAAAATATTAAAATTACTGGAGAGACACCATTCACATAACTTCTACTAAAATATAATTGTTCTATTTTATTATTAGTTACCAGAGGCCCAGTGCACAAAATTCGTGCATGGATGCAGTCCCTAGGCCTGGCCGGTGACCAAAGCACAGGCGTCTGGCATGGAAGGGCAGATCCCAGCTGACCTCTGGGCCCTGGGAAGCACCAAGGCCTCTGCTTGCACCCACCTTGGTCTGGCGCCACCTGCTCACCTGCTCCACCATCCCACCATGGTCCCGCTCTCATCGGGGCCCATCTGGGCTGGCAGCACCTCCACTGCTGCCCGCTGCCAGCGCTGCATCGCCAAGGCCCACCGTGTTCCGCACCACGCCATGGTGGTCAGTGCACATCATAGTGACTGGTCGAACTCCTGGTCTCCCGGTTGAACGACCGCCCCAGGGGACAATGTGCATATTAGGCTTTTATTATATAGGATTGTTGTGAGTTCTTGTGCCTAATTTATAAGTTAAACTTTATCATAGGTATGTATGCACAGGAAAAAACAGTATATAGAGAGTTTGGTACTATCAAATTGGGGGTCTTGGAACGTACACCACACAGACAAGGGGAGACTATATCAGTGGTTGTAAGAGTCATCAAACTCTCGCTCCACCATCAATGAGGTTTGTACATTTAGGTAGTCAGGGTCCTCATAAATAAAATAGAATAATATCTGTCCTGACTCATAGATCAAATGGGACCATAGAAACTATAAAAGTAATTTATAAATTATAAAAGGTTAATACACTATGTTAATTGGCCTTGTCTGGCTCTTCATCTAAAATACACTAGAATATATTATCTGTCCAAAAAAGCAAACAAAACTATTTAAAAACTATATACCTCAAAAGTTAACTCAGACCACAATCATCAAGTCTTACAGACTTCAGGCAATACAACAAGAAGAAACATTTATTTGCTCAAGAGCAAAGCAAACAACTTTTAATTATTCATTTTTTTTTCATTTTTTATATTTTAATCATCATCCGTGGATATGTTTTTTATTGAGTTTAGAAAGAGAGGAATAGGGAGAGAGAGAGAGAGAGAGAGAGAGAGAGAGAGAGAGAGAGAGAGAAAAACATCGATCTGGGAACTGAACAACAACCTAGATATATGCCCGGACCAGAATTGAAACCATAACCTTTTGGTGCATGGGACAACACTCCAACTAACTGAATCACCTGGCTTGGGCAAACAACTTTTATTTTAAAAAGAGAAAAGGTTTAACTACTTTGTATCACATGATTTCTTTCCAAATAAACATGGTCTTACAAATATATAATATTCAAAATGTTGTGGGGACTGATTTTTAAAAATATTTTCTCTTTTTTAAGTAATAAAAATACTAAAATAATTTAAATAAGATGGTCTAGAACAGGGGTGGGCAAACTTTTTGACTCAAGGGCCACAATGGGTTCTTAAACTGGATCGGAGGGCCGGAACAAAAGCATGGATGGAGAGTTTGTGTGAACTAATATAAATTCAAAGTAAACATCATTACATAAAAGGGTATGGTCTTTTTTTTTTTTAGTTTTATTCATTTCAAACAGGCCGGATCCGGCCCACGGGCCGTAGTTTGCCCACGGCTGGTCTAGAATCTCTGAAGCATAGGTTTAACATGTTCCTGAACACAGAAAAAAGTTAATCATTTTAAACTTCCTAAATATGTAGCTTAGATATAAAACAGGTATGTAAATTAACCTACTGATACAACATAGCTTTCACACAATTTCCTTTTTCTTTCCCATCTCTGTTCACTCCCCCCATCCCCACCCCACAGGTAAGTTAAAAAAGAATCAGGTGGATCGATTAATTATGGCAACTGACATAAGTGCTTGCTCTAGAGCAGCGGTTCTCAACCTGTGGGCCACCAACCTGTAGGTCTCAACCCCTTTGGGGGTCGAACGACCCTTTCACAGGGGTCACCTAAGACCATCGGAAAAGACATATATAATTACATATTGTTTTTGTGATTAATCACTATGCTTTAATTATGTTCAATTTGAAACAATGAAATTAGGGGTCACCACATCATGAGGAACTGTATTAAAGGGTCGCAGCATTAGGAAGGTTGAGAACCACTGCTCTGGAGGTTCCAGGGAAATCCCAAGGAATGGTTCTGAACAAAATGAATGCTAACAACGTGGAGGCCACAAGGCAACTAAGATCAATTTAACCAGTT
>NW_006287911.1:978530-979019 GCF_000327345.1 Myotis davidii | reverse complement strand
ATACCATGATGAATGAGATATCTACAATATCTACTCTCAAATACGCTATAATCTAGTAATGAGATGAAACAGCTATGCTGATAACTCTATAAAAATGCCATAAAAAAAAAAGCAGGATATGGCCCAGCCAGCATGGCTATCAGTGGTTGAGTGTTGACCTATGAACCAGGAGGTCACGGTTTGATTCCTGGTCAGAGCACATGCCTGGGTTGCAGGCTAGATCCCCAGTGTGGGGCATGAAGGAGGCAGCCGATCAATGATTCTCTCATCATTGATATTTCTATCTCTCTCCCCCTCTCCCTTTCTCTCTGAAATCAATAAAAATATATTTAAATCTATCCTATATAATAAAAGGCTAATATGCAAACAGACCGAATGGCGTAACAACCGAACAACCAGTTCTATGACATGCGCTGACCACCAGGGGGCACACGTGGAACATAGCAGGCGTCGGCAGCAGGCGGCAAAGCACAGAACATGGCTGGTATC
>NW_006287911.1:967006-978425 GCF_000327345.1 Myotis davidii | reverse complement strand
AAGGGGGCATGTGTGGAACATGGTGGGCACTGGCCGTGGCAGGATGGTGGAGGTGAGTGGGGGCACCAGACCAAGGCGGGTCATCGGGGCGAGCCTCTCGTGGTTACTGAAAATTCTTTGCCACCGCTCACCTGCTTTCGGCACCCAGCACCAGACCTGATCGCCCCTCAGGGCTTCTCCACCTCCCCCTGCTCCTGAGGGACAACTGGGGCAGCAGCTGCCTTTCACACCCGCTGCTGGCGAAGGGCCCGCTCACACCCACTGCTGGTGCCCAGTGCCAGTCCCGACTGCTTGGCACTGTTAGTGGCTGTGAGCAGTGGCTGCCGGCCCTCATCGCCCCTGTGTGTTTTTCTCCCTCCCCCTGCTCCTGAGGGGCGATCTGGGCAGTAGCCGCTGCTCGCACCTGTTGACAGTGCTGGCCCCACTTGTACTTGCTGCTGGCGCCGGCCCCAATCGCTCCATGCGAGCAGGACCAGCACTGTCAGCGCATGGGATCAGAGGCGGCAGCGGGAATGTGGCTGCCAGTAGACAGCGGACAGGAGGGGCCGGGTGGGGGCGTGGAGAATGGGTCAAGACCCACCCCTGTGCTCACCACAGCCTCGTGGCCCACAGTTCCTTTTAAGTTGCACAAATTTGTGCACTGGGTCCCTAGTGTGTGTGTGTGTGTGTGTGTGTATAAAAATAAAGGATCATTACTGAAATGATAAGTATTACTTCATTAACCAAAAAACTTCCTTTCCCTTTTCTGTTATTTTTCCCTTTATATATAGCAGCGATTTTCAACCAGTGTGCCACAAGAATTTTTAAAACATGCAATAAATACCTGATTATTTAGTGAGGGACACTGACTTCTTTTCCCTTAGATTATCAAATTAAAAAATGAGCCCTAACCGGTTTGGCTCAGTGGATAGAGCGCCAGCCTGTGGACTCAAGGGTCCCAGGTTCGAGTCCGGTCAAGGGTATGTACCTTGGTTGCAGGCACAACCCCAGTAGGGAGTGTGCAGGAGGCAGCTGATCGATGTTTCTAACTCTCTATCCCTCTCCCTTCCTCTCTGTAAAAAAATCAGTAAAATATATTTTTTTAAAAAATGACAACAGCCAACACGCCAATAGTTGTTGGTGTGAATGCCCTGTCTTGAACTATAAATATCTCTATATATATAAAAGCCTAAGTGACCGTTACGACAGGTCCATAGCTATGACATGCACTCATAACCAGGGAGCAGATGTTCAATGCACTGCACTCCCACAGCCAACCTCCTGCAGTCCCTCCCCACAATTGGCCGGCCCGAGGGACCCCACCCATGTACGATTTTGTGCACCGGGCCTTTAGTATAGGTCGTAAAATAGAGTTGCATCTTTTTAGTCACATCGCTTAATAAGGATATATCTGATTGGTTAATTCTTGGTACTAGAAATCCTTATATACAAGTATAGGCACCTGATTTTTTTTAAAAGTCACTTTGGAGCAAAAAATGTAGGTAATTGCTATTATTACTTTTTTTGTAGTTCAATCAAAATTATATCTTTTTTTAGGTCATATTGGCAAAAAGAAAATGTATTTTTTAGTGTGCTACAGAATTTTAGTAATTAGTTTATGTGTGCCATGAGATGGAAAAGGTTAAAAACTGCTAACATATAAGAAAGACAGAAAACTCTGTTGAAGCCCAAACTAGGGCATCATTTCCCTATAAATTGCTATTCTGTGGCAGCCACAATTCCTCCTGAAAGCTTACAAAACAGAAGATAAAGAGTTGTGAGCATTACTAACCTGTTTGCTTACTTTCTACATTCAGAGATTAATTAAATACACTTCTGACCAACATCTTGAGATTCAAAAATGCTGCTAGAATTATTAAAGCTGATATGAAGCAAACTAAGAAAAAAACCTACTTCCTAATAAAATCGGGAGGAGAGAAATATGTGAGTGGGATATAATGATAATAATTAATCTTTATTAATGTTTTAAAATATTAAGTCAACTCAAATCTGTTTCTACACAATAGCAACTAAGAATAAATTCAAAAAGATTTTCCAATTATAATGCAGAAGAAGTTGCCTAAATTATGCTATACAATGAACAACAAAATATATATTTGAAAGGGTACCTTTATTCTGTCAGTGAACTGGTATTTTTTTATGATCATTTCCTGCAATTGGCAAAAGTCTCCATTCAATTCTACTCCATACAGTTGCAATGCTGAACTGTAAAGATAACCCTGAAATATGAGAATATATTAGGATACAAATGAATTAACTTTTTATTGTGGTTTACTTCTACTTGAAATTTAAAAAGTCAAACTTTAAAAAATAGAATTCAATAAAGTAAGGGTAAATAACATCTTGTAGTTGATTTAAAACTGACAACTTTAAGAACTTGAAGACTTACTGACTAGTAATTAGTGAAGTTCTTTTCCATTATTTAGTAATTTCCATTATTTAAAAGTAATTATATTTTAAAAGATTGATTTCTTACTTTTTCTGATAAAACTGTGTACTCAACAAAAGTGAAAATGAGGAAAGTGATCATATATAGATTCTCCATTTACCACCCTATTTCTGTAATTTCTTTGGAAGTTGCTTCAGGGAAAAGCCAAAAAGGAATAAACCTGTGGAGACCATAACTGGAAAATCATGCAGCCTGACAACAGAGGGAGGTTGCTGGAGGTATGTTCTATTTGGCTTATGGAAGTCAGCCTGGCAATCTGCCAAAATAATGACCAATTAGTTTTCAAGGATAATCAAGAATTGACTGTATATTGTTATGTATCTATTTTGGTTTCAATAACAGAACAATATCTGGAAGAAATGGTCAAATCATATTCTGAATACCATTTTACATCAACTAACACCTAGGTGTAAACCAATTTATATTTACAGCTCATCATGGATTTTAGAATATGTCCAACAGAGCATATGTAGGCATTGAAAAATCTGTTGACTAGGTTGCGTTGGTGGTATAGTGGTGAGCATAGCTGCCTTCCAAAAATCTGTTGACTGAATCAGTGACCTAATAAGAACAACGACAATATGTTTAAATTATTTAATACTGCCACACACCTGCATAGCCAATTATTTCAGCTATATACTTTTTAAACAAATAAAAAAACAAATGGACAACAGTGGACAAAATATGGTAAACAATCATAATCTCTAATGTTCTCCAAAGAAAACTACCTGACAATTGTGTACTTTTCCATTATGGCTATCTTTTCTAATCACAGAATAAAAGTTTTAGTACTGAACAATAAATGAGGCATCAAAGAGTTAACTGTTCCTGTTTAGGGCGGGCAACGATGCTGGGAACTGATAGTGCCTGTTTCTGGCATGAGCCTCTCCTGCTGTTGGCCACATGTTTTAACAAGTCTGCTAATGACAACCAGAAACCACATTTCAGTTTTTTGATTAAACCATTTAAGAACATTAAGAGCACTCGTGATTTAAATTTTTTAAAAAGTCATATTGATGTGATATTTGAGAAACAAATGTCTACATTCAAACTTTGGATGACAGAAAATTGGAGCAAGATGTGTCCTTGGATATCATTTCATTTGCTCACTTACAGGGGAGGAACTTGAAGCCCAGAGGTGTTAGGTAACTTGCTTATGGCCATGGGCAATTTCCTAGGTCAAGTAAACTTGTCAGTTTTATAAGAGCGCTTACCAATGCTAGTATACAATTTTAGCACAGAACAAGGAAAACAGAGTTAAAGGGCAGTGGTGACTACAAAGCGGCAAAGTGTTTGAGGGTTACCTGCTTCTGTTTTGTTGATATTTCTTCCTCTGAGTCACAGAGACAAACTAATAAAGGAAATCAGAGAGCTGGCCTTTGAAATTCCAAACTCAATATACGACTTTAATTTTATTATTGTTACTCTAATAAATAAAACCAAGCTGTCACCTTGGATGGTGGCAGGCAAAACTGTTGTTAGTAGGAGAAGAAATTATTTTTCAAATGTTGAGTATGTCCATAAGCTGGACTTTACCCCATAAAGGACTGTGCCAAGCCTGGAGCCGACGTCAACCAAGAGCTTTCCCGACAGATCAGGGAGTACGTGATGGTATATGAACTTCAATTCCATGAGAGAGAAGGAATGAGAAATAAATCCTGGAGAATTAGAACAAAATGAACAAATTCTGCGTGGGTACTAACAATTCAATTCTGTATTTCTAAATCTTCACCTATATTTATAAAGAACTAGAGGCCCAGTGCAAGCCAGCAGGGGCCTACCTTCCCATAGTTGACCAGCCGGCCCCGCCCCCTGGTCGAACTCCCCGTCAAGGGGATAATTTGCATATTGGGCTTTTATTATATAGGATATTTCATGTTTTTATTTTTTTTATTCAATGAAAGGCAGTCAGAGGTTATTTAGAAAAAATTAATGTGATAATTTTTCACTCATTCACTCTGAGTTGTATTGGAGAAGAATAAACATAAAGTCTGTCATTTTATTTTATTTTACTTATTTGGTTTTTTTAAATATATTTTATTGATTTTTTTAGAGAGGAAGGGAAAGGGATAGAGAGTTAGAAACATCAATCAGCTGCCTCCTGCACTCCCCCTACTGGGGATGTGCCCTCAACCAAGGTACCTGCCCTTGACTGGAATCAAACCCGGGACCCTTGAGTCCGCAGGCTGATGCTCTATCCACTAAGCCAAACTGGTTAGGGCAGTCTCTGACATTTTAAAAGACCTCTAAGGGAACAGCTACTCAGCTGCCTGTCCCTATCCTATGTCCCTCATTTCCTCCCCCGCCCCCCTCCTGCCGCTATGACCTGCTGTTTGTTGGGACTGCTTCCCAACTCCCATTCCATCTGGCTTTCTCACCTTACCCCAGAGCCAATCACAGAACTGCCACACACTGCTGCACAGACTGTGGACGACCAAATGAATGGCCACTCAGGAGGTGCGCAATGTGGCAGCCCTGAGTGCAGAGAGGGCAATGTGGAAGGTTAAGATACTCCCCACACTGTTCTGATTTCCCTTCGTTTAATTGCTATAACTTCTAGCCTCCTACCCCATTTTCTCACTCCTTTATTTCTATAATGAAATATCTGAGAGAGCCTGAGTATGTTTTTTCTTCCTCCCTTCCTCCCTTCCTTCCCTTCCTTCCTCCCTTCCTTCCCTTCCTTCCCTTCCTCCCTCCCTTCCTTCTTTCTTTCTGAAACTGAGGTAACACAAAAACTTACTATGCTATGTTTTATGTAACATAATGGTCCAGAAGGAAAGAAACTTTGGTCATAACTAATAGATTGCGGCAAAGAAAATGGAAGCACACAGGCTACTCAGCTGGATGAAAATAAAGGGTATGACTGGACCTCAGAAGTAATGGGGGGCCTTTGACCACCATAGTCCTTCTCTCCCTAGGATCTTCACCTTTACTACCATCTGTGCCACATTAGTGCTTCTGCCCTGGGCTACAGAGTCATCATTAGCAGCTAGATAAGCGCTGTGTCAAAAAGGGAAGGAGAGTCCCACATCCTGATAACTTTTTCAGATTCATTATGGTTATCTGGGTGGGTGTGGATACCCAGCCACTATTTACAAATTGATTTTGGTGGGAAAATGAATTCTATTCTTCAAATTTTTATTTGTTGAACACAGCTCTTCTATACATTTTGATAAATCAGGTCTTATATGCTGTTATAGTTATAATTCACTTTTTAGTTTTCCCTCTATTGTTCTTAAGTCCTTCTCTATTTGAGTTTCAACTACCTCCAATGGAAACCAATGGACTTTACCCCATAAAGGGCTACCTAAAAAATAACCTTAGCTCTGGCTGGTTTGGTTCAGTGGATAGAGCATCGGCCTGTGGACTAAAGGGTCCCAGGTTTGATTCTGGTCAAGGGCACATGCCTGGGATGTGGGCTCGATCCCCAGTGGGGAGCATGCAAGAGGCAGCCAATCAATGATTATCTCTCATCACTGATGTTTCTATCTCTCTATTCCTTCCCCTTCCCTTCTGAAATATACATAAATAATTTAAATAAATAAATAAATCTTAAATCAGTAAATCAGAGACATTTAACCCCAATTATAATACAGGTACAATATATTTTTATTAGCAACGTATTTCCAATTTGGTAACAGTAAACTTTTGAGAATATTATCTAGGGTCAGTAGTATGAGAATAAGGAAACACACCTGGAGAATAGCGCACTCTAAGCAATAAACCTAAGGTAGTGGGGAGATTGAAATAGCATGTCTAAAGTAACAGCCTAAACAATCATATCCAGTTTGAACAAAGAATATATTAGCAGAAGAGCTACACTGAAGGAGCATCGAGTCAGTCTAGCTTGCTATTTGGGACACAGGTACTGCATCTGAGGGACAGAGATGCAGGAAAATTTCTGTCACTGGAGTTGGTTTCCTGTTATGGACCAGAGATGCTCTACTAGGTCAAATCATGGCCTGAATAAACTCTTTCTCAAGATTATCCATCATTGTCCTCTGAGTCCATGTTCATCCAACAATATTGTTCGTCCAACAATACTTCTCAAGTAGATGTTTTCATAGGGAGAACATTCAGTCCCCTTGACTATATTAAACTAATATAACTATATTTCTTTTGTAAATAAATCTGCATATGCTTTATATGTGAACTTCCATGCTTTATATGGAAAGGATAAGTCAGTTTCCTTGTACTTAGTCACTTCTGATTAGTTCCTGGAACTGCAAAGTCACTGGTGATTAAACAGTTTCTGTGAGCCCTAACTGGTTTGGCTCAGTGGATAGAGCGTCGGCCTGCGGACTCAAGGGTCCCAAGTTCTATTCCAGTCAAGGACATGTACCTTGGTTGCCAGCACATCCCCAGAGGGAAGTGTGTAGGAGGCAGCTGATCGATGTTTCTCTCTCGTCGATGTTTCTAACTCTATCCCTCTCCCTTCCTCTCTGTAAAAAATCAATTAAATATATTTTTTAAAAAACAAAAAACCCCAAAAAACAAAAAACAACCAGTTACTGTAAAAAGTAGAGATACCCTTCTGGGAGACATTAAATGCCCTGACTTCCTAGCTAGACAATATTTCCATTTAGTCTCCCTAACTGCAATAATTGGTAATAGCTATCTGTAGGTTGGCCTTTGCTTTCAGAAAACATTGAAAGACCGTCAGTAATTTGTATACTCAAGACATCTAAGGAAAAGTACACACAAAGTCATCAGGTTTGCATACTTGAGTGCTGACCTAAAGGTGCTGTCTGGTATGAGCCACACACCACACAATAGTTTCTGCTCATTTTTCCTTCCTCACATAATGAATCAATAGAATCTTCATCATAAAGGAATGCATCCACATGAACTGTGGGTTCTGGCTGCTGCTGGATCTGGTGGAGAGAAGAAACACATCAAAAGAAACAAAGTACAAAGAAGTCTCTTTTTATTGCTAAACTAGAGGCCCAGTGCACGAAATTCATGCACGGGTAGGGTCCGTAGGCCTGGCCAGCGATCAGGGCTGATTGGGGCCTTCTTTCCCCAGCTGCCGGCCAGGGCCTTCCTTCGTTTCACGCTGCCCCCTGGTGGTCAGCACACGTCATAGCGAGTGATCGAACTCCCAGTCTCCTAGTCGAACTCCCAAGGGGACACTTTGCATATTAGCCATTTATATATATAGACTAGGGGCCCAGTACACGAATTCGTGCAACTTGAAAAGAACTGTGGGCTGTGAGGCTGCGGTGGGCACAGGGCTAGGTCTCGGTCCATCCTCCATGCCCCTGCCTGGCCCCTCCCACTGTGGCCCCCTGGTCCCGTCTACCTGCAGCTCTGCTCCTGCCACCGCCACTCCCACGCACTGACTCGCTGGCCCTGCTCTCACCCACTGAAGGCGCCAAACGATTGGCGCTGGTGCCAGCAGCGGTGCAAGCAGGGCCAGCACTGTCAGCAGGCGCAAGTGGTAGCTGCTGCCCCGATTGCTCCTCAGGAGCAGGGGAAGGTGAAGAAATCCTTAGGGGCGATCAGAGCCGGCATGCGCCGCTCGCACCTGCTGATGGGGTCAAGCAATCGGGACCAGCGCAGGGCACTGGCAGCAGGTGTGAGAGGCAGCTGCCAGCCCCAATCTCCCCTTAAAAGCAGGGGAAGGTGGAGAAGCCCGTAGGGGTGATCGGGGCTGGCAGCCACCGCTCACAACCACTGATGGTGCCGAGCGATCGGGGCCGGTGCTGGGCGCTGGCAGTGGGTGCATGCAGCAGCTCCGGCACCAATAGCAGGTGCGAGCAGGGCTGGTGCCAGCAGCCAGTGCAAGTGCCGGGTGGGACCTCAGTGCACAGGAGCAAAGAATTTTCAGTAATCACCAGAGACTTGCCCTGATGACAGTGACTGGCGCCCCACCTTGGTCTGGCACCCCCGCTCACCTGCTCCACCATCCCACCATGGCCGACACCCGCCATATTCTGCACATGCCTCCTGGTGATCAGTGCACGTCATAGCAACCGGTTGTTCGGTTGTTCTGCTGTTCGGTCTATTTGCATATTAGCCTTTTATTATATAGGATAAGGAAAAACATCAGTCGTTCATATGCTAAAATTCTGCCAGCAACAAGGCACAGAAAGACTAGTTTCACTTACATCAGCAATTCTGCCCTTCTTTCATTTTATTTCTGAGACTTTTGGGGGGTGTGAGGGGACCAATTTACTCATTTGAAGGAAGGATACAAATGAAAGAACATAAGAAAAAGATAAAGGTAACACTAACATGCATGTACTGCTTTGGTGACCAGGGAAGTGACCCCTGTGGCTATGGGAAGCCGGTCTAAGGCTGAGCTCCCATCACTGTCTCTCAGAGTGTGCTTGTCAAAGAGACACTCTGCCATCCAGATTAGAAGTGCCCATCTCACATGGTCACCCAATTCTTTAATGGATTTCACCTGCTCATTCAGGTAATGAGTCTCAATGAAGTTACACAAATGGGAGTCACTTTGTTAGTGGACAACTTTTTATTTGACCTGTAATTATGCAAAACATGGCAATGAGAAATATATACAATTTTAGTTGAAAGGAGTATTTTGAGACCATCTTGTCCATCCAAAGCAGTATATTTTGCAAGTACAGAAACTGATACCCAGAGAGATTTCTCCAAAGAAATGACAGTAGCTAGTAAGAGGGGTCAAAATGGAAACTAATACCAGCTCTTCTGAGTCCTCCATGTCAGTGACTTACTCATCAAAATACTTAGCAAGAAATCTTTGTTTAGAGGAAAAGTTTTCAAATAATAATGTTAGTAAACCTTCATGCTTACAAATTATGGCCCTTTATTAATACTAGTGGTAACAGCAAGTGGCTACAAAGAAAAAAAATTTTGTCTGATTCCTTCTACCTCGATTATGGTAAAGTATCAACCTATCTGCTTGGAAACTTACAAAATTATATCTATATCTACACACACACACACACACACACACACACAATTTATATTACAAGTACGTAAAATGTATGAACAAACACAAGGACCAGAAGGAAAGAAAAGAAAAAGTGTGTGAAATTTAGCATATGGAATTGTGGGTTGATCATTAACATGCAATGAATACTTTTTCCTCATTTTATGTATTGTGGTATACCATGATACCAATAAGTTTGTTTTGTCAATAACATCGAAACTATATTAGCTATTTCTCTCAGTTTTAATACTACTCATAATTTTCCTCCTTTGAGAATCCACTTGAATGAGAAGATGTTTACTAAGATATGCTAACTATTCACAACGTGCACAATACTGTTAAAAATGTATAGGATTTAGTTCCTCTGCTTAGAAAAACCATATGGAGGGTTGCTATTTTCAGATCAGTGGGAGAAGACATTATTATCATTAGCTTTGCTTTAGGAAACAATATGTATAGCATTTGTAATCCCATAGGAGTTGGGATTTGAAGTGACTTCAATGAGGGGTTGTTTGGAGAAGATAAATGAGAACTAATTCTAGGAATAAACAAATAGAAGAATAAGCAAAAATTGTACAACGCAAATGTAGGAGAAGGAAACAAAGAGGTAAACTTCACCATTGATAAAAGTGAAGGAAATGAAACAGGGAAGAGAAAATCAGGACAGTGATACAGGCAGGACCAGATTACTGTTGGATTGTGATTTTAGAAAGAGGTTGAGTGCTTGGCAAACAGATATCCTCAAAAAAATGTCTGTTGAGTGAATAATACTGGGAAGCCAGGGGGCTTAGAGACTCAAAAGAATCGGGAACATGGTTGAAGCACTACATGAAAGATTATTTAAAGCAGAATTCAGGACTATCAGTCTGAAGAGACTACGGGGTTAGGGAAGAACTGGAGAATCCTCAAGTAGCACTAAGAGTAAATTAATAATAATATACTTACTTTTTGGAGGGCTAGACGTTCTGAGGAAAGCATGGTTTCTAGAGGTAAGCAATTCCGAAGATCGTCTGCTATGCATTTCAAGATACTGTCATTATTATCGTGAGTGAACTCATCAAAATCTCCTGGAACAAAAAAGGAAAAAAATAGTTTTTATGGTTGTAGTCAGGTAGCTGGAGAAATCAGTGAAAAGTTACAAAGCAGGCCAATAGCAGCACAAGGAAATAACCTAGGTTTTGTGCCTCTAAATCAGCAGTTCTCAACCTGTGGGTCGCGACCCCTTTGGGGGTCGAACGACCCTTTCACAGGGGTCGCCTAAATACATCCTGCATATCAGATATTTATATTACGATTCATAACAGTAACAAAATTACAGTTATGAAGTAGCAACGAAAATAATTTTATGGTTGGGGGTCACCACAACATGAGGAACTGTATTAAAGGTTCGCAGCATTTAGGAAGGTTGAGAACAACTGCTCTAAATAAAGGTACTGCTCTTTTCCACTATACCGTTCTGTGTCCCTACATAAAAAGGTTCTTTCTCTGCATAATTTCCCTTTGAGCAACACTGGTATTTATAAAGATTTATTACTTAGTTCTCTGAAGTGATGTGGGAAGGAAAGTCTTTTAGCTCTTTTTTCTTTCCTCACCTATCCTATCTAATAAAAGAGAAACATGGTAATTGGCGTATGACCGCTATGCTTCCCATTGGCTAATCAGTGAGATATGCAAATTAACTACAAGCCAAGATGGCGGCCGGCAGCCAGGCAGCTTGAAACTAACATGAGGTTTTCTTGCTTCAGTGACGGAGGGCTCCAACATTCCCCGCCTGCCGCAGGCCTCTGAGCTGCAGTTTGAAACATAGTTACAAATATGGAAGCTAAAAAAACCCCAGAAACCTGCATTAGTCTGCACCCGGCTTCAACCAGCAGGATCGCAACATTGTAAGCAAAGGCCAGAACCTACTTTCAGCAGCGGAGGCCTAAGAGCTGGAGCCAAGCCTCAACAGAAACTTTGCAGGCCATAAGGGAGTGGCAAGAAATATTCAAAGTGATGAACAGTAAGAACCTACAACCAAGACTACTTTATCCAGCAAAGCTATCATTCAG
>NW_006287911.1:965839-966980 GCF_000327345.1 Myotis davidii | reverse complement strand
CCAGAGGGTGGGATGGGAACCAGGGGGAGGGGCGCTATGGGGGGAAAAAAGAGGAACAACTGTAATAATCTGAACAATAAGGATTTAATTAAAGAAAGAAAGAAAGAAAGAAAGAAACCTTTAAAAAAGAGAAAAGAAAAAGAAACAAAGAGAAAGGACCCAAATAAATAAAACCAGAAACAAAAGTTGTGAAGTAACAACTAACACCACAGAAATGCAAAGGTTTTTAAGAAAATACTATGAACAACTATATGCCAACAAGCAGGACAACCTGGACAAAATGGATAAAATCCTAGAAAAATACAATCTTCTAAAACTGAATCAGGAGGAATCAGAAAACCCGAATAGTCCAATAACAACAGATGAAGTTAAAGCAGTAATTTTAAAAAACTCCCAGGAAATAAACAAAAGGAAGATAAAGAACCCAATTACAAGATGGGCAGAGGACCTAAATAGACACTTCTCCAAAGAGGACATGCAAATGGCCAAGAGACATATGAAAAAATGTTTAAAGTCGCTAATTTTCAGAGAAATGCAAATTAAAATGACAATATGGTACCACCTCACACCTGCCAGAATGGCTACCATTAATAAATCAACAAACAAGTGCTGGCGAGGATGTGGAGAAAATGCAAGCTGGTACAATCACTATGAAAAACAGTGTAGAGTTTCCTCCAAAAATTAAAAATGGAACTGCCATTTAACCCAGTAATCTCGATTCTAGGAATATACCCTAAGAAGCCAGAAATACCAATCAGAAGGAATATATGCACCCCCTATGTTCATAGCATTATTTACAATAGTTTTTGTGCACCGGGCCTCTAGTATAGTATAATCTAAGCTGGGGCTTCAAAGTATTTCTAGGAGGAGGCTGAATATAAATTCTAAAAAAACAAAAATAGTATTGCCCTGACCAGTTTGGCTCAGCGGATAGAGCGTCACCCTGCGGACTGAAAGGTCCTGGGTTTGATTCCGGACAAGGGCATGTACCTTAGTTGCGGGCACATCCCCAGTGGGGAGATGTGCAGGAGGCAGCTGATCGGTGTTTCTCTCTCATCGATGTTTCTAAATCTCTATCCCTCTCCCTTCCTCTCTGTGAAAAATCAATAAAATATATTTTAAGAAGTAATATTATTTAACA
>NW_006287911.1:961114-964492 GCF_000327345.1 Myotis davidii | reverse complement strand
AGAAAACCCGAATAGTCCAATAACAACAGATGAAGTTAAAGCAGTAATTTTAAAAAACTCCCAGGAAATAAACAACAGGAAGATAAAGAACCCAATTACAAGATGGGCAGAGGACCTAAATAGACACTTCTCCAAAGAGGACATGCAAATGCAAAAGAGACATATGAAAAAATGTTTAAAGTCGCTAATTTTCAGAGAAATGCAAATTAAAATGACAATATGGTACCACCTCACACCTGCCAGAATGGCTACCATTAATAAATCAACAAACAAGTGCTGGCGAGTGTGGAGAAAAAACAAGTGCTGGCGAGGATGTGGAGAAAATGCAAGCTGGTACAATCACTATGAAAAACAGTGTAGAGTTTCCTCCAAAAATTAAAAATGGAACTGCCATTTAACCCAGTAATCTCGATTCTAGGAATATACCCTAAGAAGCCAGAAATACCAATCAGAAGGAATATGCACCCATATGTTCATAGCAGTGTTATTTACAATAGCTAAGATCTGGAAACAGCCCAAATGGGAAAGTACCCATCAGTAGATGAAAGGATTAGAAAACTAGTACACTTACACAATGGAATATTTATGCAGCTGTAAAAAAAGAAGGATCTCTTACTCTTCAAGACAGTATAGAGGGAGCTGGAGAGTATTATGCTAAGCAAAATAAAGTCAAAGAAAGACAAGTATCACATGATCTCACTCATACGTGGAATCTAATGAACAAAATAAAGTGAACAAAAAAGATCAAAAGGCATGGAAGCATGCAATAGACTGACATATTTCGGGGGGGGGGGGGGGAGCAGGGGCCAGATTAGTCAATGAACATATCTGCATATATGCATAGCTCATAGACAATAGTGCAGGGAAGGCCAGGAGAGGGGACAGAAGCGAGGTGGAAGGTGTAAATGGGGGTAGAGGGGACGGAAGAGGGGACATCTGTTATACTTTCAACAATAAAGGTAAACTAAAAACAAAACAACAAAAAACTTCCCAGGAAATAAAAGCCCTGGCCCGAATGGCTCCACAGTGAAGTTTTACCAAATATTCAAAGAAGAAGTAACACCTATCTTCCTCAAACTATTCCAAAAAAATCGAAGAGGAAGGAACACTTCTAAGCTCTTTTTATGAGGCCAGCATTATCCTAATCCCAAAACCAGATAAAGACACTACAAAGGAAGAGAATTACAGTCCAACACCCTAATGAACATAGATGCTAAAATGTACAATACAGTAGGTCCTCAGGTTATGTAGAAGATCCGTTCCTATGGCATGACATAACGCGATTTTCGCCATAAGTCAGAACCCACCTACATAAGCACCTGTCACTCACATCGAGCACATACACAGCAGTAATGAAGGGAAACAGTAAAAAAAATTTAAAAGAAAGATAACAATTTCTGACCTTTACTTGTGGTAAATAAATAATAAAAAACATAAAGCACATATGTACATACGTCAAAATGACAGAACTTTTTTTTTTTTTATAACTAAATGGGAGATGGCAACGTGACTACGAAACAACGTACGACAAGTCCAACATAACCCAAAGACTGTCTGTATGGTACTGGGAGTACTAGCCAGAGTGATCAGACAAGAAAAAATAAAAGACGTCCAAACTGGAAAGGAAGATATATAACTGTCATTATTCTCAGATGACCTGATATTGTACATAGAAAACACTAAAGACTCCACCAAAAAACTACCAGATTTAATAAATGAATTCCAAGATGTGGCAGGATACAAAATTAACACCGAGAAATCAATGGCATTTATACATCAACTAGAAGCCCAGTGCATGAAATTCATGCACAGGTAGGGTCCCTAGGCCTGGCCGGCGATGAGGGCCAATTGGGGCCTTCCAGCTGTCCGCCGGGGCCTCTCTTCTGGCTGCTGGCCAGGGCCTGCCTTCCCCAGCTACCGACTAGGGCCTTCCTTCGTTCCACACCACCCTCTGGTGGTCAGTGCACCTCATACCAAGCGATCTAACTCCCAGTCTCCCAGTCAAACTCCCGAGGGGACAATTTGTATATTAGGCTTTTATAAACATATATATCTATCTATCTACCTATCTATCTATCTACCTAACTATCTCAGGAAGAGAAATTTTTTTAAAAAACCCATTTACCTGCCCTAACCGGTTTGGCTCAGCAGATAGAGCGTCTGCCTGCGGACTCAAGGGTCCCCGGTTCGATTCCGGTCAAGGGCATGTACATTGGTTGCGGGCACATCCCCAGTGGGGAGTGTGCAGGAGGCAGCTGATCAGTGTTTCTCTCTCATCGATGTTTCTAACTCTCTATCCCTCTCCCTTCCTCTCTGTAAAAAATCAATAAAATATATATTAAAAACAAAACAAAACAAAACAAAAAAACCCATTTACCATTGTTACAAATACTTTAAGAAACTTAAGCCTGGGCCACAGGTTTGGTACCCAGAAGGCAGCCAATCAATGTTGATGTTTCTCTCTCTTCAATGTTTCTATTTCTCTCTCCTTTCCTCTCTCTCTAAAATCAATAAAAACATACTTTTTAAACATTATTTGAGTGGATTTAAAAGCAGATTAGAAATGGCAGTAGACAACCTGAAGACTTACAAATGTAGTTGAATAAAGTATTTGGAAATAGAGGGTTGAAATGTTGAGGATTCCATGCAATCCCTATAAAAATGCCAATGGCATATTTCACAGATCTACAACAAATACTGCAAAAATTTATATGGAACAGAACAAGATCTTAAATAGCCACAGAAATCTTGAGAAAGAAGAACAAAGTTGGAGGGATCACAATACCGGATATCAAGCTATATTACAAAGCCTCTGTAATTACAACGACCTGGTACTGTCATAAGAACAGGCATTTGTAGATCAGTGGAACAGAACAGAGACCTCAGAAATCAACCCAAGCCATTACGCTCAATTAATATTTGACAAAGGCAGCAAGAGCATACAATGGAGTAAATTTAACATCATTAAAATGCCCATACTACCCACCCAAAGCAACCCATAGATTCCATGCAATCCCTATAAAAATACCAATGGCATATTTCACAGATCTACAACAAATACTGCAAAAATTTATATGGAACAGAACAAGATCTTAAATAGCCACAGAAATCTTGAGAAAGAAGAACAAAGTTGGAGGGATCACAATACCGGATATCAAGCTATATTACAAAGCCTCTGTAATTACAACGACCTGGTACTGTCATAAGAACAGGCATTTGTAGATCAGTGGAACAGAACAGAGACCTCAGAAATCAACCCAAGCCATTACGCTCAATTAATATTTGACAAAGGCAGCAAGAGCATACAATGAGGTCAAGAGAGGCTCTTCAATAAATGGTGTTGGGAAAATTTGACAAATACATGAAAAAAAAAATAAA
>NW_006287911.1:952996-960951 GCF_000327345.1 Myotis davidii | reverse complement strand
TACAAAGAGGACATGCAAATGGCCAAGAGACATACGAAAATGCTCAAAATCACTAATCATCAATTGAACAAGAGATGCAAAATATAACGACAGTGTGGTACCACCTCACACCTGCTAGAATGGCTACCATTAATAAATCAACAAACAACAAGTGCTGGTGAGAATGTGAAGAAAAGGGAACTCTAGTATACTTACTGCTGGTGAGAATGCAGACTGGTACAATCACTATGGAAAAGAGTGTGGAGTTTTCTCCAAAAATTAAAAATAGAACTGCAATGCCCAACCAGCATGGCTCAGTATTGAGCGTAGACCTATGAACCAGCAGGTCGTGGTTCAGTACCAGGTCAGGGCACATGCCCAGGTTGCAGGCTCGATCCCCAGGGTGGAGCATGCAGGAGGCAGCCGATCAATGATTCTCTCCCATCATTGATATTTTTTCTCTCTCTCTCCCTCTCCTTTCCTCTCTGAAATCAGTAAAAAACTGCCATTTGACCCAGTGATCCCACTTCTAGGATTATATCCTAAAAGGCCTGAAACAACAGTAAAAAAGAAAATATACACCCCTATTTTCATAGCAGGGTTATTTGTAATAGCTAAGATCTGGAAATAGCCCAAGTGACCATCAGTAGATGAGTGGGTTAAAAAGCCACAGTACCTTTACACAATGGAATACTATGTAGCTGTAAAAAACAAGGATCTCTTATCATTTGAGACAATATGGAGAGACCTGGAGAGTATTATGCTAAGTGAAATAAGCCAGTCAGAGAAAGACAAATACTATATGATCTCACTTATATGTGGAATCTAATGAACAAAATAAAATGACAAACAAAATAGATCCAGAGGCATGGAAGCATGCAAGAGAGTAACAATTCTCAGAGGGAATGGGAGGGGGCAGCAGGAAGAGAGTAACCAAAGAATTGATATGCATATATGCATAACCCATGGATGCAGACAATAGTGAGGTGAAAGCCTGGGGAGGGGGCAGGAGTAGGGAGGAGGCAATCAATGGGGGGGGAAAGATGACATCTGTAATACATTCAACAATAAAGATAAATTCAAAAATAAAAAGATGAAGAAGCAGAAAATATCCAATCATAACAGCAAATATTTATATTTTAAAGCATCACTTAAGGAGACTCTGGGAGAACATCAAGCATACCAACATTTGCATCATGGGGGTGCTAAGAGAAGAGATACAACAAGGAACTGAAAACCTATTTGAAAAAAATAATGAAAAAAAAAATTTCCTAACCCAGTGAAGGAAATAGATATACAAGTTAAGGAAGTGCAGACGGTCCCAAAGATAAATCCAAAAAGGCCCACACCAACACACATCATCATTAAAATGCAAAAGGTTAAAGACAAAGAGAAAAAAAAAGTGGCAAGAGAAAAGCACTTAGCTACCTACAAGGGAGCTCCCATAAGACTGTCAGCTGATTTCGTAACAGAAACTTTGCAGGCCAGATGGGATTAACATGAAATATTCAAAGTGATGAAAAGCAAGAACCTACAACCAGATTACTCTACCTTGCAAAGCTATCATTTAAAATCAAAGGAGAGACAAAGAGCTTCCCAGACAAGAAGAAGCTAAAGGAATTCATCACCATCAAACCAGTATTATAAGAAATGTTAAAGGAACTTCTTTAAGCCCTGGCTGGTTTGGCTTAGTGGACAGAGCGTTGTTGACCCTCCAACTGGAGGGTCGCAGGTTTGATTCTGGTCAAGGGCACATACCTTGGTTGCAGGCTCCATCTCTGGCCCTGGTCAGGCATGTGCAGGAGGCAACCAATCAGTGTGTCTTTCTCATATTGATGTTTCTCTTTTACTGTCTCCCCCCGCCCCAGCCCCCTTCCACTCTAAAAATCAATGGGAAAATATCCTCAGGTGAAGATTAACAAAAAATTTAACAAAAAAAAGTAGCAAGATGCCATGCAAGATTTTTTTTTTTTAAAGTAACTTCTTTAAGAAGGGGAAAAAAGATAAAAATATGAATAATAAAATGGCAACAACTACTTATCTATCAACAATTACTTTTTAAAAAAATATATATTTTATTGATTTTTTACAGAGAGGAAGGGAGAGGGATAGAGAGTTAGAAACATCGATCAGCTGCCTCCTGCACACTCCCTACCGGGGATGCACCCACAACCAAGGTACATGCCCATGACCGGAATTGAACCTGGGACCCTTCAGTCCGTAAGCCGATGCTCTATCCACTGAGCCCAACCGGTTAGGACTATCAACTATTACTTTAACTGTAAATGGATTAAATGCTCCAATCAAAAGAAATCATATGGCTGAAAGGAGAGCAAAACAAGACCCTTATATGCTCTCTATAAGAGACTCACTTCAGATTGAAATACATATGCAGACTGAAAGTAAAAGGATGGAAAAGATAGTTCATGAAAATGGAAATGGGAAAAAAAAAGGCTGGGCTAGCAATACTTATGCCAGACAAAATATATTTTATTTTTTTTAATCCTTACCTGAGGATATATTTCCATTGATTTTTACAGAGAGAGTAGTAGGCAGGGGGAGAGATACTGAGAGAGAAACATTGATGTAAGAGACATAGCAATTGGTTGCCTCCTGCAAGCGGCCCTGGGGGCCAGGATGGAGCCTACAACCAAGGTATGTGCCCTTGAGTGGAACTGAACCCAGGACATTTTAGTCTGCAGGCCGACCAACACTCTATCCACTGAGCCAAACTGGTGAGGGCCCAGACAAAATATATTTTAAAACAAAGGCTACAATAAGAGGTAAAGATGGACCCAGCAATTCCTCTTCTGGGTATTTATCCGAAGAAACCCAAAACATTAAACTGAAAAGACAGAGTGTGAGGGCAAAAGGAGGGATCTTCTAAAACATGCTTTGAAATTTTTCTGATTTTGAAAAATGGAGTCTCATTTGATGCCTCTAAAACTGGAGATTTAGACTTCAAATGGCTCCAAAGAACTGAAATCTATGGCAAGGATTTTTTAGCATATGTGCAATGGCCAAAACCAGGCATAGATGGCCTTTTTGTAGGCACTCAAGGGCTTTTGGAATGGAAGATCTTGTGTTTAGGAATGTAGGAAAAAAACAACACACAAACAAGTGGAAATTGGCAGTGTTTTGTAAACAAGGGGATATGATCAATAAAACTGGCAATACAGGGTTTAAATAAAGTGACAGGAGTCTCAGCACATTTTGGAAATTCCTATTTTGAATCGTGTACGTGGGTATAAATATGAAGCTAAGTCTCTCGTTTCCACTCCTTTCCAGTCTAAAATCTTACTATCAGATGGCCAAGTTCATTGTAATTTGGCATCTTATCTAAAATGACCTCCCCAAATGTGTAATAATAATGATTTCCAAACCCACTGATTGACTCTAACATCACATAGAGAATTCCAGGTAGAAGGGTTGAAAGTCTAAAATTGGGAGTCAATAACAAACAGGTATTTCAAGTCATGAGTCTGGATGAAAATAAACATGGGAATCAGTGTTTAGGCACAGTATGATTTGGCTTACTTCCCAAACAAGCAATATTCTATTTTCTTGTGCCTTCACCAGGCTTTCCTTTGCGTAAAATGATCATCCCATTGTTCAATAACTAGACCTAATTATAACATTTCCTCCATTCTGACTTGTGTTTTTTATTTTTGTAAGAGAACATTTATTGGGTAAATCAGAGGTAGAAAAAGTAATTCCTCGAAGAAATGGGCCTAGGAAACAAGTTATGGAAGTAAAGGAAGAGTCCCTGGAGCTTGGGAGTGAGGAAGCTAAAGGTAAGCGGGGAACGGAAGAGGAGGGTGCGGTGGAAAGCAAGGGAAAGGCACCACGTGCTCGGGAGAGGGAGAGCGCTAACTTGTGCTTTATAATATTAGTTACTAGTTTTGTTAACAGTTTAAAATCAAAGTCTTTTTCCCTTTTCTCTCCCCCCCCGCCCGCCAGAAAAAAATTTTCTTAAACCAACGGTCCATATTACAATTGAAAAAATAAATTCACTAACTACAGGTGATTTTGCTTGCAGGGTGAAACTTTCAGTTCTGCAGCCTAAAACTTCGCTTATCAAGTGCTTTTTCGGGTAGCATGCTACTGGTTGTCACAAGTTTGTGGGTGTAATGGGGGAGTGGGGGTGAAGGCTACCTGCCTCCTCTTTCTCCTTCAGAAAAAGGGTTAGGCACGAGGAGCCTCTAGCGGCTTGTCTGAAGTCTGCAGCGCAATCACAAACAAACCAGAGCCTGCACTTAATCTTCGTGCACCTGATCCCAAACTGGGCTCTCAGCCTGCCACGCTCTGAGATGTGCCCTCTTCCACCTGCCCCGGAGCAGAGTTAGAGACAAGCCCCCCCCGCCCCCATGAGTGGCTCTGGCCTCACCCTAAGTCCCCAAAGTCAGTCCCCAGAGCATATCCTTGCCCAACCGCCTGCCTCTCTGGCTCTGATCGCTTACGGGAAGTTCGCATCCACTCGAGCAGCGCTGGGCGGTCGGCTGGAGCCACGGTACCAAGCAGTTGCAGTATCGCTTGCCGCGCGGCGCTTAACTCCATGTTGCAGCAGAAAGCAGCGCTGGGAAGGTGCGCGCCGCGCACGCGCAAGCGGAGACCGGTAGCGACAACTGACCCGCCTCCCCAGGCGGCGGACGCCCTAAGCCCCGCCCCCTCCTCGGAGTTCTCCAGAGCGCGAGGAATTCCTACACTTCAGCGCGCCCTCAGCTCTCACCATTCCCCTTAAATAGCATTGCTTAGCTTAGTCACTTTTTCTTAAGGCGGCTCCCCGAGGCCGGACTTCTTTCCTGAGGTCGCCTCCTATTTTAACAACTTTGCTGCCACCGTTGTTGAGCGATAGAAAACGAAAGTCTAAAGTCGGCGCGAGTAAAGGAACATCTCAATATACCCCTTCCACGCAGTGAAGGAACGCGGCGGGTGCCCCGGAAGCGGAAGTGCATCCTCGTCTTGAAAGGCTGGATTACACTGAGTGGTGACGTTTCCTCATTGGGCGGAAGGTTCGGTGGCAGTCGTCGGACTTCCAGCTGGTGGGAGTTGGCGTCGCAGTGCTGGGCTCTGGGGTTCGCGTTTGTGTAGTTTGGAAAGTCGGTCTGCGGCGTCGTCCCTACCGGTCTGATCCCGGGTTTCTTCTGATCAGTCCCACGGCGTGGGGCCTCGCGAAGGAATCCCCGGCCCCTTTGGGCCACGGCCGTAGAGGTGCCTTCAGAGGTAAGTGTCTGCTTTTTCCCGCCCCAGACTGGCAGCTGGCGGCAGCCCCGACCCCGCTTAGGGGGCGAGAGACTCCGGAGAGAGTCCACTTGCCTGGCCACCTGCTGTCATCACCGGTGCCGAGGTGCTTTGGCCCCTTTTCACCTCGTTCTGCCCATCAGAAGTTTTATTAAAAGATAATCTGTGATCCTTTTCAGTTGACTTCGGATCTACTCGAGCCAAATTACCTGTGTAGGCAATTGCAGGCCTGACTCTCTGATTTGCTCTCCTGATCAAGAATTTAGTTATGACTGTTTCCCCGACAGTCTTTTGACGTGTCCCACATTTTATATTTTCATGTTCGCTGTGCTTAACACATTGTTCTGCATGTAGCAGGCGTTCAGTAAGTGAGTAAGGAATATCAGTGTCAGCGATGACTTCCGATGTGCTGATGGCTCTCCGTAGCATTGAACACTATTACCCATCCGTTTCTTGAAACTCTGTCTCCTGTTGGCTTTCTTGATGGTATTCCCACCCGCTTTTTTTTTTTTCATATCCTTAATTCAACAAAACAGTTACCCGTTGTTAGCTATAGGGATACAGAAACGAATGACACAAACCCTGTCATTGAAGAGCTAGCATTACAATAAAAGAGAAGCATGTAAATGTATCCTATATCCAGATGAGCAATGAGAAAGTCTGGAAAGATGAGCCAGGAGAGCTGTGGGAGTACAGATGAGAGGTGCAGTGATTTGTGATCCTGACTGAGCAGATCCCATCTAGCCTCCGTCTCCTCATTACCTAATGAGTTTATTAACAGGATGTTGATAGTGGAGGAGGTTATACATATGTGGGGACAAGGGGTTATATGGAAGCTCTATGTACTTTCTGCTCAGCTTTGCTGCGAACCTAAATCTGCTCTAAAAGCAAAGTCTGTTGATTAAAATTTTAAAAAGAGAGAAAGGAGGATTGAAAGATTAGGTAACACGTTTGGTGCAATGCCTACAACAGTCTAGCAGTGGTGGTCCTGAAGGGGAGGGGAAATATTTCCCTGAAACCTCTTTCACTTGATTTTTTGATGTGGACAGTTAGTATTTTCTGACTTAATGTAGTACTATGCAGAAGCATCTTCAAGCCCTCCTTCCGACAGATTACTTCTCTAACTCCAGCTCTCTGGAAATTCTGGACCTGCCACCAAGTAAGATAACCATAAATAGTAGCTTTTTTATTTTTTTACATTGATGCCTTTCTGTGTGCTTTTGGGAAATGGAATTAGTAAAAGCTTCTATCCCTTTGATTATGCTCAGTCCCAATTGACTCTCCTTTTAGTTGGCCCTTGACTATGGCTACAAATGAAACAGTCTTCCACAAATTCTCCTGGAGGGTTCTCATCTATATCCATGGCGTCCGTGGCATTATTCTTGTATGCCAAACATTTCCAAATATTTTCTCTACTTTCTATCTCTGAGCGATATAGTTCTTTAGTTCTGCAAATGTTCTGGGTCCAAACCCAAATTCCTTACCCCCCCCGTCCCCCCCCCCCCCCCTTTTTAAAAATCATTACCTATATCTTAGATACAAAGGTGTATAAAAGCAGTGATCCCTAGTGAGTTTTTGACCCTTTGTTTCTAGTTGAATTTTGTATGTTATTTGTATGTTCAGTTAAAAAGGATAATAAAGTCAACATCTATGTATTTAATATCCAACTTAAGTAGTAAAACATTACAAATAACCTTTAATCTCCTTGAACCTTTTTTCTAGTAACTCTAACTTTCAAAACAGCTCCTTTTTTTTCTTTTTCCTTCCACATATGGGTTAATGGCATCACTAGCCATCTGGTTTTTTAAACTGGAGACCTTACAGTCACTTTTGCCTTTTGTTTCTTCTTCATTCTCCACAACTACTTGGCTATTAGGTCCTATAGATTCTGCTTTATGAGTTGGGTCTTGACTCCAGCCCCTTCACTCCATTTTACTTTCTGCTTCCTTAGTTCAAGTATGTACTCTCCTTGCTCTCAAGTTTTTCTCACTCTAATGTGTTTGCTACATTGTTTATAATTTTTAAAATAGAACCGATTTTTTCATTCTCTTGTTTCCTTTGAGGAGTATTGATTCATACAGTGATTAACCTTGGCTGCACATCAGTATAGCCAGTGAAGTTTTTCAAAATATAGATGCCTTTTTTTGCTCTTCTAATAAAAAATTTAGATGAGACTACTTTCTAGAAACCTTCTGAAGTTACTGTCTTTGGAGATTATGATAGAGTGTTTAATTTTTAGCTGGTATTACCTAAATGTTATTGAAATAACCCATTGCCTATCCCTCTTCCTCCATATGTTCTTTTCAGCTTCAAGGCAAACTATTTCCAAGGAACTTCTTTAACTTTCCTTTAATTTTTTTTTTGTTGCTAACAGTTTACATAAAGATTGTTTTAATGATTGACCTGACAGCCAAAAGTATCTTAAAGAAATGATTGCCAGTATTTTTGAGTTATTACCCTTTTTTGCTAATTGAATTTTTGATATACCTTTTCTGCTATTAAAGTGTTGCAGTGATTTTATTTTTAATATTAAAATGGGTTTTAAAATTTGAAAATTTTAATGAAGAAAGAATTTTCTGAGACTTTTTGACATAAAGGAATATAACTTTTGCTGCAAAATTAAGACCATTCCTCATTTCTATTTCCCTCTTCACTCTCCCCAAGTCATCACACCAGTGAAGTCATTGGTGGTGTGATATATAGTAGTAATTTATCTTTTGAAGTTAACACAAGAG
>NW_006287911.1:946393-952887 GCF_000327345.1 Myotis davidii | reverse complement strand
GGTGTTTAATGAATGAATAACTAAATGAATACAAGTGGCAACGCCATCAGAACCCCTAATATAATATAATATCATTCTGTTCTCACAAGAAGCACTTTGAAATGTAATTAATATGCCCTAGCTGGTCTGGCTTAGTGGATAGATAAACTGTGGACTGGAGGGTCACAGGTTCGATTGTGGTCAAGGGTTCAATCCCCAGTAGAGGGCATGCAGGAGGCAGCTGATCAATGATTCTCTCTCATCATTGATGTTTCTATCTCTCTCTCCTTCTCCCGTCCTCTCTAAAATGAATAAAAAAAATTTTTTTTAAGAAAAATAATTATTTTTTTCCTTGACGTAAAAATAATACCTAGTCATTGCCAAAAATTTGGAAATTACAAAAAGATATAAGTAAAATAATAAAATTACTAGTATGTACCATTCAGAGATGACACATTCCATTTTCTAACAGTTTTACTGAAATAAAATATATTTATAAAATTTATAAAATGAATTACTGTCTTTGGAGATTTTTAAAACAGAACCGATTTTTCATTCTCTTGTTTCCTTTGAAGAGTATTGATTCATACAGTGATTAACCTTGGCTGCACATCAGTATAGCCAGTGAAGTTTTTCAAAATATAGATGCCTTTTTTTGCTCTTCTAATAAAAAATTTAGATGAGACTACTTTCTAGAAACCTAAAGTGTACAATTCAGTGGTTTTTATTTATTTACAGAGTTGTGCAACCATCACCACAATCAATTTTAGAACATTTTTATCACTCCATGCAGAAACCCCATCACCATTAATAGTCACTCATCATTCCCTCCATACTCCCAAGCCTAAGCAACTATTAATCCACTTTCTGTCTCTTTAGATTTGCTCTTTTGGACATTTCATATAAATGGAATCATATAAAATGTGCTTTTATTTGTCACTGTTGTTTTTTCATTTAGTATAATGTTTTCAAGATTCATCTATTGTAGCATGTATCAGTACTTCATTTCTTTTATTATCAAACTAGAAACCTGGTGTATGAAATTCACGGGGGGGGTGGGGGGGGTCGCTAAGCCCAGCCTGCATCCTCTCGCAATCCAGGACCCCTTGGGGGACGTTGGGCCTAAACCGGCACTCAGACATCCCTCTCGCAATCCAGGACTCTGCATGCACCAGTGACCATACTTTTCATACAGGTGAAAGGCATCATGCTATTTTATGGGCAGGTACATTTTTTTGCCCTGATTATAAAAAAAAGTACATAACATGATCCTTCTCAGGCAGTAGTACCATTTTCCCCATCTTATGGGTGGAAAAACTGAAACAGGGAGAAGTTAAGTAATTGGCTTTGTCACACAGTTATAAGTGTCAGAATCAGGGCTGACCACAAGATGTGCAAGCCAGAGTCCATTCATGTCATCACTGCATCATCCTATTTTTTCAGTGTTAGAGTATCCTTGCCAGGTTTTAATTTTTAAATCTAAGAGACTTTTCCCAATATATCGGGTAGGGTCCCTAGGCCTGGCTGGCGATCAGGGCCATCTGTGAAGTGACCGGCGTGCCGGGCAATCGGGGGGCACCTGTTTTGGCTGGCAGTCTGGTGCCGCTTGCTGGCTGGCCCCACCCCCTGATTGCTGCTGCCCGTTGCCTCACT
The DNA here is from genome assembly GCF_000327345.1 of Myotis davidii. Taxonomy (NCBI): domain Eukaryota; kingdom Metazoa; phylum Chordata; class Mammalia; order Chiroptera; family Vespertilionidae; genus Myotis; species Myotis davidii. The sequence continues at coordinate 951,255 of NW_006287911.1, read as the reverse complement.
CTCCGGGGGCAGATGTGTCATAGTGACCAGTCATTTCTCCCGTCATTCTGCTGGTTGGTCGATTTGCATAGTAGGATTTTATTGTATAGGACTAGAGGCCTGGGGTATTGAGGGCCGATTGGGTGTGGGGCCAGCTGGGGGAGGGGCTGTGGGTGGTTGGCCAGGCGGCCCCACCCCCATCAGGGTGTTGGGGGCCAATCGAGGGTGGGGCTGGCCAGTGGGTGGGGCCAGAGGTGCCAATCAGGCCTAGATCAGGCTGGTTGACTGCCACAGTGCGTGTCATAGCCACCAGTCGTTCTGGTCATTCTGCCGTTCTGGTCGCTGGGCTTTTATATTTATAGAATAATACTCCATTTTATAGATAAAACCAGATTTTATTTATCCACTCATTGGTTGAGGGATATTTGGGTTGTTTCAACTTTTTGGCTAGCATAAATAATGCTGCTAATGACCATTCATATACAAATTTTTGTGTGGATGTGTGTCTTACTTTCTCTTGGATGTACCTAGGAGTAGAATTACCGGGTCATATAGTAACTCTATGTTTAACATTTTGAGGAACTGCCACACTGTTTTTCAAAGGGCTCTACCATTTTGCATTCTCACCATCTATGTATTAGGGTTCTGATTTCTCCACGTTCTCACCAACACTTGTTATTATCTGTCTTTTTTGTTATAGCCATCCTAATGCATGTGAAGTGATATCTGATTGTGCCTTTGTTTTTATTTCCTTGGTAGCTATTGTCATTTTTCAGATATTTGTTTATAAACAAAATGTGGGTTATATAATATATGCAGTTTTATATTCTACTTTTGGCATTTAAACATATTTTTATCACTAGCAAGCATATTTACAAAAGAATTTTCCTCATTTCTGTTTCCCTCTTCATTCCCTCAAAACCATACTAGTTGAGAAAACTTGCTCATTTATATGCACAGAAAATAATTCTATAGGAATGTATACCAAATTATTATTGGTGGTTATCAGAGGACAAGAGAGATTAGGATTAGGGAAATTTAATTTCCTAGTGTTAATATTCTTGTAATGTTTGAATTTTTACAATGAACATGTATGCTCTTGTAATCACAAAACAGAAAGGGGAATTATTTCCTTGTAGGATTAAGTAGACTCAGAATGAAAAAAAATATCCCTAAATTTAAGAATCATAATTAACATTATAATGTTCAAATATAATTTTACTCAATAAAATACATATGGGTTGCTTTGTTAAATAAATTTACTTTTCTGTGGTCCTGGACTATGAATACATGTGCTGTGCAGAATTTAAAAAATATATACATATATTTTTTCTTGACTCTAATAATATATACATATATATTATTATGTGTATATATATATATATATATTATTAGAGTCAGGAAAGCAAGTGTTGGTTTGGGCTATTGGCTAGGTTGTAAAAGTTAATTGTAGAAGTGATTTTTCTGAAGATATTACTAACCATAATATATTTGTATATTTAGTTCTTTAGTTTAATGTGATCCAATAAGTTAGTCACTAGGGCTTAGAAGAACTTTTGTTTTTTTTTAATCTTCACCTAAGAATACGTTTTTATTAATTTTAGAGAGAGAGGAAGGGAGAGAAAGAGAAACATTGATGTGAAAGAGAAACATCATGATCCAGATTCAGACCTGCAACCTGGGTATGTGCACTGACCAGGAATTAAACCTACAACCTTCTGGTGTAAGGTATAATGCTCCAACCAACTGAGCCACCTGGCCAGGGCTAAAAGAAGTTTCTTATAAGGTTTTTTGTTGTACAGTCATGTGCCACTTAACAATTTGGATACATTCTGAGAAATGCATTGTTAGGCAGTTTTGTCATTGTGTGAACATCATAAAGTTCACTTATACAAACTACTACACACTTAGACTGTATGGTATAACCGTGGTCGGCAAACCACAGCTTGCGAGCCACATGCGGCTCTTTGGCCCCTTGAGTGTGGCTCTTCCACAAAATACCACGTGCTGGCACACACATACAGTGCGATTGAAACTTCGTGGCCCATGCGCAGAAGTCGGTATTTTGTGGAAGAGCCGGTATTTTGTGGAAGTGCCACACTCAAGGGGCCAAAGAGCTGCATGTGGCTCGCAAGCCACAGTTTGCCGACCACTGGTATAGCCTGTTGTTCCTAGGCTATAAAATTGTATAGCATGTTACTGTACTGAACACTGTAACCAATTATAACACAATGATAAGTATGAGTGTATTAAATATTAAAAAGCTACAGTAAAAATATGGTATAAAAGATTAAAAAATGGTACACTTGTATAGGGCACTTGGCATGAATGTAGTTTGTAGGACTGGGTGAGTCAGCAAGTGAGTGGTAAGTGAATATCCACTACTATAGGCTTTATAAATACTGTACACCAGCATTACCACAGACATGTGAGTAATACTTTGCACTACAATGTTATGACTGCTGTGATGTCACTAGGCAATAGGAATTTTTCAGCTCCATTGTAATCTTAGGGGATCAACATAGTATATGTGGTCTATTGTTGATTGAAACATTATAGGTGCATGACTGTAATAGGATTTGAAATCTTTATCGTTAGGATTGGTTTATGTAATCTCAGATCAGGCAAGTTTCTAGCAAGAATATTTATAATTATTTATGTAGAAAAAATTGGCTGTTTGGACACTCCAGCTTCTATTGAATAATAATCAGGTACAGATAACATAGTGCTAAATGTTAAAGATTCTGGGGATGGTTTCTGGGTAATGGGACAGGCACTTTAGTAGTATTATTCAGAAAATTCCCAGTTTAGTCACACTTCAGATAATATAGGGAGAGCCAATTGGTATCATTCATGAAAGAAAGTTAATAGTTAATATAGTAGCCCGGCTAGCATGATTCAGTGGTTGAGCATCAACCTATGAACCAGGGGGTCATAGTTCAATTGTCGGTCAGGGCACATGCCCAGGTTGCAGGATCAAACCCCAATGTGGGGTGTGCAGGAGGCAGCCAATCAATGATGCTCTCTCATTGATGTTTCTATCTCTCCCTCTCCCTTCCTCTCTGAAATCAATAAAATATGTGTGTGTGTGTGTGTGTGTGTATAAATATATATATATATAAACATCCTATATAATAAAAGGCTAATATGCAAATTGTCCCTTCTACTGGGAGTTCAACCAGGGGGTGGGGCCAGCCAGCCAACCTCCCGCATCCCTTCCCCTGGCCGACCCAGCCCAATCAGCCCCAATTGGGGTGGGCCAGCTGGACCCTATCCGTGCACGAATTCTTGCACCAGGCCTCTAGTAGTTGATATAGTAGCCACTTGCAAACAGTTTTATACATGTTGTCTCATTTAATCCTCGCAACAACCCTTCAGGGCAACTACTTTGATAATGGTATAATCTCCATTTTGCAGGTGAGGAAAGTGAGGCTCAGAGAGATTAAGTAACTTTCCCAAAGTAACACAGCCAATATGTAGCAGAGCTGGGATTTGAATCCAAGTCTATAAGACTCCAAAGCCCATGCTCTTTCCAGTATTTCACACTGCAGCAGGTAAGTATGATACTTGGCTCTGTGCTTGCCTTTCTTAGGGCACCCCGTACTTGAGCCTGTTTCCATCACCTCACTATCAAACTCCTAGTCAGACTTGTGTTAGAAGAACATGTAACTTGGGCCAGGATCAATCCATGTACATCCTGAGTGCAGTAATACTTAACAGTTCTTTCTGAACATTGAAGTTACTCTTCCATGAGGAGGAATGTGCATCCTTGCTTTCAAACTATGATTTCCCTCCTTGTAGTATAGCAGCAAAAGTTGTCCCTGGAGTTTGGCCACAGGGTATTCAACCCTATTGTTTAAAACATCATTCATATTGTAGGACCTAGGGCTGTGTAGCCAAGGGACTGTGGGAAGTTATTTTGCTTTTTTTGGTAGGGAATGGCTGTTTCATTCCCTAACCTGCTATGTCATAAAATTGTTGTGAGGCTGGAATGAGAATAGATGTTATATAAAGTACTATTCAGTAATCCCTTACCTTTCCAACAGCCCCATCAAAGTACAGATTCCTCTTTTGTGAAATTATAGTGTGCACAGATTTATTTCTATAAATCATTTTAGTTAGCCTACAGAATTTTGAGTGTGTGTGCTTGAATTATCTGTTACTTCAATTTGAGATGTAGGGTTAGCTGTTAACATTTAAAAAGATGTTTTGCATTTTATAGTGCATACTAGCGGCCCGATGCACGAAATTCATGCAAGAGTAGGCCTTCACAGCCCCTGCGGCTGCCTGGATCCCTCCCTCGCAGCGGAGGCGGCTGCCTCCATCCCTCGGCTGCAGCCCGGTTTCATCCAGAAGGACATCCCTGGATGGACGTCCAGAAGGATGTCTGATCTAATTGCATATTATGCTTTTATTATTATAGATTATAGATTAGAATAAGGTGAAGTTAATTTTTTAAATCTTTATTGTTGAAAATTTTATAGATGTCCACTTTTTTCCCTCCATTTACCCTCTCCACTCTGCTCCTGCCCCCTCCCTAGGCCATCACTGTACTATTGTCTGTGTCTATGGGTTATGCATTTAAGTTCTTTGGTTAATCTCTTCCCACCTCTCCTGCACTCCCCGCCCCGTGTTCCCTCTGAGATTTCTCAGTCTATTGCATGCTTCCATGTTTCTCTGGATCTATTTTGTTTGTCAGTTTATTGTGTTCATTAAATTCCACATGTAAGTGAGATCATGTGATACTTGTGTTTCTCTGACTGGCTTATTTTGCTTAGCATAAAACTCTCAGGTCCTTTCATGTTGTCTTAAAGCAGTGGTTCTCAACCTTGGCTGCACATTAGAATCACCTGGGAATCTTTTTTAAATCCTGATTTCTGGGC
>NW_006287911.1:937884-945700 GCF_000327345.1 Myotis davidii | reverse complement strand
ACAAACATGTTCTTTCATACAGTGGGATCCCTTTTCATTTCGTTGACGGTTTCTTTTGCTGTGCTTTTTATTTTGATGGAGTCCCATTTTGTTTATTTTCTCCTTAGTTTTCTTTGCCCTAAGAAATGCGTCAGCAAACATATTGCTACTAGAGATGTCTGAGATTTTGCTGCTTATGGTTATTTCTAGGATTTTTATGGTTTCATGATTTACGTTTAAGTCTTTTATCCATTTTGAATTTATTCTTGTGTATGGTGTAAGTTGATGGTCTAGTTTCATTTTTCTGCATGTAGCTTTCTAATTTTCTCAGCACCATTTATTGAAGAAACTGTCTCGTCTAGTGTATGCTCTTGCCTCCTTTGTCAAATATTGAGAGCAGTGGCATGAGTGGATTTCTGAGGTCTCTTTTCTGTTCCATTGATCTATATATGCTGTTCTTGTGCCAGTACCAGGCCATTTTGATTACAGTGGCTTTGTAGTATAATTTGATATCTGGCATTGTCATCCCTCCTATTTTGTCTTCTTTCTCAAGAAGAAGCTGCAGCTATTCAGGGTCTTTTTTTTGTTCCATTAAATTTTTGGAGTGTTTGTTCTAGACCTGTGAAATATGCCATAGGTATTTTAATAGGGATTGTGTTGAATCTATAGATTGTTGTGGGCAGTATGGACATTTTAATGATGTTAATTCTACCAATGCATAAACACAGTATATTCTTCCATTTGTTTGTATTTTCTGTTTCTTTTTTCAGTGTCCTGTAGTTTTCTGAGTACACGTCTTTTACCTCCTTGGTTAAGTTTATTCCAAGGTATATTATTTTTTGTTGCAGTTGTAAATGGGATTCTTTTTTTAGTTTCTCTTTCTGAGAGTTTATTATTGGTATATAAAAATGCCATCGATTTCTGGATGTTAATTTTGTGTCCTGCTACTTTGCCAAATTTATTTATTAGATAGAGCAGGTTTTTTTGGTGGAGTCTTTAGGGTTTTCTGTTTACAATATCATGTCTCTGCAAATGAAGACATTTTCACTTCCTTCTTTCCAATTTGGATGCCTTTTATTTTTTCTTCTTGTCTGATTGCTGTGGTTGACTTCCAGTGCTATGTTGAATGAATGGTGAAAGCAGACATCCCTGCCTTGTTCCTGATCTTACGGGACATGGTTTTAGTTTTTGCCCATTGAATATGATGTTGGCTGTAAGTTTGTCATATTTAGCCTTTATTATATATTTTAATAAGGTATGACCCCTCTATTCCCACTTGGCTGAGAGTTTTTATCAAAAACGGGTGTTGGATTTTGTCAAAGGTAGTTAACTTTTCAGAATCTTGTTGGAAATTCTGAAGTTATAAGTAATGGCAAATAAATATTACTTGTACAATATCAGTTACCTACAATATTGATTTTCTTTGGTTGTTTTTTCTTTCTTTTTTAAATATATTTTTATTGATTTCAGAGAGGAAGGGAAAGGGAGAGAGAGATAGAAACATCAATTATGAGAATCATTGATCAGTTGCCTCCCGCACTCCCCCTACTGGGGATCGAGCCCATAACCCGCCATATGCCCTTGACTGGAATTGAACCCAGGACCCTTCAGTTTGCAGGCTGATGCTCTATCCCAGCCGTGGGCAAACTACGGCCCACGGGCCGGATCCGGCCTGTTTGAAATGAATAAAACTAAAAAAAAAAAAGACCGTGCCCTTTTATGTAATGATGTTTACTTTGAATTTATATTAGTTCACACAAACACTCCATCCATGCTTTTGTTCCGGTCCTCCGGTCCAGTTTAAGAACCCACTGTGGCCCTCGAATCAAAAAGTTTGCCCACCCCTGCTCTTTTCCCTCAGCCAAACCAGTTAGGGCTGGTTGTTTTTTCAGTTATAGTTGACATACAGTATTAATGTTAGGAGTATCACATAGTATGATTTTCAAATAATGGAAAATGAATGTTCACTGTACAGTATTAGTTACATAGGTCATTGATTATCTTTTGGAATTGTCATGTTTTCTTCATTGGTTCATTTTAATGGTCTTTAAGAGAGCTTTGTACGGCCTTTCTCATGACTTTGGTTCCCTAGTCTTCCTTTTTCCCTAAGATCTTAAGTACATCATTCATTCATAAAATTCATTTTTACTAAAGGCTTACTATATAAGATTGGGGATAGATAAAGCAGTGAGGTCACAGGAGAGAGCAAAAGAGGCAAAAATACCTGGCCTCCTGCAGCTTACATTTCAGTTGGGACACATAGGCCATAAACAATGTAAGTAAATTATGTGTTAGTTGGTACTAGAATAATGAGAAAAAATAAAGGGTCAGAGGCTTTGCAGTTTTAAATGATTAGGGAAGGTCTTATTGAGAAATTGCATCTGTACAGCGATCTGAAGGAGATGAGGGAGGGAGCTATATTGTCAGCCAGGGGAAGAGTATGGCAGCTAGTACTATGGCCCTGAGATTGAAACGTGCAGCATGCACAGCAAAGTCGGTGTGATTATGAGAGAGAGAGAGAGAGAGAGAGAATGAATTTGGGAGTGCCTTACATTCCATTCATTGTAAGGACTTTCCCTCTGCATGAAATGGGAAGTTGTTGAGGTTTTGAGCAGAATTCTAACACCAAAGTTTTCAGAAACACATCCTTGAAAATTGCAGAAGAAACACTGTATAAATAAATTATATTAAACATTATTCTCTACTGGAGTGCATGTTTTTATAATCAGTCAAATATATTTTAAAATATGCTGCCAATAAGTACTTACATAAGGAAAAATGTGTTGGGAAACTTCAGAGAAGTATTTTTTATTTTAAATGAGCCAGTCAATATGGGAAGATAGGTTTATTTTTGAGAGTTAACTTATATAGCTTTTTAAAAGGGGAGATGATCTGTTATGACATGATCTTTAAAAAAGTTAATTGTGGTGTCATAATTAGAATTATATCACTCCTGGTAACGTAGTGGTATAGGAGATGAACTGAAACATCTGGATCTTATTTCTTAACCTGTAGAGTACATGTTTACTTGAGCAATAATAATTTAGTTTTATGAGTATGGATAAGAAAGAAGAAGTTCTGTGTCTTTTCTATGAAACAGTTGCTCTTTCAAGTTAAGTAACCATGTAACTACAAATAATTTATGGTAAGTGCATTTTTTTAAGTTCCATCAAGTGTTGGTAGTAATTTTTTAGGTTCCAAATTATGAAATTTTTCTTCGGTGAAAGGGTAGTGTTTAATGTAGAGTTCAACTTGGAATGTCTTTGCCAGTGATTGGGCCTTGAGTGCATTTTCCCTTCCTTTTTCTTTTGACTCCCCTCGTGTCTCCACTTTCCCTGTGTTGAAGGAGTCAGCTCTTTTTTCCTCCTGTGTATCTTATTTTTAATCTCCTGTATAGTGTGTAGATAGGATTTAGTTGAGATCATCTTTGTTGACTACATTAGGCTAGATTAGTTTGGAAGAGTTACTAAAATAGTTGTTTTTGAGCAGTGAACTTTTTTGCCAAAATTGCTATATTGGACAAGTGATATTTCTTAACCTGGTTCTTTAGAGCTTTTTGCAATCTATATTTTCTTTGAACTGTATAGCCCTCTGTCCTGACCAGAATGTTTTATTTACTGTCCCCCAAATAATACTCAATAATCTTTAAGTACAGTGTATCTATAAGGTTTAAGTATGCCCCGGGCTTTTTCCATGTCTCCCTTTCTGGTTGTGCCATTTTACTTTCTTCAAATTCCCTTTGTCCTCTTCTCCACCTATGCAAATTCTACCCATATTTCAGAATCAAATTCATATCCAGCCTTTTCAATAAAGCCTACTGTGTACTTGAGCCTGTTTTTTTCTTCCTTTGAATTTTTACAGAAGTAATCAATCATTGGCAGTTGACCATAAACTTTTATTGCTAGCTTTGAACTAGTACTTTACTGGTATTAGTCAAGGCTCTCCCCATGGATGTGTGTCTGTCTATACACACATATAAAAAGAGACTTATTATGAGAATTGGCTCATGTGATAATGGAGGCTGACAGTCACAAGATCAACAGGGTGAGTCAACAAGATGGAGACTCACGCCCTAGCAGGTTTGGCTTAGTGGATAGAGTGTCAGCCTGCGGACTGAAGAGTCCCAGATTTGATTCTAGTCAAGGGCACATGCCCAGGTTGCAGGCTCGATCCCTAGTAGGGGCTGTGCAGGGGGCAGCCAATCAATGATTCTCTCATCATTGATGTTTCTATCTCTCCCTCTCCCTTCCTCTCTGAAAGCAATAAAAAATATATTTGAAAGGGTGGCGGGTACACAAGATAGAGACAGGAGAGCAAAGCTGAAGGTATAGTTCAGTCTAGGCTGGCAGGCTAGGGACCTAAGAAGAGCTGTTTCAGTCTGAGTCTGAAGGCAGGAAAAAGCCAATATCAAAGATGTCAGGCCAGAGATTCTCTTTTAATATTTAATTTCTTTTGCTCTTTATTCATGTGTCTTGTCTTGCCAGCTATGAGATAACTTGAGGGCAGGGGCGGCTGTAAGTCATATTTGCTTGTTTACCATCCATGGGTCTCTGCATCCTGACTTAATGTGTAGTAGGTGCATCTACACACTTTATAAAACCATTAACATTTTAGAGCTGGGAAGAGCCTTGAGGTTATTTTGTTTAGGAGTTGGGGAATCAAGAACAGCTTTAAAATAGGGAGATTAATAATATACCACGTTTCCTGATTGTTACAAGAATAAAATTAGATCATGTAATATGTGTGAAAAGTTTGATTCATTAAATAAAACTTTTGTTTTTTGTGTGTTTTTGTTGTTTTGCTTAGATCGTGAATCAAAATAGTGTGGTGTGTGTGTGTGTGTGTGTGTACGTGTGCGTTAATCCTCACCCAAAGATATTTCTGCCATTGATTTTTTAGAGAGAGTGGGCGGGAGAAGGAGAGGGAGAAAGAGAAAAACACCAGTGTAAGAGAGACACATTGATTGGTTGCCTCGCCCATCTCGCCCATGCACTCCTAGCCCCTGTCCAGGGCCAGGTATGAAGCCTGCAACTGAAGTACGTGCCCTTAAACAGAATTAAACATGAGACCCTTCAGTCTATGGGCAGATGCTCTATCCACTGAGCCAAAACAGCCAGGGCAAAATGTCCTTCAGTTTGGTAAATTAAACAATATTTCCTGGGTGGGGAATTGGCTTTTTTAAAACTTTTTCTTTATTTTATTTTCTTTCTCTCTTCATTTAAAAATGTATGTGATACATCAGTTACTCATACTCACAAGTATGTCCAAAGTGAGAATAGGTTTAATTTGTGATCATGTCATTGTTTCCTCAAAACATTATCTGACATGTTGAATTTACTGATTCCTATAGGATATTCCAATTATAAGGCATCATAACCAAGTGACAGCTTTAGGTTTGGACCTGACTGTATTGAAGCTGCAGTTTGAGGCTATAGAAATTGAAGTTATAATATCTAAACCCTAGAGTACTTTAATTTTAATTTAAATACTCTTCTTTAGAAGTCTAAGTTGTGGGAACCTGGTATTGATTGTTTTCAAGTGTTTTTATTTAACTTATTTTTTCTTCCTAGATTTTCTTATAGTCACATCTTAAAGCCTCCAAGATGGTACTAGCAGACCTTGGAAGAAAAATAACATCAGCATTACGCTCATTGAGCAATGCCACCATTATCAATGAAGAGGTATGTGAAATATATATTATTGCACATCATCTCTACCATTGGGGAGATGGATTATTAATAATCTCTATGTTTATATTTGTCTTGATGTTGATTTAATATGTGTAGATAAAAACCTAAAATGGGTATAATAGTGTTGTTTTTTATTGAGTCGACTGTCTTCCTATTAAAATTTCAACTTTCTTTGAAGAATTACAACAGAACAAAAACCTTAATTTATATGTAAAATGACATTTAATATTCTGAAATGTCTGAGATTTGGAAATATACTTTTCAAAAATACATATTTTTTAATTTATTTTAGAGAGGAAGGGAGAGGGAGAAAGTGGTGGAAACATCAATGATGAGAGAGAATCACTGATCGGCTGCCTCCTGCATGCCCCCTACTGGGGATTGAACGGTCAACTCACATATATTCCCAGAAATAGAATTGCTGGATCATAAGGCATGTGCCCTGACTGGGAATCGAACCGTGACCTCCTGGTTCATAGGTCTGTGCTCAACCACTGAACCGCACTGGCCGGGCTGAAAAATAGACTTTTGCTTTGTCTCTTGACATAGGCCTAAAATTTCAGTATTCTGCTTCTTTCTTCCTGGCTAGGCATGTGTGTACCTGACCTTTTCTCCTCAACTTTTATTTAGCATTTTTATATAAGGCTAATATTTTCATCTTGGCTACTTTGATTTATTCTCTCTGAAGTCCTAATGCATTTTTGTGGGGATTAACACCCCACCCCCACCCCCAAACCTTTTGAGGTATGGGATGACCCTCCAACCAACTAGCCACCTAGCCAGGGCAATTTTTTGGAGATTTTGAAAGCTGACTCCTTCTATGGTATCTGAAAGACTCTTCTGCCTAGCTTTATTGTGTGAAGATTTTTCTTTTTCCCATTTTTTTTTCCACACAATGTATGTTAATGGCTTGTCGGTTGAAAAAAAAGGTGATTATAATCCACAGGAATACTTTATATTTTGTGGTACCAGTGGAAAAGTACTGACTTTGGTTTTGGAAGACCTTATTTAATATCCTACTTAGTAGCTGTGTGATAGAAATTTGAGCAAGTCAGCTTCCTTAATGTGTAAAATGAGAAAATAGTATTTACCTATGGTTGTAAGAATCAAATTAAATAATAGATAAAAAGTATTTTCTAACTTGGAGGTTTGAAAAAAATTCTAATTTAGAATTTGATATCAACATAATAAGCTAATGGTATTAAATAATTTTAGGACTATCTTTGAGCTGAGCTAGTCTAGCCTCTCATTTAATAACAGAAAGTCAGTTTCACATGTTTATTTATTGGAAGAGCCAGGATTAAAATCTTTTCTCTAATTCCACATCCAGGACTTTATATTTTAATTGAATTTACTGGGGTGACATTGGTTAATAAAATTATATAGGTTTCAAATATATAGTTCTACAGTACATCAGCTGTATATTGCATTATGTCATCATCACCTTAAGTCTTCCATTACCATTTATTGCCCTTTTACCCTAATCTACCTCTCCCCAATCCCTTTTCCACTGGTAATTACTGTTGTCTCTGTCTATGAGGTGTGTTTTTTTTCTTTGCTTGATCCCTTCACCTGTTCCCCCAAGCCCTCAACCCCCTTCCCTCTGACAGCTGTCAGTCTGTTCTCTGTACCTATGAGTCTGTTTCTATTTTGTTTGTTAGTTTTGTTATTTAGATTCCACATATAAGTAAAATCATATGGTACTTGTCTTTCTCTGGCTGGCTTATTTCACTTAGCATAATGTTCTCCAAGTCCATCCATGATATCACAAAAGGTAAGATTTCCTGCTTTTTTAATAGTATGGGTGAGTAGAATTCTATTCTGTAGATGTGTCAGTCTGTTCCATGTATCCATGCCTCTGGTTGTATTTTGTTTGTCGGTTTATTTTGTTCATTAGAGTCCACATATTTTTATCTACTCATCTATTAATGGGCACTTGGACTACTTCCAAATCTTGGCTATTGTAAATAGCCAAGTTTTTCTGGTTTCTTCAGATATATTCCCAGAAGTGGAATTGCTGGGTCATAAGGCAGTTTCATTTTTAAATTTGTTTTTATTGTTGACATTATTACAGATGTCCTCCATTTCCCCCCCCCCCTTTGCCACCTCCACCCAGCCCCTGGCCCCCCCCCTCCTCTGGCCTGTTG
>NW_006287911.1:924047-937658 GCF_000327345.1 Myotis davidii | reverse complement strand
CAGATACATCTAGAAAGTGTGATATTCTACAAGTTGGTTGACCTGGATTCTTTTTAAAAATATATATATACTTTTATTGATTTCAGAGAGGGAGGGAGAGGGAGAGAGATAGAAACATTAGTGATGAGAGAAAATCATTGATTGGCTGCCTCCTACACACCCCCCACCAGGGATTGAGCCCACACCTGGGCACGTGCCTTTGACCAGAATCGAACCCAGGACCCTTCAGTGTGCAGGCCAACGCTCACTCTATCCACTGAGCCAAACCAGCCAGGGCTGCATATAGTTTTTCTGATTGGTGCTTTGGGATTCTTAGGATGTATTCCCAGAAATAGGATTGCTGGGTCAAATGGCAGTTCCATTTTTAATTTTTTGAGGTAGCTCTATGTGCTTTCCACAGTGGTTGCACCAGTCTGCATTTCCACGAACAGTGCATGAGGGTTCCCTTTTCTCCACATCCTCACCAACACTTGCTGTTTGTTGATTTATTGATGTTAGCCATTCTGACAAGTGTAAGATAATATTGTAGTTTTAATTTGCATTTCTCTGATGATTGGTGACATTGAACATCTTTTCATATGTCTGTTGCCCATCTATCTGTATATTCTCTTTAGAGAAGTATCTGTTCAGGTCCTTTGCCCATTTTTTAATTGGATTGTTTGGGTTTGTGTGGGGTTTTTTTTAGTGTTGAGTTTTATAAGTTCTTTATATATTTTGGATATGAACCCCTTATCTCATGTATCACTGGTGAATATGCTCTCCCATTCAGTGGATTGTCTTTTCATTTTGTCTGTTTTCCTTTGCTGTGCAAAACCTTTTTAGTTTAATGTAGCCTCATTTGTTTATTTTTTTCTTTTGTTTCCCTTGCCCAAGGGGATACAACAGAAAAAATACTGCTAAGAGAAATGTCTGAGATTTTACTGCCTAAGATTTCTTCTAGGATTTTTATCATTTTGAATCTAACATTTATGTCTTTAATCCATTTTGAGTTTATTGTTGTGTATGATATAAGACAGGTGGTCTGATTTCATTTTTTTTTTTTGCACATATCTGTCCACTTTTCCCAACACCTTTTATTGAGTAGACTATTTCTATCCCATTGTATGCTCTTGCTTCCTTTGTCAAATATTAATTTACCATAAAGGCATGGGTTTGTTTCTCTATTCTTCCATTGATCTATATGCCTGTTTTTAAGCCAGTACCATGCTGTTTTGATTACTATGGCCTTGTAGTGTAGTTTGAAATTAGGTGAGCATGATTCCTCCAACTTTGTTCTTCCTTCTCAAGATTCTGTGGCTATTCCGGGTCTTTTGTGGTTCCATATACATTTTTGGAATATTTGTTCTAAGTTCAGTGAACTATGCCATTGGTATCTTGATAGGAATTGTGTTGAATATATTGATTGCTTTGGGTAATATAGATATTTTAATGATGTTAATTCTTCCTATCCATGAACACGGTATATACTTCCACTTATTTGTCTCTTCTTCAATTTCTTTCTTCAGTGTCTTATAATTTTCCAAGTATAGGTCTTTTAATCCTTGGTTAAATTTATTTCTAGGTATTTTATTCTATTTTTTGAATGGGTTTATTTTCTTAGTTTCCCTTTTTGATAGTTCATTATTGGTGTATAAAAATGCATCTGGCCCTGACTGGTTTGGCTCAGTGGATAGAGCATCGGCCTGCGGACTGAGGGGTCCTAGGTTCGATTCCGGTCAAGGGCATGTACCTTGGTTGCGGGCACATCCCCAGTAAGGAGTGTGCAGGAGGGAGCCGAATTGATGTTTCTCATCAATGTTTCTAACTCTCTATCCCTCTCCTTTCCTCTCTGTAAAAAATCAACAAAATATATTTAAAAAAAGAAAAAAGAAAAAAATGCATCTGATTTCAGGTATTATGTATTCTGCTACTTTACTGAATTCATTTATTAGTTCTAGTAGTTTTTTGGTGGGATCGTTAGGGTTCCCTAAATACAGTATCATATCATCTGCAAATAGTGACAGCTTCTTTTTTTAAAAAATAATTTTTATTTATTATATTAATCTCACCCAAGGATATTTTTTCCATTGGTTTTTAGAGAGCGTGAAAGGGAGGGGAGGAGTTGAAGAGAGAGAGAAACATTGATGTGAGAGAGACACACTGATTTGTTGCCTCCTGCATGTGCCCCAACCAGGGCCAGGAATCGAAATTGCAACCCAGGTATGTGCCCTTAATCAGATATTGAACCTACAACCCTTCCATGTGTGGGTCGATGTTCTAACCACTGCCAGGGCAACAGTTTTACTTCTTCCTTTCCAATTTCAGTGCCTTTTATTTCTTCTTCTTATCTGATTGCTGTGGCTAGAACTTCCAATGCTATGTTGAATAAGAGTGGTAAAAGTGGGCATCCCTGTCTTGTTCTCAATCTTAAGGGAAACACGTGTAATTTTTGCCCATTGAGTATGATGTTGGCTCTGGGTTTGTCATCTATAGCCTTTATTATGTTGAGGAATGTTCCCTCTATTTCTACTTTGCTGAGAGTTTTTATCATAAATAGGTGCTGACTTTATCAAATGCTTTTTCTGCATCTGTTGATGTGATCATGAGGTTTTTATCCTTCATTTGCAGATATTATACCAACCTTGCATCCCAACTTGACCATTATGTGTGACCTTTTTAATGTATTGCTGTATCTGGTTTGCTAATCTGGTTTTTGGAATTAGGATAATGCTGGCCTCATAAAATGAGCTTAGGAGTCTTCCCTCCTCTTGAATTTTTTGGAATAGTTTGAGAAGGATGGGTGTTAGTTCTTTGAATATTTGGTAAGATTCATCTGCAAAGCCATCCGGTCCAGGGCTTTTGTTTGTTGAGAGTTATTTTTTTTAATTACTGCTTTAATTTTTCTAGTTGTAATCTGTCTGAGATTTTCTGATTCATCCTGATTCAATTTTAGAAGAATGTATGTTTTTAGCAATTTATCCATTTCGTCCAGATTTTCCAAATTGTTGGCATATAGTTTTTCATAATATTTTCTTACAGTTCTTTGTATTTCTTTGTTGTCAGTTGTTACTTCTCCTGCTTCATTTCTGATTTTATTCATTTGGGTCCTCTTTCTTTTTTTTCCTGATGAGTTTGGTTAAAAGTTTGTCAATCTTATTCATCTTTCCAAAGAACCAGCTCTTAGTTTCATTGATCTTTGGTATTATTTCTTTATACTCTGTTTTGTTATTTCTGCTCTTATTTTTATTATTTTCTTCCTTATACTCACTTTGGGCTTTGTTTGTTGTTCTTTTTCAAGTTCCCTTAAATGTAAAGTTAGATTGGGGTGTTTTTTTTTGACATTTTTCTTGTTTCTTGAGGTAGGTCTGTAATGCTATGAATTTCCCTATTAGAACTGCTTTGCTGTGTCCCGTAGATTTGGGGTTGTTGTGTTCTCATTTTCATTTATTCCAAGGTATCTTTTTATTTCTTCCTTGAGCTCATTGTTCACTCATTCTTGTTTAGTAACATGTTATTTAGCCTCCATGTCTTTGTGTTTTTCAGTCTTTATCTTGTGATTGGTTTCTAGTTTCATATCATTATGGTCAGTGAAAATGCTTGATATGATTTCGGTCTTCATAAATTTTTTGAGACTTGATTTATGTACTGATATGTGGTCTGTCCTAGAAAATGTACTTGAAAAGAATATATCCTGCTGCTTTGGGGTGAAATGCCCTGGATTTATAATTAAATCCATCTGATCTACTGTGTTATTTAAGGCCACTATTTTTTATTTATTTTCTGTCTGGAAGACAGAAATGTCAATAGGGTATTAAAATCCCCTACTATGACTAATTGCTATCAATCTCTCCCTTTATGTCCATTGAGATTTGCTGTACATATTTAGGTGCTCCAATGTTGGGCACACAAATGTTTACAAGGGTTATATACCTGCCCTCATGGAGTTTACCTTCTAGTGTGTAAACACTTATTTACAAGAGCAACAAAAGCCTCATCTTTTCTTTGTGTGTGTGTGTTAATCCTTACCTGAGGACATTTTTTTCATTGATTTTTTTACGAGGGCGAGAGGCGGGTAGGGAGGGAGGAAGGAAAAGAGAGAGAAAAAAAATCAATGTGAAAGAGACATATCTATTGGTTGCCTCCCATACGTGCTCTTGACTGGACATTAAAACCTGGACCCTTCAATGTGCGGGCCAGCACTCTAACCATTGAGCAACACCGTCAGTTCTTAAGACTTTTTAGTTTGTGATCTTTTAATAGCGATGCCTTGCCACTCAACTAATATGTGATGATACTAAGTTGTTAGTGGAGGATCATTTTCTTTTGTTACATTTTCCTCCATGGTAGTCCAGTTAAGTAGATATTGTGAATATAAAGTGTTGTGTATCAGCAAATGGGAGGTGTTCAGTGACATAGAAAACTTACTGGTAACACTATTGTGTAGTAACTTTCTTTGGCTTGTATGTTGTCTTTATTATTACTTTAATATCAGAATGAAATTTTAATTAATACTTAATTGAATAAAACTAAATAGAATGTATTTTTTGACAAAATGACCAGACATTTTATAAGATGATATTTCTAAGGCTAACAAAACTTTTTGTTTCCCCAATAGTGTAATATTGTTTTTATTTAGCTATGGTAGTATATGATGACTTATCAACCATTGTTTTTATATGATTGAAATGGAAATAATACACTGAGCATTTTCAATTTGTATTTATTTGCAGGTATTAAATGCTATGCTAAAAGAAGTATGCACAGCATTATTGGAAGCAGATGTTAATATTAAACTAGTGAAGCAACTCAGAGAAAATGTAAAGTAAGTTCAATTAATTAGGTAATAAAACAGGCAAAACTAAATTTAGTTTTCTAGGATGAAGAGCTAACTAGAAAAGTTCTGTATCATGAAAAGTTTCTGCTGTACAGCACTGGAAAAGAATAGAACTCATATGTTAGAAGATTACATGTATAGTATGTTTTCATAATGATTGTTCAAAGAATAAATTACATGTGGCTTTCATTTAATTATGGATTTCTTTCCATTTTACTACTATCTTTGGATGGATTCAATCATATACTGTATAGTATTTTAATATAAAAACCTTTTAACAATTCAGATTCTTTATAGAAAATTGGTGCCATTTTATCCTCTTCAGGCTTAAGATAGCATTAATCAGTCTCCTTCATTATTGGAGAACTAGAGGCCTGGTGCACGAAATTTGTGCACAGGGCCAGGGGTGGGAAGTCCCTCAGGCTGGCCTGCACCCTCTCGAAATCTGAGACCCCTCTCACAATCCAGGACCACTGGCTCCTAACTGCTCGCCTGCCCGCCCACCAGATCGCCCCAAACCATTCTGTTGCCTGCCTGCCTCATCACCCCTAACTGCTTGCCTGCCTGCCTCATTACCCCTAACCGCTTGCCTGCCTGATCACTCCTAACCACTTTGCCTGCCTGCCTGGTCGCCCCTAACTGCCTCTGCCTCGGCCCCTGCTGCCAAGGCTTCATCCAGGAGGATGTCCAGAATGACGTCCAGAAGGTCGTTCGGCTGTCCGGTCTAATTAGCATATTACACTTTTATTATTATAGATTGTCTTTTATTTCCCTCTTGGTTTCTTTGTCCAAATTTGAATGAAGGAGAAATGTTTCTGGTCTCAGTTATTGTGTTCACAGGGAGGGTCACTGGCTGGAGTAGGGCACATAGAATAATGTAAGGAACTCAGTTAACTGCTTGCATCCTAGCCTTTGTTATGCACAGGTCATCCTCTTTTTCATGTTACCAGTCTGAGTAATAAATGTAGTACTACTAGCATTTAAGTATGTAGAACTAGAGAAGTAGTCTTATTTTCTGCTAGGTTTAAATATATCTGAAGTATATATGCTGCAAGAAAAATAAATAAAATTAATACTCTGCAGTGATATGAAGACAAACTAATATTTAAATTTTTTTAAAAGCCTTCCAAAACTAACCAATGTCTTACATCTAATATTTCATGGTACATTCTGGTACATTCTTTATAGTGTAGGCTTTTGAATCTGTAGTAATTATATGCATGTTAATTTGAAGGCTATTAATATGAATAATTAAATATTTTTACGTTCTTTGGGAGAGGAACTTCTTTTTTTAGTGTCTTAACTGGCTCTTCTTCCTCCTACCCCCAAATACCATCATCATGAAGGTCTGCTATTGATCTTGAAGAGATGGCATCTGGTCTTAACAAAAGAAAAATGATTCAGCATGCTGTATTTAAAGAACTTGTGAAGGTAAAAAGTATATCAAGCTTCTGCTATGATTCTCTATAGACTCAAAGGGTAAAAATACCTTAGCACTACAAACAGGAATACTATTTTAGAATACTTTTTTTATTTTTTATAGACTGTTAATCTATACTAGAAGCACTGAGGATTATTAACTTTTCTAAAGTGGCCTAATTTTATTATAGACTTTTCTAAATACAAAATTCTGATTACAGATATGAAGTCCAGTACTATTCCTGCAAAAAAATGCCAAAGTCATGTTTTGCCTATTTGCAGGCCCTACTTTTGTACAGAAAATCACTCTGGGCAAGTGTTCTTTTCTACACTCTTCATTGTGTACAGTATTCTCTTTGAAAAGGCCAAATATCCCACCTCTTGCCTAGATGTGAGCAATTTTGGTTTAACAAAGTTTCATTTTGCACGAGTAAATATAACCTTACCCTGCCTCACCTTAGAACTGATATTGTTGCTGCTGTCATGAAAACTACGGTGAAATCTTTAGAGTTTTAATAAATATGTATGCAATCTAATGGTGGGGAGAGGGGAAAGAGAAGGAACTAAAGCCTCTTTTTTTTCTTTCTTTTTCTTTTTAAAGAGCAACAGATGTCTGCTAGTGGTCTCCTGGTATTTTTCTCTATGTTGTGTGATTTGTTTTATTTACTCCTTTGGTTCCTGCAGAGCTGATTAGTACTTGGAGAAAGTCTAGTTATCTCAGATGGCTATGTCATTTCAGTTTAGTTCTGTAGACTAATTAATAACAAAGGAAATTCAGAGGAAAGGAATCAGAGATCTATCCAGTCATACTTCTCAGTTGCAGTTGAGAAAAGTAAGACAACTAGTTGGTGGCAGACCTAGGTCTGATCTCCAAATTCCTTGTGCAGTGCTGCTCACATTATTTCCAGATTGCTTTTCATCTAACACCTGAGATGAGCACAGGATGAGTGAAAATTGTTAATTTTAGGGGTTGGCTTCTATAGGCGATTCCGGAGCATCAAGTGGTTTGTTAAAAAGCATTTATTGAGTATCTGCCTTATTCTAGGCATTATGCTAAATGCCGCTGATAACAGAAGTGAGCAAGACTGGTGCTTATATTCAGCTTATGGTCCAGAGCAGTGGTGTTCAAAGTAAGGTCAAACTGTTTTCACAGTAACATGAAGACATCATTGGCCTTTTTTGTCTCTTTTACTGTGTTGGTATTTGCACTGATGGTGCAAAAGCACTTGTGAGTAAAACTCCTCAGCACAAATCAAAGCAGTGGTACCAAACTATACTGGTGGACATTGTACTCTTTACTACCACACACTTGCAATAAATAAATAAATTGCCAGTTTCACTTAAGAATGTCCTTGATGGAGCAATAGAAATTATTAGTTGTACTAAATCTTGATCCTTGAGTATACACACGTCTTTATAAGATTTTGTATGATGAAATGGGAAATATGCAGAAAGCCCTTTTGCTGTATACTGAAATTTGATGGTTGACTTGAGGAAAGCCCTTGTGTGATTGTTTGATTGTAAGCCACTTTTTTTCTACATCACCATTTTTTTAAAGATTGTTTTTATTTTTTAAAATATATTTTATTGATTTTTTTACAGAGAGGAAGGGAGAGGGATAGGGAGTTAGAAACATCAAAGAGAGAGAAACATCGATCAGCTGCTTCCTGCACACCCCCTATTGGGGATGTGCCCGCAACCACAGTACATGCCCTTCATTGGAATCGAACCTGGGACCCTTTGGTCTGCAGGCCAACGCTCTATCCACTGAGCCAAACCGGTCAGGGCTACATCACCATTTTTACGTGAATGTACAACAAATAGGTAGTCTGGTTATTCAGATTTGGGTATTTGGCAAATATTTTCTCCAAAGTAAATAAAGTAAGCCTGGCACTTTAAGGTAAATAACTAACAATATTGTGGCCAGCAATAAAATTCAAGTTTTCAAGTGAAAACTAAAAACTTGTATCTCTACCTTAAGTTTGACAGTGTTCCAATATTTACTTTTCTGATGAGATCAGTATTGATATTAATAAATAAAATTATTTGAGTTGTATAGTGAATGTGAATCCCAATATTTTCAAAATGACTAATGTACGATATTAGAAAATCATGTAACGTAAGATCCATGCAAAGTGCAAGATACAATAACAGATTTTAATGTAATAGAGCAGCAATTTTCAACTGCAGTGGCATACTGGTGTGCTGCAAGAATTTTTAAAACATTCAATATCTGACTATTTAGTCAGGGGCACTGACCTCTTTTCCCTTAGGTTATAATATTTAAAAAAAATGACAAAAGCCAGCACAACAGCAGCTGTCTGGTGTGAATGAGTCAAAATTATACCTATTTTTTTTGTCAGATCAGCAAAAAGTACAGTATATATTTTGGTATGCCGCAGAATTTTAGTAATTAGTTTATGTGTGTCATGAGATGAAAAAGGTTGAAAGTCGCTGTAATAGAGTATGAAAGTTAATAGGAAAAAAAAGAAAGTTAATAGGATTTCATATTCTACATTGCACTAACCTTTACAAACTATGATTATAAAGGAGTCCTGAGATTAAAAATTTCCATACTATTATTGTAGAGTGCAGCTAGAAGAATAGATTTATAAAATAATAATTCAGTAAAATGCATATGTTCCAAATAGTAGGTTCATAGAGAGCTCATTTGGCCATGAGATATAGAGAATGGAGGTAAATGTAAGGTAGCAGCAGTTTTCTAAAAGGAGTGGATTTATATTTAAGATAGATTTTGCCTATTTCATAAGTTTGCTTAATAAGGCTAGGCAAATGTGTATTCTTTTCCTCCTTTCTCTACAATGTGGCTTTCCTCCAAATTCAAGTATAATATGGATTATGTGACTTTTATGGTATCCTGTAGCATGAGTTCGGCAAACTTACTCTTAAGGACTAAATAGTTTAGGCTTTGTGGGCCATATGGTTTCTGTTGCAACTACTCAGCTCTGCTGTTGTAGCACAAAAGCAGTAAGTGAATGGGTGTGGTAATGTTTCATTAAACTTTTTATACACATACAGTAGTTTGCCAATTTCTGATCTAGGACATTAATTACTATTATGTTTTTATTATTATACTAGAGGCCTGGTGCATGAAATTCGTGCACTCAGGGATGGGGTTCCTCAGCCCAGATTGCGAGAGGGTGCAGGCCAGGCCAAGGGACCCCACCAGTGCACGATCAGGGCCAGAGAGGGATGCAGGAGGTTGGCCAGCCCAGGAGGGACCGAGGGAGGGCTCTAGGGCGTATCTGGCCCCTCTCACTCATTCCTGATTGGCCGGACCCCAGCAGCAAGCTAACCTACCAGTTGGAGCATCTGCCCCCTGGTGGTCAGTGCACATCATAGGGAGCAGTTGAGCAGCCTTAGCATATTACACTTTGATTGGTTGAACAGATGACCAGACACTTAGCATATTAGGCTTTTTAAAAATATATATATTTTATTGATTTTTTACAGAGAGGAATGGAGAGGGATAGAGAGTTAGAAACATCGATGAGAGAGAAACATCGATCAGCTGCCTCCTGCACACTCCCCACTGGGGATGTCCCTGCAACCAAAGTACATGCCCTTGACCGGAATCGAACCTGGGACCCTTCAGTCCGCAGGCTGACACTCCATCCACTGAGCCAAACCGGTTAGGCTCATATTAGGCTTTTATTATATAGGATGGAGATCCATGTTTTAAGCTCCAAATAACTGACTTGCAAATAAATTATTTTTTTTTCAATGAACTTTAAAAATACCTCATGCTTGTTAGTTTAGGGACTATTCATGTATGAACCTTAATTTTCCACATTATTTTTTACTAACCCTCTAAATATAATTAATTTATAGAACAGTAGATCTTTGGTGTTGGAAAATTTGACGTTTGACTGACTTGGAACGTCTTTCACATGTAATTTATAATTTTGCTCATATATCAACATTTGTCAAATTGAATGTAAAGATAGGTGCTGTCTCGGTATTGTAGCCATTTGCCACCTGTGGTTATTGAGCACTTTTGTAATATGACTAGTCCAAATTGAGATGTACTACAAGTATGAAACACTTGCCAAATTTGAAGACCTACTATAGAAAAAGGGAATATAAAATATCTTAGTTATTAAGTATAGACCGCATGTTGAAATGTTAATATTTTGGGTGTATTGGGTTAAATAAAGTATTAAAATTAATATTGTTTTTGCTTTTTTAAATGTCACTATTAGAAATTTAAAAATTCATATGTGACCTATATATATATTTTCATATTTCTGCAGTGCTGGTGTGGATTGCTCCTTTGGCTCAAACTCAGTCTCACATTTCATTCACATTCTACTTTGTCCTAAAAAATGTTTTGAGATCCTTACTCTGAATTGGTTTGGCAGTATAGGCTTGCTTATGACTTCACAATGCATTATTTTAAGTTCTTAAATTTCACTATGTGTGTACAAAGGGAAATAGAGTTGTATTAGAATGGTAGAATAATGGTTTCCTTTTATACAAATGTCCTTAAATTATTTTTACAATTTAAAAGTTTTGGGGAGAGATGCTTTGAATGTAAGCATATGTTAACCTGATTTTATTTTTGGAATGTAGCTTGTAGACCCTGGAGTTAAAGCATGGACACCTACTAAAGGAAAACAGAATGTGATAATGTTTGTTGGATTGCAAGGGAGTGGTAAAACTACCACATGTTCAAAGGTAAATTATAATTAATTTTAAAATAAAGTTATAGAAAAGATAGGTTTATAAAAATCAAATTTTATGTTGAATCAGGCTTTATAGTATTGTTGCTTTTCAGATTTGTGTTACTTGATGTATCTATTATATATTTGTAATAGCTTTTTGTAGGATAAGAAAAAGTAAACCCATAGTTTCTCTTGTGATTGCTTTTTTTAAAAAATATATACATATTTTTTATTGATTTCAGAGAGGAAGGGAGAGGGAGAGAGAGGTAGAAACATAAGTGATGAGAGAGATCATTTATCGGCCACCTCCTTTATGCCCCCCAGTGGGGATCAAGCCCACAACCCAGGCATGTACCCTTGACTAGAATCGAACCCTGGGCCCTTCAGGCCACAGGCTGATGCTCTATCTAGCCAAGGCACTTGTGATTACTTTTTGTAAAAATGACAGATCCTATATAAAAAAAAGCCTAATATGCGCCCTGACTGCTTTGGCTCAGTGGATAGAGCGTTGGCCTGAGGACTTAAGAGTCCCGGGTTCGATTCCAGTCAAGGGCATGTACTGTGGGTTGCGGGCACATCCCCAGTAGGGGGTGTAAAGGAGGCAGCTGATCGATGCTTCTCTCTCATCAATGTTTCTAACTCTCTTTCACTCTCCATTCCTCTCTGTAAAAAATCAATAAAATATATATTTTTTTTAAAAGCCTAATATGCAAATCGACCGAATAGAGGAACAACTGGTCACTATGATGCGCACTGACCACCAGGGGGAAGATGCTCAATGCAGGAGCTGCCCCCTGATGGTCAGTGTGCTCCCACAGGGGGAGTGCCACTCAGCCAGAAGCCCGGCTCACAGCTGGCGAGCGCAGGAGTGGTGGCTGGAGCCTCTCCCAACTCTGTGGCAGTGCTAAGGAGCAGCAAGCAGGCTGACGGTGAGGAGCTAGGGGTCCAAGACTGTGAGGGCACAGGCCAGGCTGAGGGACCCCCTCAGTGCATGAATTTCATGTACTGGGCCTCTAATTTCTATATAACTATGTTATTTCTTTTACCAGTAAGACTTCCTGTCCTTTAAGGAGGTGAGTATATGATTTTTTAGAGGAAGAAAAGGAAAGTTTACCTTATCCCCTATGGCTCAAGACTCTCCTATTCACAGTGTCACATCCAGCATAATATAGATCTTTATTTTAAACTAGAGGCCTGGTACACGGATTCATGCACAGTGGGGTCCCTTGGTCTGGTCTGTGCCCTCCCGCAATATGGGACCCCTCAGGAGATGTCAGATAGCCAGTTTCGGCCTGATCCCCTCAGGCCCGATCCGGACAAGAGTGTCTGTCCCCTGGTGGTCAGTGCATGTCATAGTGATCAGTCGTTCGATTGCTTAGGCTTATATATATATATATAGATATTCTTATGCTAATTTTTAATTTATTATACCACACTTTCCTCCAGAATTGGGTGCCTCAACTTTGTTACCACCTTTAGTTTCACAAGCTTCAACTATGTTAAAGCCTTGAAAAAAAAGATTATTTCTTAGATTATGTTACTATTTTTACTTTATGGACACTAATAGTAATTAAAAATTTTTACTACAGTCATTTGTTGCTTGATCATCTTTTATCCTTTGAATGTGTCTGTATGGCAGAATTTAAACTCTTTAGGAAAGTTACTGTATTCAAAAATTTAATAATATTACTCAGGAGAATATGGGTAGTTTTACTTAATTCCTTAAGTAAATAACTAGGATAAACAGTAAAAATTCTGTATATAATAATGTATTTTTATTACTGGTAAATATTACATATTTTTTAATCTTCCTTCCCCAGTTAGCTTATTATTACCAGAGGAAAGGTTGGAAGACCTGTTTGATATGTGCAGACACATTCAGAGCAGGTAATGTGTTAAAATTTAAAATTTTGTTTCCTGTAATTTTTATTTTTAAGTTTGAGAATTCATTAACTCTTTATCTCGTAGGGGCTTTTGACCAACTAAAACAGAATGCTACCAAAGCAAGAATTCCATTCTATGGAAGGTGGGTTTTTGTTTTTTATTTTGATACTCAAGTGCCTCATCTCGTCTCTTTATTTTATGTTATCTAGTCACGTTTTAATATATACTAAAATATACTTATAAGTTTAAATTCTTTCAGGAACAAAGTGGAAATATAATTAATAAGTTGGTAACTTTTATTACTATAACATAACTCTTCTGGTTCAACCTGATAGATTAGAAGAGAAATTGTTTAGTTTTTAATTCTGCTTTGCATGCTTATCATCCTGCCTTTGCATACTTTCTGAACTCCTTCTGCTTCTCTCTATTCCTGTTGTTTCTTTTAAGATCTGTCTAAAGCACTCCTCGTTTAAACACACAGTGGTGAATTCCATACTGTCTGTTGCTTTCGTACATCATTTTAAGAAGGTTGATGATCTGCCTGGTTGGGTAGCTCAGTTGGGAGTGTTGTCCCATACACCAAAGTTGTGGGTTTGATCTCTGGTCAAGACACATACAAGTAATCAGCCAATGAATGCATAAATAAGTGGAACAACAAATCTCTCTTCCTCCTTTCTGAAATCAATAAAAATATTTTTTTAAAAAAAGGTCCAAGTGATAATAAAATGTTATATCTGTAAGGTTCAAAATTTACAAATGATATAATAGCTCTGATAATTACTTGAACTTTTGACCAAAGCCAGAGTATCA
>NW_006287911.1:918741-923924 GCF_000327345.1 Myotis davidii | reverse complement strand
ATCTTTTTTTAAATGTATTTTACTGATTTTTTAACAGAGAGGAAGGGAGAGGGATAGAGAGTTAGAAACAACAATGAGAGAGAAACATCGATCAGCTGCCTCCTGCACTCCCCCTACTGGGGATGTGCCCTCAACCAAGGTACATGCCCTTGATCGGAATCGAACCTGGGACCCTTGAGTCCGCAGGCTTATGCTCTATCCACTGAGCCAAACCAGTTAGGGCTCACACATACTCTTATTAAGTGTATTTCCTACCTAATTTGTGTTGTTATTTTAGGGAAAAACATTTTTTTTTAGATTATGTCTTTTCATTTGACAGTATTTTTTTTAATAGATCTTATTACTTTTTTAAAATTTATTTATTTTATTGATTTTTTACAGAGAGGAAGGGAGAGGGATAGAGAGTTAGAAACATCGATGAGAAAGAAACATCGATCAGCTGCTTCCTGCACACCTCCTACTGGGGATGTACCAGCAACCCAGGTACATGCCCTTGACTGGAATCGAACCTGGGACCCTTCAGTCCGCAGACTGACGCTCTATCCACTGAGCCAAACCAGTTAGGGCCATTTGACAGTATTGATCTGTATAAAAAGTTGCCACTAATCAAGAGAATACAAATTAAAATTTCATCTCATTGTTTTATTTTCAAAGTGAAACATTTTTGAAGATTGTAAAAATGTAGTGGAATAGGAATGAAATTAAATGTTGTGGAGGACATTTTTGTTTTAAAAATCAAAAGTCTAAGCGGTCAGACCAGTCAGTTTATTTAAGGTCAACCTATAGAGGTGGATCATAACAATTTCAAAGAAGCAACATTAATGTGTTTCTCATTGACTATATTTTTAATACCAAGAAATTAGAAAAACCTTAAATGACCAACAATAAGACATTTATTAATAAACAATGACATAGCTATCTGATAGAATGCTTATAGCCTAAAAGTCATACTTTACAGGAACATTTAATGGTTTTTGTAATGCTTACAAAAGGGTATTAAATGGAAAAGCATGTGTGAAATACTAGGTAACATAAATTCAATTACTGTATTTTTAAAAATTGAAGGAAACAATTTATTCAAGAAAGACATTCAGTAGAATCATACAGGATTTTGTAATTGGGAAATTGGATACCGCTTTATGCTGATCATATATCAAATTGCTATGTATAATACTTATTAGATTTTATTCTTCTAAATTGAAATTGAGATCATTATGACCTTTCTATAATTGATTAAAGGAAGTTTTGGTGTTGTGGTTGTTAAATCATTGTCCATGTTAAATAGCTATACAGAAATGGATCCTGTTATCATTGCCTCTGAAGGAGTGGAAAAATTCAAAAATGAAAATTTTGAAATTATTATTGTTGATACAAGTGGCCGTCATAAACAAGAAGACTCGTTGTTTGAAGAAATGCTTCAAGTTGCTAATGCTATAGTAAGTAGCTTCAGTTTAACATTATGAAGTCTTTGGTTAAGTTAATTGTAAACCCTGATTGAGTTTATGATCTGTATAAATTATTTTTTGCCTATAAGACAGGTTCCAAGTACTTTATTTTTGTTTTGGGTACCTCTATCTGTATGAAAATAACTTTATCTTCTCTATATTAGTATGAAATTTTCATGAGCAAGTATCAGAAAAATAATTTCCTATCTCATTCATCTTTTAAAAGTGTGTATGAAAAAACAAACAAAAAAATTCAGGAATGAACCTTTAATAACTGTTGCATTTCCTTTCTGTAAATACTTACATTAAGTTAGAAACATTTACTTTAGAATGTTTAAAGTGAAGCACTTAAAAATATTAATCATCACTTAGTTTCTCTTTAGAATTTTGATGGAAGTAATTTGGAAAGAAGAAGCAGTTTATAGGTAATCTGTAGCACATACTATAAACCCATGTTTTGCCACTGGATGGAGGCTATAATTCTTTGCTTACTGGTTCATTATAAGTTTCTTTTTAGCTATGCAAATATTTTGACCTAGTTAAGCACAGCGAAGAGAAATAGCCTCACCTATATTTTATTCAATTTGGTTTCCATGTACACTCTTCTACTTTTACTTTTTCTCTGATTTACTTTTGCTCTTCTTTGCCTACAGTGTTATTCTTCCAGACCTTTGTATAACTTTTTTCTGTTTATGCAGGGCTTGGCCCAGATGTTACCTCTAGAGAGGCCTTCCCTGATTACCCTACCTAAAGAAGTTTCCCTCACCTCAAAACTGATATTCTCTATCCCATTTTACTTGTTGTATACCTATTTATTATCAGTCTCCTCTGACTAGAATGTAAGTCGCACTAGGACAAGGATTTTCTTATTTGTCTCTTTGTCTTAGGACCTAATAGTGCCTAATACATAGTACTCCCTCAATAAATATTTATTGATTGGATGAATAATTATTTATAATAAATATTTTATATAGCTTCTAATGATGAAATTGCTAAATATCAGGAAAAATATGTATCTTTTCTACTTAAATTTTCTAGCAACCTGATAACATTGTTTATGTGATGGATGCCTCCATTGGGCAGGCCTGTGAAGCCCAGGCTAAGGCTTTTAAAGATAAAGTAGATGTAGCCTCAGTTATAGTGACGAAGCTTGATGGCCACGCAAAAGGAGGTGGTGCACTCAGTGCGTAAGTATCATTGATGCTCTTGTGCTATGTCTTAGGCTTATATGGTGTGTGTGTGTGTGTCTGTGTGTGTGTGTTTGTGTGTCTGTGTGTGCGTGCATGAGCACGTGTGCGTATTTACAGATTTCTTATTGATTATTTAAAATATATTCCAATAGTGGATCTAATATGGTCTATGAAAGAAGTTTAAATAGAAACAAAATTTTGGCGTCCCTCTGATACATAGTTTTGTTTTAACTAGTTAAAAGAAATTTGAGCAATGTTCTTCTGTCTAATTAGCTTTGAAATATGCAAGAAATTTGTTTTCCTTTTATGTTTTCTTTTTGCAGAGTTGCTGCCACAAAAAGTCCGATTATTTTCATTGGTACAGGGGAACATATAGATGACTTTGAACCTTTTAAAACACAGCCTTTCATCAGCAAACTTCTTGGTATGTATGATGGTAGAATACACAGAAATCTCCAAGAAATAGCATGGATCTTTAGGATTTTAATTCTGTCCACTAACTAACTAGTTCAGGAAAATCATATCCTTCAATGATTTATCTTCCTTACCTGTAAAATAGGGATAGTGGTTATTTGCTTCCTGTGGTTAGAGTGTTAACATGAGCTATTAGATGGCAAGTTTTTTGGAAAAGTTATAGAGCACAATACAAAAATACGTGGTTGTACTAATAGTAATGAAAACAGCAATAAAACTTTTATAATGTCTCCAGCTGTTATAGAGAGCATGGAATTTGGAATTAAACCCTGGGTTGGCATCCCTGCTTTGTCACTTAACCTCTCTAGCTTCAGTTTTCGCACCTATAAAGTGAAATAGAAATAACAGACCTGCCTATCTCACAGGGTTATTATGTATGTGCATGTATTTTGTGTAATGTAAAGTAAGGTATGCTATTAGTTGTTAATTTTACTTTTTTACGTCTTATAGGTATGGGTGACATTGAAGGACTGATAGATAAAGTCAACGAGTTGAAGTTGGATGACAATGAAGCACTTATAGAGAAGTTGAAACATGGTATATAAGGAGCCAAAAGCATTTTATCTCAGAATATCTTCTATTGCTTGCTTTTTAATAAAACTAGTATTTATTTGTTTGAAATGATAAGTCTATTACTAAAGCCAGTTCCTGAAATATTTATTTTTTAGATGATTTATATGCAAACCATTTTAAATTTCAGACAGCTGAGCAATTTAATTTTAGTCATCCTAGTGGGTATAGTTTATCTGCCTTGTTTTCAAGTGTCTTGTGTATTTTTTTATTCCATTTTCTCTGACAGAATGTAAGCTTCTCTAGGATAGGATCTGTGTATCTGTATATTCTCTATTGAATTCATTCTATGATCTTGCACATAACTGCTCAGTGACTATTTATTAATTGGATATTTTGTAAGTGTGCTTCAAGATGAACCCATAATGAAAGAAAATATTAGTTTTATGAAATGAAATGTACATTCTCTAATATGTCTGACTCACATTGTATTTCAGGTCAATTTACGTTGCGAGACATGTATGAACAATTTCAAAATATTATGAAAATGGGCCCCTTCAGTCAAATCTTGGTTAGTTATCCTAAAAAGTTTTTTTCTAACTTGTTTTGTTTTTCATTGAAATTTCTAAGAACAGATGTACTTGCTTTAATTATTTTTAATATTTGGGTAAAAATATATACTTTAAAACCTTAGTATCAATGTTAAAGCCAATAATTAGGTGGTTCCAGGGCGCCATTCCGGCCGCATCGCGTCGGCCAAGAGGAGCGGCGCGGTCTTCGTGGTGTTCGTGGCAGGTGATGATGAGCAGTCTACACAGATGGCTGCAAGTTGGGAAGATGAGAAAGTGTCGGAAGCATCTTCAAACAGTTTTGTTGCTATTAAAATCGATACCAAAAGTGAAGCCTGCCTACAATTTTCACAAATCTATCCTGTAGTGTGTGTTCTATCTAGTTTCTTTATTGGAGACAGTGGAATTCCTTTGGAAGTAATAGCAGGAAGTGTTTCTGCAGATGAACTTGTTACCAGAATTCACAAAGTCCGACAGATGCACTCATTAAAAGGTGAAACATCAGAGGCAAATGGCAGCCAGTCAGAAAGTTCACTCTCTACTCCATCCACCTCATTTGAACCTAACAATACTTCTGAAAACACTCAGTCAAGAAATGTAGAACTTTGTGAGGCATCACCCACTTCTGATACCGCAACAGGAGGAGAAAAATCAGACCATGCCACTTCATCTCAGGAGCCTAGAGGATGTTCAAATCCAAGACCCTCAGAGGACCTCACTGTCAAAGTGGAAAGACTAACCAAAAAACTTGAAGAAAGGAGAGAAGAGAAAAGGAAAGAGGAAGAACAGAGAGAGATTAAAAAAGAAATTGAGAGGAGAAAAACTGGAAAAGAAATGTTGGATTATAAAAGAAAGCAAGAAGAGGAATTAACAAAAAGAATGTTAGAGGAAAGAAACAGAAAAGACAGAAGATAGGGCAGCTCGAGAGCGTATAAAACAGCAGATTGCATTGGATCGTGCAGAGAGAGCGGCTCGTTTTGCAAAGACAAAGGAAG
>NW_006287911.1:909267-918673 GCF_000327345.1 Myotis davidii | reverse complement strand
TTCATTTTATTACATCTTCTCTTTTCTCCCTCTTTTGTTATATCAGGGAACCTGTCAGAAAAAGAGTGCTGGAGAAACGGGGAGAAGACTTTAAAAAAGAGGGGAAGATATATAGATTGAGGACTCAAGATGATGGTGAAGATGAAAACAACACTTGGAATGGAAATTCTACTCAACAGATGTAGTGTGACAAGTACATTATGTGCAATAATCATTGTTTCCCTTATGATTTAATTCAACTAAAATTCTACTGGAGAGGTGGGACTACTTTATGTTTTTTAACTGATCGATAAAGTGTCTCTTTATTCCTGCTTAGTGAATTCTTGACTTATCTCAGACAAGTCAAGAGATAAAATAACTCGCTGCTAGATCCTTGCATATGGTAACCAACTGCTAGAAGCCTAAAAGAATCAAAAGGTCTCACAACCTCCCTTTATTAGCTTTCTTACTCAGTATTTCAGATCTCGTTAGCCCTGTGCTCTGAGATGATACGTTTTGTTTAGAACTATTTTGCTCCAGAACTCCTAAGCCCACACAGAGTAACTACATGTCCCTGAGTAATTTGACTCTGAGTCAGAGCATTTTAACTAGCCAATCAGATGATGATTTATGTTTTTTTCTCTCTGCTCATCAGCTACAAGTAAATTCTTGTAGTTTTTAATCTTAAACTCTGAATAAAAAATCTTTTCAGAAAAAAAAGCCAATAATTAAATGTCAACATTCGGAATAATTCATCTCACGCTATTATTGATTTTATGTTTAAATATGTCTGTTTTAGGGGATGATCCCTGGTTTTGGAACAGATTTTATGAGCAAAGGAAATGAACAGGAGTCAATGGCAAGGCTAAAGAAATTAATGACGATAATGGATAGTATGAATGATCAAGGTAAGTTGGTAGATTACTTGTTCTGCATATCAGCAAGTTGAGAGTTTCACTGTGGCCTTGTGGACAAGATGGAGAAAAATTGAGACTGCAGGCTTTTGTTAGGTAGATCTGTATTTGTTTGAAAGCTCTTACTCAGAGGTTAATTATTAGTAGATAGACTTCATCATTGAGAAAAAGGTCTAGTTCAATGGAAACAACACTAGTTCTTCATGATGTTGGTAGAAAGAACTTAAAAGGGGAGCTCTGTAGTCAAATAAATTTGGTGGAAGGCCAGGTTTAAAAGAAACTAATAAGTGTATTTATAAGTCTCTTCAGATCTCTAGTATGCTAACGTGAAATGATATTTATGAGAGAGGGATAGTTTAAGCAATGTTTACAAACTTATTTTGCTCTGAAACTGATTGTTCATTTTTCAGTCTTCTTAGATGAAGTACATTGCTCTATCTCTCTAATCCTTTAATATCACTGCCTTCTATATTTCAGGTCTTTTATCTGGTTCTCATTCCATTAGCATTTCTAGTCCCAAGACCCCTTGATCTTTTTACTAGTTTTTAAGCACCCTTTCTGATTCAATCCAGCATGTATATCATACATACCCTTTTTTAAGGCTCTTTACCACTTGACTTCTGACCTCATTTACAAAGAAATACATGCTTTTTTTTGTCTCTACCTCTTTCCTAAGCTCTAGGCTTTCATAGTAATTTAAATAAGATTCTGTCTTTCTTATCTCTTCTCTTTAACACTGCAAGAAGTTTTGCATACAGAATTAATAATTGCAGCCATATCTAGAGTACTTTACTCTGTCCTAGGCATTGTCCTTAGGCACTGTCCTGAGGAACAGATATTATTAACCCACTTAATTTTCATGACAAATCTTAAGGGACAATTCTGGAGTCAAAATCCATTGTTATCTAGCTTTTACAGATTAGGAAACTGAGATGCAGGGAGGTTGAATAATTTCCTCAAAATCACTAGCTGGAGTGGAGAAGGTGGGCTTCAAACTCAATCATTCTTGGCTCAAGAGTCTACACTCTGGATCACCTTCTCTTAGATGCTCACTAAATGATGGACATCTTTGTTTTTATGTTTGAAAATTTTCTGAGGCAAATCAGATCCAAAATGTAGTGCTTCTCCCTTAGTGAGTGACACTTCTATCTATCTCCTCAGTCACCCAAACTAGAAATGGGTCAACTTAGATTTATATCCTCGCTGATTTTTTGGTTTAATGGTTGTATTGAATGTGAAGATAGAGGTATTAAAATGCCTAACTTTTCTCTTTTCAATTATGTCAGTTTTGCTTTATATATTTTGAAGCTTTTTTGTTGGGTGTATACACATTTAGAATTTTTATGTCTCCTTGGTGAAGGACCCTTTTACCATTATGTATGTAATGTCCTCCTTTGTTCTGAATCTACTTTGATATTAATGCAACCTCTTCAACTTTTTTTTAATATGTTTTTACTGATTTCAGAGAGAGAAAGGAAGGGAGATAGAAACATCGATGAGAGAGAACCATCAATTGGCTGCCCCCTACTGGGGATTGGGCCACAACCTGGGCTTGTGCCTTGTACAGGAATCGAACCAGCCCCTCTGGGTGCATGGGACAAGGCTCAATCAACTGAGCCACACCGGCCAGGCTTCAGTTTTTTTTAATTAGTTGTTTGCATTGTAGGTGGAAACAACAGTGATGAGAGAGAATCATTGGTCAGCTGCCTCCTGCATGCCCTCACACGGGGGATCAAGCCTGCAATCTGGGCATGTGCCCTGACCAGGAATCAAACTATGATCTCCTGGTTTATATAGATCAACCCTCAACCACTGAGCCATGCCAGCTGGATCCATCTTTTTATTTTTAACTTACCTATATCAAATTTTTAAAAATATATCTTTATTGTTGGAAGTATTACAGATGTCCTCTTTTTTCCCCCGTTGACTCTTTCTAGCCCACTTCCCCCCACTCCTTCGCCCCAGGCTTTCACCATACTTGTCCGTGTCCTTGGGTTATGTATATCCTATCTAATAAGAGAGTAATATGCAAAATTAACCATCACTCTGTCACAAAGATGGTGGCGCCCATAGCCGCAAGATGGCAGTGCCCAGTCCCCTCAGCCCCATCGCTGGAATGTTTGGGCCTGTCGGCCTGGCCAGAGGTCGCAGGGACCAAGCGGAGAGGCAGGATCCGCCCACTCCAGTAGAGGATCAAGCCTCGCTGCTCTGCTGCCTCTGGAGTGTCTGAGGCCAGCAGGGCCTACTTGGCCATGGCCACAGTCACCCACGAGCAGGCAAGCACGGCCCGCAGGCAGCACCCAGCAGCGCCTGCTTGCCCATCACCGTGGTGTGGAGCAGGCAGGCCCCACAGAGAGCAGAAAACCAAGGGGAGCGGGCCCAAGCCATCAGTAGGACAACTCCTGAGGGCTCTCGGATTGGAGAGGGTGCAGGTCAGGCTGAGGGAACCCCCCCCCACCCCTGCACGAATTTCGTGCACCAGGCCTCTAGTATACATATAAGTTCTTTGGTTAATCTCTTCCTACCATCCATTCACCTCTACCTTCCCTCTGAGCTTCATCAGTCTTTTCCATGTTTCTGTGTCTCTAGATCTGTTTAGTTCATCAGTTTATTTTGTTCTTTATATTCTACATATGAGTGAGATCATGTGATACTTGTCTTTCTCTGACTGGCTTATTTCACTTAGCATAGTACTCCAAGTCCCTGCAGGGTGTCATATTTAAAGTGAGTTTTATATCAACAGCATGTAATTGGGTGGTTTATCTCTTAATACATTCTGATGATCTCTTTTAACTGATATATTGTTTATATATTAGGATTTATTTCTAATTCTGTTTGTTCCCTCTGATTTTGTTCTTCTGCTTTCTCTTTTCTATGTGCCTATGGGTTATTTGAACATTATTTAAATTACCTACAGTGTTATTGAGTATATCTCTGAATATTTTCTTAGTGACTGCTCTAAGTATTACAACGTACATACATATTTAACTTACCACGGCTACTTGTATCAATGTTTTACCACTTCAAGTGAAATATAGAAATCTTAACATCACCTTAGATTTTAGTGAGCTCTACTTCCTAAATATTTCTCATAAATTCCCTGTTTTCTTTGCCTCTATATCCCCTTCATAGCTACATTAGCCTCCCTAACATTTCCCTTTCTATTTTTTCGCTCCTCTTTTCAATCTTTCTTCCTCACTGCCACAGAATGGTCTTTCTAAACATAATAGTTCTGGGCTCAAATCTTTCAATTGTTCTTTATTGTCTTCATGATGAATTTCAAACTCCTAAGCTTGGCATACAAGTTCTGTTATAACTTGCCCTTACCTTACTTTTACAACTTATTAAATCTCTCAGCTCTTACCCATGCTTGATTTCTTCTACACATAGTTATTACTGTAGGAATCTATGTTCTGCTTTCTAGAATGTCCCCTTCTCCTTTCTCTTCTGTACTTACCTCATACTTGTCCTTCAGGACTACTCACTTAAAGAGAAACCACCACATGGACTCTTTCTGACTTCTTTAAATTATGTCTCCTTCTGCTATTTGCTTAACTCTATCATATTGCTTACCATGATGTGCTGTTATTAGTTTATCTTCTTTCTCTCACTCTGAGCTCTTGAAAGAAATATGATACACATTTCCTAAATATTTAATAGTGAAGATATGGCTTAAAATCTGCATTTATGAAATTGATTTAGAAGTTTTAAGGTACTAAAAGCTTATTATGTGACAATTTAATATTGTATTGTATTGGTAATCAGACTTCACCTGGATTTCAGTTTACTTCTGGACAGAATGCTTAGAGGGCATAGACAAATTAGAAGTTGTATTTAGAAAATCAGGATGATAAATGGAGTTCTAAAGAGTTGGGTATTTGTTACCTAGAGAAAATTTATAGGTCACACGTGGCTCTCAAATATTTGAAAGACTTATTCTTTGTGCCTGCTGAGGAGACATTTATGCAAATGGGAAGAAATAGCAGGAAAACATTTCATTTTAATATGTAAAAAGATTTTCTATAATTACAGAAATAATAGAATGGTATAGATTGCCTTATGTTAGATAGTGGGTTATCTCTCCTGGGGATATCAAGGCCGAGGATAGATGACCACTTATTGGGGGATGTTGTAGAGAGAATGCAGGCATAATAGAAATTTTGATTAAAAGCCATTTCATATCTGAGATTTTATGCAACTAATACCAGAAGAAATGTGCCTCATATTCTAAGAGTTATCAAAACACTGAAGCAAATTAACTCATTCTTTATGTTACAGAAAGGATTAAAATACTAGTAATAATTACTTGATAATAGAAAATATAACAATTATTCTGTTAATATAGGTAGATCTACCTACTCTTGCTTGCTTATATGCCTAAATTTATGACTTAAAGGTTAATGGCATTTAGAGCTAAGGTGAGCACTTTTGTTCTTTTTTGAAATATACCTTTTAGCTCTGATACATGCTCTGAGGAGCAGTTAGATATGAGATATGGAAAGGATGGACATGCATTTCAAAGGTTTTCAGAATGTTCTATTTTACTTAAACTGTAGGGTAAGTACATACTAGTTTTTTTGTTTTTTATATAGCTTATGAATATAAATTTCTTTGTAATATATTCCATGTTTAATAATCAGGTAAACAGGGCTGATAACATTTGTTAAATCTGGTTGTGGTTTGTCCATTATAATTATTTTTATGTGTGTAAGATATTTGCATATAACTGCTTTGATAATGAAAGTTAATGGTATGTAAGTGAAAATGATGGACCCTTCCTTGCCTGCAGAACTTGACAGTACAGATGGTGCCAAGGTTTTTAGTAAGCAACCAGGAAGAATCCAGAGAGTAGCAAGAGGATCAGGTGTGTCAACGAGAGACGTTCAAGAGCTTTTGACACAATATACCAAATTTGCACAAATGGTAAAAAAGATGGGAGGTATCAAAGGACTTTTCAAAGGTAAGGAAAATAAGCTCGTCATTTTAGTTAACACACTGAAAGGAAAGAAAGTAAAAATTAAAGCCAGGCATACTGCCAGTATTAGAAAATATATTGCTAAATTTTGTGTTATATTTAAGTATTTCTAGGTTTTTAATGTGATTTCTGATTTATCTGTTTTCATACTTAAGGTAATAAACACTCAGATTTTTTTAAACTTATTTTTTGAAATGTAATATATATTAAAGAAAATGTAGAGAATATAAGATAAAATTTTAAAATACCCATTACCTTTACTCCCCAGAGAATTTCATGGGCCCTATTCCAAATAATATTTGATATAACCTGTGTTTTCTTTTGATACATTGTGACTGTTTTCCATATTGTCAAATTTTCTTCAAAATATAACTTTTTTAAAAAATATATATTTTTATTGATTTTTTACAGAGAGGAAGGGAGAGAGATAGAGAGTTAGAAACATCGATGAGAGAGAAACATCGATAAGCTGCCTCCTGCACATCTCCCACTGGGGATGTGCCCGCAACCAAGGTACATGCCCTTGACCGGAATCGAACCTGGGACCCTTCAGTCCGCAGACCGACGTTCTATCCACTGAGCCAAACCGGTTTCGGCCAAAATATAACTTTTTAACCACTACATACTATTCCAACTGAGCATATATCTTTGTTTAATGCAGTGCTGCTTTGTTGGATATTTAGGCTGATTCATCTGCTTCTCTATCAATATCAGCTTTTGTGTCAGTTTTTATGCCATCTTCCATGAGCCAAGGGATTTTTGTTTGTTTGATTAGAAACAGTAGATGCTGAATAAATTTTGTAATAATTATATATTTCCAATTTAGTGGTCAAATGTTTTTCAATATATGTTTTTAGATTACTAATAAAGCTTAACTTATCTGTGCATTTACTGGTTTGAATTTTTTTTGTGAATCACCTCTTAGGTTAGGTGTTATTTCTTTTTTGTTGTTGTTATTGCTTTGTAATAACTCTTTAAAATCCTTGGTTTATATCTGCAAATATTTTCCCAGTTTTTTATTTGTCTTTAATATATATTTATATACATATATATTTTTTTGTTAATCCTTGCCCGAGCATATTTTTTACAGAGAGGACGGGAGAGGGATAGAGAGCTAGAAATATCGATGAGAGAGAAGCATTGATCAGCTGCCACCTCCACACCCCCTACTGGGGATGTGCCTACAACCAAGGTACATGCCCTTGACCGGAATTGAACCTGGGACCCCTTCATTCCCCAGGCCGATGCTCTATCCAGTGACCAAACCAGCTAGGGCTCCATTGATTTTTAGAGAGAGTGGAAGGGAAGGGGGAAAAGAGAGAAACATTGATCACATCGATTGGTTGCCTCCCGCAGGGTTCCCTGACCATGCCGGAGATCAAGCCTGCAATTGAGGCATGTGCCCTTGATTGAAATCCAACCCATGACCCTTCAGTGCAGGCTACCACTCTAACCACGGAGAAAAATCAGCAAGGGATATGTGTGTGTGTGTGTGTGTGTGTGTGTGTGTGTGTGTGTGTGTGTATGTGTATTAATCCTCACAAAGATATTTTTCCAGTACTTTTTAGAGAAAGTGGAAGAGAGAGAGAAAGACAGAGAGAAATATCCATGTGAGAGTAACACATTGATTGGTTGCCTCCTGCACATGCCCCGACCAGGGCCCAGGCCAGGGAGGAGGAGCCTACAATGGAGGTACATGTGCCCTTGACCCGAATCGAACCCGGGACCCTTCGGTCTGCAGGTCGACAAACTGGCTAGGGCTATTTACATTTTTAAATGAACAATTTTCATTTTTAATGTAGTCAAGGCTATTTATCATTTTTATTTCTTTTACACACATAAAAGTTTTCTCCATGTTGATGCAACAGTAGCTATATTTTCTTCTACTCATTTTGTTTTTACTTAATGTTAGGTTTTACTTTTTGTTCCATCTGAAATTTATTTTGCTCTGTATTGTATAAAGTTAAAAAAAATAAGTTTGGCCGTAGCCGGTTTGGCTCAGTGGATAGAGCATCGGCCTGCGGACTCAAGGGTCTCAGGTTCGATTCCTGTCGAGGGCATGTACTTGGGTTGCGGGCACATCCCCAGTGGGGGGCATGCAGGAGGCAGCTGATCGATATTTTTCTCTCATCGATGATTCTAACTCTCTATCCCTCTCCCTTCCTCTCTGTAAAAAAAATCAATAGGATATATTAAAATATAATAATAAGTTTGTTTTTCCAAAGAGTTAATTAACTGTCCCAGCCCTCTCAATTTTTTTCTGTATTATAAACACTATTAAAGTGAGTTTATTCTTTCAAAAAATATTTTTAAATATATTTTTATTGATTTCAGAGAGGAAGGGAGAGAGAAAGAGAGACAGAAACATCAATGATGAGAGAGAATCATTGATTGCCTCCTGCACACCCCCTACTGGGGATCAAGCCCACTACCTGGGCATGTGCCCTTAATCAGAATCGAACCTAGGGGCCTTCCGTCTGCAGGTTGAAAGCTCTGTCCACTGAGCAAAACCAGCTAGGGCTCAAAAAATATTAATTAGGCACACTCCAAAGATGAATCGGACCATTGAATAGATTTCTTAAAAAATGAGTATTTATAGAAGTTCTTATCACCTTTTTCTTTAACACTTTTCTTATTTTCTTTGCTTGCTATATCCTAGATTCTCTTTTTTAAAAAAATATTTTTTTATTGATTTCAGAGAGGAAGGGAGAGGGAGAAAGAGATAAAAACATTAGTGATGAGAGAGAATCATTGATTGGCTGCCTCCTGCACACTCCCTATTGGGGATCAACCCACAACCCCAGGCACGTACCCTTGACTGGGATCGAACCCGGGACCCTCAGCCTGTAGGCTGACACTCTGTCCATGGAGCCAAACTGGCTAGAGCCCTAGATTCTCTTTTGTGCCAAGGGAAAAAAGTTAGACAAACATGTTTAAAATTGGTTTTAATTCCTAACATCACATGCTATTTCAGATAGTGATTAATAAACACGTGTCAGTTTAACATCTTTCCTAAACCCTGGCTGTTGTTGATAGAACTACTGCAGATCCGTCAACCAGATCTTATCTAAGCATTGATTACTCAGTAAAGGCAAAGCCAAGATGAAATGGGCATTGGATATGGGGCACATCCTTGTCACACCATAAGTTTTAAACCCTGAAGAACAGACTCTTCTGACAAATCACAAAATGAACGTAGAATTTACATCTTGCATAGATTTAATTATTTTTCACAGATTTTATTATGTTTTATAAAAACATCTCTTTTATTCATAGATCTTAGTTCATATAATTTACTCAGATTAGCCAGCTTTGATTAGAGAGTCAGGGGCAGCTTTGGTTTTCATTTTCCTAAATGCTCCTATGAAGTAAATTTGCTGAAGCAGTTTTATTTATTCATTGCTGTTGCATTGATCTCTTTTGCTTTCTGTCTCTAAAGCAAGCATGTCAAACTCAAAGGCTAACAAGGGCCAAATAAGGTTTAAGTTTATGTGGGCCGCAAAAAAACAAAAGCTTCAATTTTCATAAACATAGGTTT
>NW_006287911.1:908535-909076 GCF_000327345.1 Myotis davidii | reverse complement strand
TTATATTGGCTGGGCCGCAAAAATATTCATTGTTGGCCATGAGTTTGACATGCTTGCTCTAAAGGAAATTTCTTATCCTGCCCCAGAGTGCTTCTCTTTCATTGGCTGCTTCTTTTCCTGTGGAATTTTGACTGTGTGTGTGGCAATTCATTGATAAATGGAGTTGGGTTATTTGTCTTACTATTCTCTGAAGCTTCTTGTTGTTTTTAATAGTTTCTTAGATATATAAAACATTTCAGGTTCTCTCAGACTCAGTCTTTCATATTCATTTATCAGCATCCAGACTCTTTCCTGATTAATCCCTATCTAAAAACACAGTTTTTTGTTCAGCATTCTCCCATATCACTCTAAAAATAGCTTATATTAATAGCCACTGGATAGTTTTGCTTATAGTGGCTCACAGGTATAACTAAAAGTATTAAGAAAAATCTTAGCCCTGAAGAAAGTTTCTTAAATATTTAATATCGAATTTCACTTATACTTTCTCAAAGGTATATATGTACTTGAGATAAAAATTAGAAGAGAATATATATATATATAT
>NW_006287911.1:907230-908511 GCF_000327345.1 Myotis davidii | reverse complement strand
ATATATATAGAGAGAGAGAGAGAGAGAGAGAGAGAGATGATTGTGTTAGAGTGATAAGATTATAGGTGATTTTTTTCTTTTTATGTACTCAATTTATTAAACTCTCTATGATATCCTGATTGTATTACATTCTATATTGACTCAAAACCTTTTTTATTTTCAGGTGGTGACATGTCTAAGAATGTAAGCCAGTCACAGATGGCAAAATTGAATCAACAAATGGCCAAAATGATGGATCCAAGAGTTCTTCATCACATGGGTAAATACAAAGTTATTGTCAGTTGTTAAGGATTGAGTTTTAATAAGCCTTCTGTTGGTGATATTGTGAAAATCTCTTCAGATATGTGATTTTAGGAAAATGACCATCTGAATTCTAAGTTGAATAGTTGTAATAGTGCCTATGTAAGCTGAAGTTTTATTCACTTCTCTGCTGCCATCTTTGTGATAGTTGAGCAAGCTACTTAATCATCTCTTTTTTTTATGTTTTCATAGATTTCAGAGAGAGGGAGAGAGGGATAGAAACATCAATAATGAGAGAGAATCATTGATTGGCTGCCTCCTGCACGCCCCCCACTGGGGATTGAGCCCACAACTCATATGTGCCCTGTCCGGGAATTGAACCATGATCTCCTAGTTCATAGGTCAGCGCACAACCTCTGAGCCACACTGGTCAGGCAATAAAAGGTTAATTCTTTCTGTAAGTCCTATGAAATAACTTTCTGCCCTTCCAAATTGATTATAATTTACAGTAAGACTCTTTTGGGCTTCCCAGAAATTAAAATTTTTTGTTTAGATTTTTTACTTCTTACTCTATAGTAGACACTCATTTCTAATGTTTTTCAGTTATTATTTATTTCTCACCACTTGATGAGATAGATTCTTCATTCTCTTTTATAGATAAGGATACTGGTGAATATATAAAGTTTGAATTGATATGTTCTTTAAGGCTGATGACCAAATTGCAGTCAGAACCCAGTATATTTTTAGGGAATTAAAGTACTTATTAGGCAAAAGTAACAAATGTTTCAAGGTCTACTTAATAATGATCTGATTTTACTTTCTCTCTAGGCGGTATGGCAGGACTTCAGTCAATGATGAGGCAATTTCAACAGGGTGCTGCTGGCAATATGAAAGGCATGATGGGATTCAATAATATGTAAAGAAGATGCCTTAATATAAACTGACTCAGCCGATTACATTATTTGCTGAAACCTCAGAGTTTCCTCTTTTTGCAAATGGGGGAAAAAGTATTTTTCTTGCCTGTCTTGCCCTTTTTCTTTT
>NW_006287911.1:897911-907172 GCF_000327345.1 Myotis davidii | reverse complement strand
GCCCTTTTCTTCTTCCTTCCTTCCTTCTTTCCTCCTTCCCTTTGATATCAGGGAGGAATATGTGATTTTTGTGGAAATCATATTTTGCTTTAGATTTTCTTCTGTCAGTTTTTACCATCATAACACTTAAGTTAAACAAATCATGATGTAAAATTTTAGTACTTGAGTTTTTAATTGTTTCAAAGGCCAAGCATTACATTTGTAAACAGTCCTGGTCAGTAGTTACATAATTTCTCAATAAAAGTGCTATAAAATAAAACTTCAAAGTTGTAATAAGTTAAGGGTTTGTTAACTTTCTTTATGCTTTAAAATTGTCAGTGCATCACATTAGACAGACAGAAAAATCAATATCTCTATGTCATTTAAAGCTATCCTTGGAAGTATACCTTTAATGGGAAATATGGTAGAGTGTCATAACCATTAGTACTAGAAATTTTTGTTTAACTTAGAAAAATTAAGATAATTTTGCCATAGAAAATATTACTGCTGCCATTTAAATTTAAATTTTGAATGTGGTTATAATTTATAATGTTTTGTATATAACTTGCTTTTTTATCTCATATTTTTGAAGCCTTAATTGCAATATTTGATATTTTTGAAAAGCCAATTTTGTTTCTTACATACCAAAAGTGA
Organism: Myotis davidii; assembly: GCF_000327345.1. Taxonomy (NCBI): domain Eukaryota; kingdom Metazoa; phylum Chordata; class Mammalia; order Chiroptera; family Vespertilionidae; genus Myotis; species Myotis davidii. The sequence goes on along the minus strand of NW_006287911.1, from coordinate 906,539 downwards.
GCTTGAAGAAATTGATATACTTAGATGACAATAGCTAATGTATAGACCTTCTAATGGAAAAGAATCCTATATAATAAAAGGCTAATATGCAAATAGACCAAACAGTGGAACAACTGAATAACCGGTTGGTATGACATGCGCTGACCACCAAGGGGTGTGTGCGGGTCATGGCAGGCATTGGCCACGGTGGGATGGTGGAGCAAGTGAGCAGGGGTGCCAGACCAAGGCAGGGTGCCAGTTGCTGTCACTGGGGCAAGCCTCTGGTGGTTACTGAAAATTCTTTGCTCCCAAGCGCCACCGTCCCACCCAGCACTCGCACCTGCTGCCAGTGCCGGCCCCACTCACACCCACTGCCAGCACTGGCCCAGCTCACACCCGCAGCCAGTGCCAGAGCTGCTGCTCACACCCACTACTGGTGCCCGGTGCCAGTCCTAATCACTCGGCACCATCAGTGGGTGCGAGCAGCGGCTGCCGGCCCTGATCGCCCCTGAGGGCTTCTCCACCTCCCCCTGCTCCTGAGGGCAATCAGGCAGCAACCGCCACTCACACCTGCTGCCAGCGCCGGCCCTGCTTGCACCTGCTGCTGGCACCAGCACCAATCACTCCACGCCATCAGCGGGTGTGAGCACACGAGCAGGCGAGCGCTGTCAGCATGGAAGCAGTGGTGGCGGGAGAGGGGCTGCTGCAGACAGGACCACGGTCTGTAGCAGGAGGGGTCGGGGAAGCAGAGGATGGGCTGAGTCCCATCCCTGTGCCTACTACCGCAGCCTCGCAGCCCACAGTTCCTTTCAAGGTGCACAAATTTGTGCACTGGGCCCCTAGTCTCTCTATATAAAAGCCTAAGCAACTGGTCAACCCAACGACCCAACCAGTTGACTCGTTGCTATGATGTGCACTGACCACCAGGGGGAAGACACTCAACACAGGAGCTGTCCCGGTGGTCAGTGCGCTCCCATAGCCTGGACCACCAGCCTGGCAGCAGCCACTCACTCCCTCAGTCATCCTGCAGGTCCAATCTCTGGAGAACAGGCCAGGCACTGATTGACCGGCGCCATCAGCACAATCCTGACAGCACTGCTGACCTGGAAGTTGGCCTCAGGCACTGCAGCTGCTTCCCCTCCCTAGATGCTCTGCAAGGAAGAAACGATATAAAAACAGCCACCAGGAGGCTCCTGAGAACTGGCGCGAACATCAGCAGGGGCATCCCACCACTCACCCACCTGCCCAGAGGGCTGATCATGTCCCAGCGCCCCCCACCACCCCCACCCCTCTTGGGATGGGCGCCAGACGCAGGGCTCACAGCTGGCGAGCCTTGCTACAGTGATGCAGCCTCTCCTGATTGGGACTGACTGGGCACGAGCCCTGGCAGGTACAGTGGGGGCCAGGATGAAAGGGAGCGGCAGACAGAAGCAGCAGGCCGCGTTGGACAGGCTTTGGCCCGATCCCCACAGGCCACCCTGAGGGACCCCACCTGTGCCCGATTTCGTGAACCGGGCCTCTAGTTGCAAATATTAGGCTGTCACTGCTGTATATTACAAATAATGAGGCCATAACAAGTTTGATCCAGCTGCTGGTTACTTTGGCTTGCCACACAGTTCATTTAGAACATGGGTTTGGTTTTGTTTTTAAACCCTCACCTGAGATATATGTTTTTATTGATTTTAAAGAGAGAGGAAGGGAGAGCAAGAGAAACATCCATCAGTTGCCTCTCGTATTTGCCCCAACCAGGAATCGATCCTGAAACCTTTTTGGTGTATGAGACAACTCTCCAACCAATTGAGCCACCTGGCCAGGGCTAGAACAATGGCTCTTAAATAAGTTATGGAATTGTTTTAAAATGCTAGAATAATTATTATGCCTATTATTGACATCATGAAGATAGTAGATGTAGTGCAGTAGTGTATTTTGAACTAGGATCAAAGGACTGGTTAATGGTAGTAGGAGAGAGTGAAAGAAATAACTAGTTTTTATAGTACTAATTTTTATGACTCAAGTGTTTTAAGGTCTCATATGTCAAAGTATTTTATTTTAATATATTTTTATTGATTTCAGAGAGGAAGGGTGAGGGAGAGAGAATCATCAATGATGAGAGAGAGTCATTGATGAGCTGCCTCCTGCATGCTTCCCACTGGGGATCGAGCCGGCAACCTGAGCATGTGCCCTGATGGGGAATTGAATCATAACCTCCTGGTTCATAGGACAATGTTCAACCACTGAGCCATTCTGGCCAGGCATAAGTCAAAGTATTTTTAAAAAATAATTACATAGTTCTAGCCTGTTTGGGCCAATGGATAGAGCATTGGCCTGAAGGGTCCTGCGTTTAATTCTGGTCAAGGGCACATGCCCGGGTTGCAGGCTCAATCCCCAGTAGGAGGTGTGCAGGAGGCAGCCATCAGTGATTCTTTCTCATCGTTGATGTTTCTATCTCTCCCTCTCCCTTCCTCTGTGAAATCAATACAAATATATTTTTAAGTGTCATTTGTGAACTCAAAAAAAAAAATTACATAAAGAATGCAACTGATTTTTCGTGTTTACTTGGTAAAGATTTTACATCCTACAAAGTTACTTTCACCAGCTAAAAACTAGAAAACCCTATAGAAGAACATCGTATACCTGTTCTGCAGATATGTCATCACAAGATCCAGCTATAGAAATTTGATAATTGAGAAAATTTTGTTCTCCATCTTAGTTTCTAATTAAACTGATGCTACTGCCTTTTCTGGGCATGCATTTTTGTGATTTCTATCTTCGGTGTACCACTTTTGCATTTTGACCAGAAAAGGAAATGAGATACTTGGCCAAACTTTATGGCTTCAGTCATTGTTTTTAATATATTTGTTTCTGATGCAAAAATAACAGTGGCAAAGGACAACTAAAAGTCTAGAAACACCTTGTTCAGCTTCCATTTCTCTTTCCTATTCTGTAAAATGAGGGAATTAGAGACACTTTCTGAAATTCTGATTTTATTACTTCTGTAACCAGGGATCTTTAGTTACAAAAGCTATCCTTCTGTTCTCACAATTTGTATCAGGAACTGATTTTTGACAGCGTAAATACTACATACCAAAATTAAATTCTTTAATAATTTGAACACATTTTTGTTTATTTTTCGCTATTGTTAAAATTTTTTTTAACTTTTTGATATGTTAAATTCCCGATTTAGACCACTAGTTAGATCTAATGTCATACAACATTTGATTCTTCATGAATTTTATTAAAATTTTACTGAAATATATACAAATATAAAATTAGGTATATAATCCCTTAAATTTACAATGCTCATGTAGTTATAAAACAAAAACACCCTTAGAAATGAATTATCAACAAACTATAACAAGAAAGGGCAAATTAACAGTGTGATATGATGGATATCAATATTCTGGAATTATCACATTTGTTGGCATATAGGATATAAGGCATATATATCCTGTATGCCAACAAATGTGATAATATACATATACACATATATACATACACACAATACATTACAGTTTTATGGCATAATTTTTTGGAAAAAAAGTTTCTTCATGTAGTAAAAGTGATTTTAGAGTGTTACATGAACCATTTTTATTCAAATAAATACAGTATTTTATAATGTGAGAGGCTAAGTTCTGATAGCAGTCATATTGTATTAATCTTGAATAGGAATATAATGTCACATAGCTAAAAAAAAATGTAATGTGCCCAACCTGCATGGCTCAGTGGTTGAGCATCAACCTATAAACCAGGAGGTCACAGTTTGTTGCAGGCTCTATCCCCAGTGTGGGGTGTACAAGAGGCAGCCAGTCAATGATTCTCATCATTGATGTTTCTATCTCTCTCTCCCTCTCTTTTTATCTCTGAAATCAATAAAAATATATATTTTTTTAAAAAAGTAATTGGCAAATACTACTACACAGGAGGCAAGAAAACCAGGAAATTTACTAGAATTAAAGTCTCATGAGTATTAAAGTAGGTAAAATTAATATATTAATACCCTATGTCAGTGAATGTAGGGGGTCTAAAAAGTAAACCATAATATAAAATAAAATTGAATAAATGTCTTTTGCAGGTAGCTCTAGTACATATAAACAAATATTTCAGTAAAAAATGGAAGAAAGCACTTAAAATGTGAAGGAATTTCGATTTGACTTTTGTGTATATAGTAAAGCAAGTCTTTTACTATTAGAATACAAAGAGCAACCAAAGAATTTGAATAATCTCTAATAAAAATTGTGTTAAAGCATTAGCTGGTTTGGCTAAGTGGTTAGAGCATCAGCCTGCAGACTGAAGGGTCATGAGTTCAATTCCGGTCAAGCGCACACATACCTGGGTTGCAGGCTCGATCCCTGGCCCTGTCGTGGTGTGTGCAGGAGGCAACCAATCGTTGTGTCCCCCTCACATTGATGTCTCTACCCCTTCCACTCTCTAAAAATCAATGGGAAAAATATCCTCAGGTGAGGATTAACAAAAATCAACAACAAAAAATTGTGTTAGTGAGAACCTTGATTAAACAACTAAATGTAAATAAATTTTGGTCTTCCTTAAAACCTAGCAATAATTATTAATAAAGCTAAGTAAGTTATATCCCAAACTGGAAAGCCATAATTACAGCTCAAATCTAGATGATTCCATTCATTGCTGGGGATTAGAAGCAGTCATTTTTAAAATTCTGCTCTAGAGAAGTCACTACAGACATCACAGTTATACAAAGGATCATACTAGAATACTATGAAAGACTATATGCCGCCAAATTCAATAACCTAGAAGAAATGGCTACGTTCCTAGAAATGTATAACCTTCCTAGACTGAACCAGGAAGAACTGGAAAATAAACCATTCAGCAGTGGGGAAATTAAAACCAATATGAAAAACACCCCCAAAAATAAAAGTCCAGGACACCATGGTTTCACAAAACAATTCAAAGTGAATTCTACCAAACATTCAAAGAAGATTTGAAACTTATCCTTCTCAAACTCTTCCAAAATATTGAAGAAGAGGCAATACTTCCTAATAAATTTTATGAGGCCAACATAACCCTGATACCAAAACCTGACAAGGATAACACCAAAGAAAATACAGAATATCTCTGATGAATGCAGATGCAAAAATCCTAAACAATACTAGCCAATTGAATACAATAATGCATCACAATCAAGTGGGGTTCATTCCAGGGGCACAAGGATGGTTCAACATGCAAATCGATCAATGTAATATACCACATTAACAAAGGAAGGGATAAAAATCATATCATCTTATCAGTAGATGCAGAAAAAGCATTTGATAAGATACAATATCCATTTATGATTAAAACAATAAAATAGGTATAGAAGGAAAGCATCTCAACATAGTAAAGGCCATATAAGACAAATCCTCAACCACTATCATACTCCATGGTGAAAACAAAGCCTTTCCTCTAAAATCAGAAACAAGATAAGGATGCCCACTCTCATCACTCTTATTCAACATACTTCTGGAAGTCCTAGCCAGAACAATCAGGCAAGAGAAGGAAAAAAAAGTCATCTGAATTGGGAAGGAAGAAGTAAAAGTGTCACTATCTGCAGATGACATGGTTCTGTACATAAAAATCCTGAAGACTCCACCAAAAAACTATTAGAAACAATTAACAAATACAGTAAAGTTGCAGGATACAAAATTTAATGTACAAAACTCCACGCTTTCCTATATGCTAACAACGAAACTGGGAAAAACAAAAAACAATTCTGTTTGTAATTGCAATCAAAAGAATAAAACACCTAAAAATAAACTTAACAAAGGATGTAAAAGACCTATATACTGAAAACTACAAAGCATTATTAAAAGAGGTTGAAAGGTCCAGCTGGTGTGGTACAGTGGTTGAGCACAACCTATGAACCAGGAGATCACAGTTCGATTCCTGTTCAGGACACATACCTAGATTGTGGGCTCGAACCCCAGTGTGGACCATGTAGCAGCAGCCAATCAATGATTCTCTCTCATCATTGATGTTTCTAAGTCTCTCCCTCTCCCTCTCTCTCTGAAATCAATTAAGAAAAAACATTAAAAAAAGATTGAAAAGGATACAACAAAATGGAAATATATTTCGTGCTCATGGACTAGAAAAAAACAACATAGTTAAAATGGTAATATACATATACACACATATACATACACACAATACATTACAGTTTTATGGTATAATTTTTTGGAAAAAAAGTTTCTTCATGTAGTGAAAGTGATTTTAGAGTGTTACATAAACCATTTTTATTCAAATATATACAGTATTTTATAATGTGAGAGGCTAAGTTCTGATAGCAGTCATATTGTATTAATCTTGAATAGGAATATAATATCACATAGCTAAAATTTGCTATTACCCAAAGCAACATATAGATTCAATGTAATCCTCATCAAAATCCCAATGTAATTTTTAAAAAATAGAAGAAAATAATCATCATATTATTATGGAACCACAAAATACCTCAAATAGCCAAAGCAATCTTGAAAAAAAAAAAAAAAGAATGTAGCTGGAGGTATCACAATCACAATACCCAACTTTAAATTATACTACAGAGCTACAATAATCAAAACAATGTGCTATTGGCAAAAAATATAGATACACAGATCCATGGAACAGAATTGAGAGCCCAGAAATAAAACCACATGTATATGGGCAGATAATTTTTGACAAATGAGCCAGAAACACACAATGGAGAAAAGAAAGCCTCTTCATTAAATGGTGCAGGGAAAACTGGAAAGCCACATGCAAAAGGATGATTACAGTTTGCCCCCATATACAATATTCAAAATGGATCAAAATCTAAATACCAGAGCTGAAACAAATTACATAGAAGAAAACATAGATACTAAACTTATAAACCTTGGTCACAGAGAGAATTTTATGAATTTGACCTCAAAGGCAAGGGTAGTAAAGGCTGAAATAAGTGAATCTGTCTATATCAAACTAAAAAGCTTCTGCACAGCAGAAGAAACCAACAACGAAACAAAAAGACAACCCACCTAATGGGAGAGGATATTTGCCAACAACCATTCTGACAAAGGTTTAATACCCAAAATATAAAAAGATCTTATAAAACTCAACACCAAACAAACAAACAATGCAATTAAAAAATGGGCAAACAAGTGTTGGTGAGGATGTGGAGAAAAGGGAAACCTCATACACTGCTGGCGGGAATGCAGTGTGGTGCAACCACTATGGAAGACAGTATGAAGTTTCCTCAAAAAACTAAAAATGGAACTCCCATGTGACCCCGTGATCCCACTTCTAGGAATCCTAAGAAATCAGAAACACCAATCAGAAAGAATATATGCACCCCTATGTTTATAGCAGCACAATTTACAATAGCTAAGATTTGGGAACAGCCCAAGTGCCCATCACAGATGAGTGGATAAAAAAGTTGTGGTACATTTACACAATGGAACACTATGCTGCTGTAAAAAAGGAAGAACTCTTACCATTTGCAACAGCATGGATGGATCTGGAGAGCATTCTGCTAAGGGAAATAAGCCAGTCAGAGAAAGATAAGTATAACCTGATCTCATTCACATGTAGAATCTAATTAACAAAATATACTGACAAACAGAATAGATCCAGAGACATATAAGCATGGAACAGACTTACAAACTTCAGAGGGAAGGCGAGGTGGGTGGGTTGCAAGAGATCAACCAAAGAACTTGTATGCATAAATGCATAATCCGTGGATACAGACAATAGGATGGTGAAGGCCTGAGGTGGTGGGGGGAGTGGGTGAGAAGAGGTCAAGGGGGGAAAAAGGACATATGTAATATTTTCAACAATAAAGATGTAAAAAATAAAATAAATATCCCCTTTTAAAAAATATAAATATACCCTTTAAAAAAATGGGAAGAAGGCCTGAACAGAAACCTCTCCCAAGAAGACATAGAAATGGCCAATTTATCTAATTTAATAAAAGAGAAACATGCCAACAGACCGCACCTCCACTACACCCCAAGCCACACACGCCAGCCAATCAGAGCAACTATATGCAAATTAACCCAACCAACATGGCGGCTGGCAGCCACGGAGCTGGAGCAAGCAGGAGGCTTGGTTGCCCCGGCGATGGAGGAAGCCAAGCTTCCCACCTGCCCTGGCCAGCTGTGGCCTCCGCTCAAGGCAACAAAGTTTCAATTATAGAAGATAAATAAATCCCAGATACCTGCTTCCAGCCAGCCTCCACTGGAAGCTTAGGTGGCTGGGGGCCATGGCCAGCCTGCAAACAGCCATTAGCCCCTCACCCAGGATGGCCACACCCTCAGGGGGTGAGGGTCCCTGCTGTGAGGCTTAGCCAGCCTGCAAACAGCCATCAGCACCTCACCCAGACAGGCCAGGAACCCCAGCAGGAACCCCCTCCTGAAGGGGGTGTGGCCAGCCTGAAAACGGCCCTCAGCCCCTCACCCAGGCTGGCCAGGCACCCCAGCGGGACACCCACCCTGATCCGGAACACCTTTCTGGGCAAACCAGCAGGCCCCTACCCATTCAGCAGGCCTCTATCCTATATAATAAAAGGGTAATTGCAAATTGACCCTAACAGCAGAATGACTGAGAATGGCTGATCACTATGACACACACTGACCACCAGGTGGCAGACGCTCAATGCAGGAGCTGCCCGCTGTTGGTCAGTGCATTCCC
>NW_006287911.1:893306-896189 GCF_000327345.1 Myotis davidii | reverse complement strand
CCTGCTCTGAGCCCGACCAGGGGCTGCACCTAGGGATTGGGCCTGCCCTCTGCCACCTGGGTGCAGGCCTAAGCCAGCAGGTCATTATCTCCCAAGGGTTCCCAGACTGTGAGAGGGCACAGGCCGGGCTGAGGGACCCACTCTCCCCCCCGAGTGCACAAATTTTTGTGCACCAGGCCTCTAGTCCTATATAATAAAACAGAAACATGTAAATTGACCTTCCCTCTACTATGCTCACCAGCCAATCAGGCGTGAGTATGCAAATTAATCCAACAAAGATAGCAGATTAATTTGCATACACAGGCACTGAGTAGAGAGCAGAGTCGGGGAGTTGGAGGTTTGGGGGGATGTGGCTCCCTCAGTCGCTCCTAGCAGTGTGGGGAGCACCAGAAATTCTGGGAATAGTAGTTTTCATGGCAGCCCCAGAACTGGAAGTGGAAGCCCAGAGCGCGGGGGCACCAGGGATGCTGGGAATCATAGTTCCGGTGGCAGATGGATCTCCTAGACACTAGTGCAGGAGTTCTCAACCTGTGGGTCATGACCCCTTTGGTGGTCAAATGACCCTTTCACAGGGGTTGCCTAAGACCATCCTGCATATCAGATATTTACATTACGGTTCATAACAGTAGCAACATTACAGTTATGAAGTAGCAATGAGAATAATTTTATGGTTGGGGGTCACCACAACATGAGGAATTGTATTTAAAGGGCCAGAAGGGTGAGAACCACGGCACTAGAGCAAAGCGAGCCTGGAGCAAGTTACTGTTGTGGTGGGGGATGGAGGGAAAGCAAAGGTGAGAGACATAAGTAAAATCAGAGTGTCTAGGAAAAATTAAAGGGAAGATATCCTAAAACTTCCAGGAAATCTCCACCAATGAAGCAAAGAAAAAAAAAATGCCTCTATTATTCTGTGAACAACAAACCAAACTGGGTTGGGGCGTCTCAGACAATTCGCTTTCAAAGACAGACAGAAACTTCCGGATTGGAGAGGGCTCCCCTGAGGGCTCCCAAATTGGAGAGGGTGCAGGTTGGGCTGAGGGACCCCCACACCCCCCAGTGCATGTGCACTGGGCCTCTAGTGTCAAAATAACAAGAAAGTCTTGTTTTTTAAAATTTGATGGACAGTCCTGGTTATTGAATTTTATTCAGCTTTGTTTTTCCAGCCTTTCACAGAAATAGATCCAAGTTTATCTATTTAGCTCTGTATGCATCATTAAATGATAAAGTTAGACCACAATTATGTTTTCAAGTAAATTATAGTAATACCTGAATTTATTTTTGTCATAGTGACACAACTTACACCATAAAGTGAAAGAAGGAGAGATTTGGCATGTTGCTCTGTTGTCCACTTTTAGTAGACCTGTAGCAGTCTGAAAATAATCACAAAAATGTAAATGCCCAAACTAAAACCATTAGAATTTCTATGCTTTTCTGTTGTCATGAATTGTTTGTTTGTAATAGACTGCTCTTCAATTGTATATTTGTGTTAAAGATAACTCTTCTTAGAAAATACTTCCAGTTCATATTGGAATGTGACTTGCATTTTAAGTTTTCATTAAACTTATAAACCATGAAAATCAGTTCCGCTTCAGCAGTGAAAATTGTAATTTAATGTTCAATTGCCAATTTGTAAAATAAAAATAATGCATTTATAAACATTCCACAAATTTTTAATGATTGTTGATTACCCTTCTTGCCACTACGAGGAACGAGATTTTGAATACATGTAATGTAGAGCTATCTTGTTTATGAAAGTCAATTCATGTAGTCTTTAACAATTGGCTCTTTATTTTTCTTTTCAATTTATTGCAGCTTGTTATTGCCATTTTAGACTGAGTCAAACCCTGACGCATGCCACTAGGCAGCATCAGATCATGTTAATAAAATGTGTTTACCCCAGCAATAAGCTAATTTGATTTTATTACTGGAATACAGATTATGATTTTCCAACCATTGTTTAAAATGTAGATGGTTTTCAAATCACCAACTTTATTTTTAAGGTTTTTGGTTTGTTTTTTTAGATCATCATAGTTATATCAGGATAGAAAGTGTACAGCAATATTAAGCAGAGAGTAAGGAAAAAAAAACTTTTGCACAGGAGAGAAAGTAATATTTATGGTTCTAGGGGTGTTCTGCCCTTTGGCTGCTCTTGCCATGCTGCAGAACAGACATCCTAGGACTTACCTTTGCGGACCATTTCTGAATTTTTACTGGCATGAAAATGCAACTTAAAATACCAAACGAACGCCACTCTCCTTGGCCAAAATAATGTATTTTATATTTGACCTTTTCGTGAAAACTTCCATACTAAAATTACAATAAAAAGTCATTTAGCTGGAAATGCCCCCAACTAGTTTAAGTAATGCAATAATCATTACAATCATGACTTTTTAATTTGGTTGAACACTGGGAGAATGGGAAAAGTCTAGGATGCCTACACACACACACGCACACACACACACCGTTTGTCAAAATGGAAGCTTGCAGTTGCCCTTTGCTTTTCTTCAGGTCTCCCTTGTCTACAGTGACCTTTCACTATTTCAGACACGTGTAAGTGAAATTCACCCTCGGGGCTCTTCTTTCAAGGCTATTTTGGCTGGACTGTCCTCCAGGCTGGGGATGGAGTGTGTGTAGCATGAGTCGCCATGCATTTAAGTATTTTTTTTTTTCAGCAACCACCTTTCGGCCCCAGCCTTTCAGGGCCGTTAGCAGCTGTTCTCATCTCACAAGCGCAGAAACCAAAGTCTGGGAGGGCGATTTCGCAGGATGCAGGCGAGAGGCTGCGCAGAGCCCAAAGCTGAGCTCCAGGTGCGGTAACAAGGGCCGACGTCACCAGGAGGGCCGGGCGCTCCGAGGCGGGCGGGCCGGGAGCGGGAGCCGGGC
>NW_006287911.1:879740-893080 GCF_000327345.1 Myotis davidii | reverse complement strand
TTCCAGGGGAGATAGTGTGGCCTCGGGTCTGTGAGCGAGAGAATGCGGGCGTGTCCCCATGCGGCCTGGCGGCAGGAGGCAGGTGGCGCGGCTCGGTCCCGTCTCGGCCTCTCCTTTTGCAGCTCCCGACCTGGCTGCTGCCCTTGGCTGAGCGGGTAGCAAATCAGGGCTCCTGTTTGCAGACGTGTTCATTTAATCCCGATAGCTTCTGCCTGAGGTGAGACTTATCCCGTTCACCAGCGAGGTAACTGAGGCCCAGGGCTGTACTCTCCAGTAGAAATACAGTGCGAGCCTCATCGGAGATTCTGCATTTCCTACGAGCCGCATCGAAAAAGTGAAAAGAGCCGCGCCGGTGTGGCTCAGTGGTTGAGCGTTGTGGCCCCAGGAGCCGGGAGGTCCGGTTGGGTTCCCGGTCAGAGGGGGTTGCGGGCTGGATCCCCAGTAGGGGGCGGGCAGGAGGCAGCCGATCAATGATTCTCTCTCATTGATGTTTCTCTCTCCTCTAAAGTCAATAAAAACATTTTTTTTAAAAAGCAAAAAGAAATCCGTGAAATCAATATTATGTTCTATTTAACCCAGTTAGAAAAATTTAACATGTAATTAATATGAATTGAAATTAACTTTAATATTATAGTGTATTTAATTCAGTTTTCAGAACACAGATTTCAACATGTCATTAATGTGGAAGTTATCTATGAGATATTTTACATTCTCTTTTTGGTACTAGTCTTTGAAATCCTGTATGCATTTTATTTTATTTTTTATTTTTATTTTCTTTATTGAGGTATTACATAGGTGTCCTTATCCGCCCTTGCTTCCCCCCCCCCCCCTCTTCCCTCTGAGGTTTCAGCATCTGATTGATGCTTCTCAGTCTCTGGATCTGTTTTTGTTCATCAGTGTATGTTGTTCATTATATTCCACAAATGAGTGAGATCATGTGGTATTTTTCCTTCATTGACTGGCTTATTTTGCTTAGCATCTGAGAGATGATTAGTGACTTTGAGCATGTTTTCATATATCTCTTGGCCATATGTATGTCCTCCTATATGCATTTTAAACCCTACTGCAATTTGAGTTGAACTAGCCACAGTGCACATGAGCAGTAATTAACCACATGTGGCAAATGATTACTGTTTTGGATAGCATAAGTTTAGAGAGTTAGGTAAGGTTTGGAGGTTTAATTTATTTTGAATTTGGTACTCTAAAATGGTAGTTTAGGATCTTTGGCCAGATGAAACTAATGAAAATATTGCTTTACCTTGAAACCAGCTCAATTGTATACATTTTGGCTATTAAAATTTAGCTTTGCTCCTGTGTAGAAAACTTCCCACCCTTATTGAGAATGAAGCTTTTTCAGTAGCTTTATTTTTGAGACTTAGCTACTTGAATGTTAGTGAAACATTTGCCCCAAACTGCAGATTCCGAGAGAACAGTGTCTGAATGTTACTATAGCTCTCTTAATGTTAGTTTGCATTAACAAAAACTTTTCTACATACTACTGTTTATATGTAATTTCTTGTTTTTCTTCTACTTAAGGAGGAAGGTAGGCTGGGAGGAATTCAGGGGGTAATGGTAATTGATAAGGAAGTCACTTTTCACTTTATTTGAGACCTGTTGTCGACAGGCACAGTTGAATCGAACTTTTAAGTCCACAGTACTTGTGTTTTCCATTTGATTTTTTCTTCCGTTACTATAATTGTTTTCATTATTAAGCTTTGACACTTAATGGCAAAGTAAACATACCTGTACCGACTAACCAGATAAATGAAGAGAGGCTCTTTGTTGTTGTTTTTTAAGTTATTATCTCAAAGCTGTTCATAATTTTTTTCATTACTTTTATTTATTTTTTAATACATTTTTTATTGATTTCAGAGAGCAAGGGAGAGGGAGAGAGAGATAGAAATATCAATGATGAGAGAGAATCATTGATCGACTGCTTCCTGCACGCCCCCCACTGGGGATCGAGCCCTCAACCTGGGCATGTGCCCTTGACTAGAATTAAACCTGGGACCCTTCAGTCCTCAGGCTGACATTCTATCCACTGAGCCAAACCAGTTAGGGCGAGGCTCTTTGTTTTGGGTTGGTGACATTATGTTGTTTTCATATCCTTGGTTAAAAAAAAATAAAACAAATACTTAAACAGTAAAAAAGGCCCTAGAGCAGTGGTTCTCAACCTTCCTAATGCTTCGACCCTTTAATACAGTTCCTCATGTTGTGGTGACCCCCAATTTAATTGTTACAAATTAAACATAATTATAGCATAGTGATTAATCACAAAAACAATATGTAATTATATATGTGTTTTCCGATGGTCTTAGGCGACCCCTGTAAAAGGGTCATTCGACCCGCAAAGGGGTCGCGACCCACAGGTTGAGAACCGCTGCCCTAGAGCAAAAAGTAAAAAGTCATAGGAATCCCCCCATCACTTGTTCCTCACATTCACATTCTCCTAAAGTCACTAAGTTTCTGGTATATTCTGTCTGGGATTTCCTATGCAAATATAATAATCTTCCTTATTAAACAAACATGGGTTCATACTATACAAATTATTTTTCTAACTTTCTCTTCTTGCTCTCTCATTCACATTCCTGAAGCAGAAACATCTTTGGGAACTCCACACCTGTGCCTAGGGGTTTGACCACAGCAAGGAGGAGATAAATGAGGTGGAGATTTGGATGGAAGGAGAGGCTGCCATCCTGTACTCCTTTGTTAGTTTGTCAGAACTGGGAAGTCCCAAGCGTGGGGAAGGGAGTACGAGGTAGGAGCTGTGGTTTGTGTTTAGCATTAGGCCTCAAACCAGCAGCTTCTCTGATAGACTTGGTTAGAGTTAAAGGAGTTAAAATTTCACTACTACTTCATTTAGCAGCTCTGCTACCAAGCACTTACCATGTGCCAGGAGCTGTAGGCTAAAGGATATAGCAATGAAGGATACACTTCCTACTCCTATGTTGCTAACCACCTAATTGGGAAAGTACATGTTTTAAAGAAGTTCTGGCTGCCATGGGAGTTTATAAAAAGCATATTGCCATTAAAAACAGGCACTGAGGAACAAGAAAGCAGAATAACAGACTGGTTGATCATAAAATATAATCAAACGTATAACATTTTTTTATGACATCTCATAATTTCCTGGTGTTAGAAACTGTATTTTCAGATATCTGCAGTTTGTTAAAAGAGAATTTGTATAATTGACAGTACCATTTTTATTTGCAGATTACTGTTTTACTGTAAAAATAAAATGTTTGCAAAATTCAGAAAATAACTTCTATTTATAATTGTTGGAAATTTTGTACCAAACCACTTTCTGGTTGGTTTTCAAATACTTCCCATAACTGATGACTCTACCCCAAGAAGAGGTTGGAATCACATGTCTAGATTCTTTCACAGATTTTTTAAAAATATGTGTGTGTTTTTTTTTTTTTTAAAAAACCTGATTTCAGAGAGAAGGAAGAGGGAGAGAGAGATAGAAACTGATGAGAGAGACACATCTATTGGCTGCCTCCTGCACTTAGGCATGTGCCCTGAGGGGAATCCATCCGGCAACCTCCAGGTCATGGGACGATGCTCAACCAACTGAGCCACATTGGCCAAGCTCTTTCACAGATTTTTAAATATGCCAATCTGGTTTCAGAAGAGAGGTTGACAAATTATAAGCTATAGGCCAGATCCTACCAACCACCAGTTTATATAAAATTCTATTGGGACAAAGTTATGCCCAGTTACTATGGATTGTCTGTGGCTGCTTTCGCAGAGTTCAGTAGTTGTGACAGTAGATCCTAACTATAGCTGCAAAGCATAAAATACTTACTTTCTGGCCTTTACAGGAAAAGTTTGCTCACTCATGCTTAAGATGATAAAACTTGGGTTTTACTATAAAAAATTAATATTAAATTTAAAGAATTCCTTAAAAGTCTCATTTGTAAAAATCTTTCTATGAAATATAATTATTAGAGCAAATAAAATGCCTTTTTAAAAATATATATTTTTAAATTGATTTTAGAGAGAAAGGGAGAGATAGAAATATCAATGATGAGAATCATTGATCTGCTGCCTCCTGCACGCCCCTTACTGGGGATCCAGCCCACAATCCGGGTATGTGCCCTGACCAGGAATTGAACTGTGACTTCCTGGTTCATAGGTCAGCGCTCAACCACTGAGCCACGCCAGTATATAAAAATACTTATATATTTTTATTGATCTCAGAGTGGAAGGGAAAGGGAGAGAGATATAGAAACATCAATGATGAGAGAGAATCATTGATCAGCTGCCTCCTTCACACCCCCTGTTGGGGATCAAGCCTGCAACCCAGCATGTGCCCTTGACTGGAATCGAACCCAGGACCCTTCAGTCCACAAGTTGATGCTCTATCCATTGAGCTAAACCAGCTAGGGCTAAAATGCCATTAAAAAATATTTTTATTATCCCAGCCGGTTTTGCTCAGTGGATAGAGAATTGGCCCGCTCACCCAAGGTTCCTGGGTTGATTCTAGTCAAGGGCAGGTACAGTTGCAGGCTCCTCCCGGGGCAGGAGGCAACCAATCCATGTGCTTCTCTCACATCGCTATTTCTCTCTGTCTTTCTCTCTTCCACTCTCTAAAAATCTGTGGAGCCCTAGCTGGTTTGGCTCAGTAGATAGAGCATCCGCGGACTGAAGGGTTACGGGTTCGATTCCAGTGAAGGGCACATGCCCCGGTTGCGTGGTGGCACTGAGGGCACGGGTTGGGGCTGCGTCAGGAGGGGCGGGGAGGGCGGGCGGTGCGGGAGAAGGCCTCCTTGGCCTGCATGCCCGCTCTTGCCCCTGAAGTCGACCTGGGTCAACCACAATGATGAGTCAGCACACGGGTCGTGGCGTCAGATCCGAGTCTGGAGTTGGGTTGGAGCCCCCAGCCCGAGCCTGGTGCCGGGTGCCAGAGTTATGGGGCTGGAGGTAACAGACTCTGTCCTCGGAGTGGGGAACCCGGGGAGCCCAGGCACGTGCTCCCTCCCAGCTGCGGGCGAAGTCCGCCTCGGCCCCCCAGCACTTGCGCTGAGCCCTCAGTCGCCCACTCGTGGTCCGTGGAGGCGTGGAGGCCTGGCTTTGGGAAGTGGCCCTTGGGCACCAGTCAGGATGTGCTCAGATGGATCAATGTGTGAAACCTGGGCGCAACCTCTCGTAGCCTTTCATTGGTGGGGTGAAGACCGGAAATCTCTGCCATGCTAGAGTGGCTGTTACTGCTCCCTCTGGGCCTGGATCTGGTGATAGTGCTCCCGGTTGGGGGAGCTGTGGCTCAGGGCTGAGGTTCCCCAGCCAGAACCCCATTTATTCTGAGCTGGGGCATAAAGGTAACTTAGGTTGGGATCCATCAGGCACAGGTGTGTTCTTAGGAGAGGGATTTCCTTAGTTCTGTGGCAGTGGCCCAGCCGTGTGCAAACTAGGCCCTCGGGCTGAAATGAATAAAACTATTGAAATAAAAGACCGTACCCTTTTATGTAATGATGTTTACTTTGAATTTATATTAGTTCACGCAAACACTCCATCCATGCTTTTGTTCCGGCCCTCCGGTCCAGTTTAAGAACCCATTGTGGCCCTCGAGTCAAAAAGTTTGCCCACCCCTGCTGAGTGGCCCCAAAGCACACCCTGGGGGAACTGACTCTTCCAGCTCTCTGGTTGAGAACAGACTGTGTGTGCGGTACAGAGAAGCCTTTGGTAACCGGAGTTTTGCCATAGTTCTGCTTTGTTGGCACAACTGCAGGAGTTGGTCCCCCCAACGCCTAGGCCCCCAAGGGGGTGAGGGAAAAGAGCCCCATCCCCTTGCTGACCGCTCTGAAGCCCAGGGAGCACTCCTCCAGCATAAGGCCTGTAGCCCTGAATCCAGCCTGTCTCTGATACTGATAGGCAAAGGGTCACCCCTCCTTCCTCATTTCTACTTTGCATGCAGCTGGAATGAGTTACAGTTTTCTTTTAAAGCAAGTAGAATAGATGCTTTTGCCTTTTTGTACATGTAGCTTTTCAGTTTCGAACCTGATCTGGGGTTGCTTTTTGCTACTGCAACTGAACTGAACGTTTATGTTCTTTCAGTCAGAAGTGCTCTCCCTTTCCATCTCCTGGTGTGGTATCTTTCTCATTTTTCAGGGCCCAGGTGAGGTCACCTTTTCCTTTTGTTACCATTCCTCCTGAGTTACTTCACTAGCTGTGCTCTGTCCTTGTGGGTGTATTTTCCATATCCCCCCAGGGCGGGGACTGGCTCATTTCCCTCTGTATTTCCTACCATACTCAGCAATGTCTTTCACAGAAGGAATGTGCTAGTATGAATGTTGGCTAAAACAGGTAAGAAAGATAAGGTTCGCCCTGGCTGCTTTGGCTCAGTGGACAGAGCATCGGTCTGTGGACTCAAGGGTCGCAGGTTCGATTCCGGCCAAGGGCATGTACTTTGGTTGCGGGCACATACCCAGTAGGGAGTGTGCAGGAGGCAGCTGATTGATGTTTCTAACTCTCTATCTCTCTCCCTTCCTCTCTGTAAAAAAAAAAAAAAAAAGAAAGGAAAGAAAGATAAGGTTCCTGTAATTTATGAAGACACAACTAGGTTTATTGTGCTTGAAAGCAAAAGCTGTGAACTTTTAGTTTTTCATTTATCCTGTGTTGATTTCTAAGAGCATTTCCTGATGTGTAGTGTGCAGATATTTTCCTGGAAAACTGGGCAAATATTCAGTAATTATAAATTATAATGCTTGTGAATTAGGAAAGATTTAATTATAACTAGTTTGTTGTGTAAGTGAAGATCTGAAGGAATTTTTATTTTAAAATAAAAATTTTGCCTAGGAAAAAAATTTTGTGCTTCAGCCTTCTCTTTTGTAGATTTTTAAGAAATTTATCTTTATTGTTGATTGATAGTATTGTAGATGCTCCCCTTTGTGTTTTTTTTCCTATTGTCTCCTTCCCCCCCATACCCGCCCTTCCCAGGCCTTAACCACACTATTGTCTGTGTCCATGGGCTATGCATATATGCATATAGGTTTCCTGGTTAATCTTACCCCACTCACCTCTCTGCCCTTTTGTAGATCTATTTATTTAATTATTTATTTAAAAGTATATTTTTATTGATTTCAAAAAGGAAGGGAGAGACAGATAGAAACATCAATGATGAGAGAGAATCATTAATCAGCTGCCTCCTGCATGCCCCTTGCTGGGGATTGAGCCTGCAACTTGGGCATATGCCCTGACCAGGAATCAAGCCTTGAACTCCTAGTTCATAGGTCGATGCTCAACCACTGAGCCATGCCGGCTGGACAGAATATAACCAAAAGTCATAGAATAGAGATAGCAGCTAAGTTTATACTAGATGTTATGACCCAGCCAGAGTGTTTTGATTTATTAAAGTTGTCGAAGGAAGATACAGTAGTTGAGCCACTGAGAGATTGCTTAGGGAGCCGTGAGAAGCTGCTTCTGCTCTGATGGGAGTGGGTTGGGGGCAGAAGGGAGCATGGTGATGTACTGTGAATGCTCTCAGCTCTATTCACTGACGGGGATTGTTGCTTTGGCGTCAGATCCATCTAGTTAGTATGGTGACTGGAGATCTAAACCAGCCCTTCTGACTTTCCCTTGTCTAAAAGGGAATTCAAAAAGTCATGGTCCAAAAGGAGACTTTGATGTCAAGACAATCCAAACCAAATCTTACATCAAGGGGTAATATGAGATTGGGTAGGAGGGGCTTACTGTGGCTAGGGATCAGGGCTAAGAAAGGAGATGTGGATAGGCCATATGTTGTCCATTTTTTAAATGGGCACACTAAATGGATTGGTCTTTCTTTATTAAGGGCTGGGATTTGTTTGAGCCCTTAGGACAGGCTAAGGAAAATTTTTTTTAAAGATTAATTCATAGCTAGCCCATGCTACCAAGGCTTTCATGATCTCAGTTTGCTACTAGAGTATACAGCAGTGATAGTTCTGTCAGTGATGACCATGTGCTTAATGGAACAATGAATGCCTGAATTCTTTGGGTTGGATATACTGTATCTTGATTCAAATCCTGGCTAATTACTAAATTTACTTTTGGCAAGTGAATGACACAGAAGAACCATATCTATTTTCTAAGAAGAACCTTAGAAGATTAAGAGGAACAATGCATAAAAGTAAAGTTACTTATACTTACATAACTTGGCAATTCTAGTCACCTATTTTTTTTTAATATATTTTATTGATTTTTTACAGAGAGGAAGGGAGAGAGATAGAGAGTTAGAAACATCGATGAGAGAGAAACATCGATCAGCTGCCTCCTGCACATCTCCCACTGGGGATGTGCCCGCAACCCAGGTACATGCCCTCAACCGGAATCGAACCCGGGACCCTTGAGTCCGCAGGCCGACGCTCTATCCACTGAGCCAAACCGGTTTCGGCTAGTCAACTATTTTTTATCAGTACAGTCCCTCTCTGCAAATGTAGTTCAGAAAACTTAACTAGTAGTTGAACAATAATCATGGATTTAAATTATGTTTGGTCATATTTACAAGTTTAAGAATCCTTATAGAAGACAAAATTTTAAACTCTGGACTATCCTAGAGAACCCTGCAGACATGGATTCTAATCATGACAGTCCTGTAGTCCTGTATCATCTTACTTTGGTTTACTTTTTAAATTGTATCAGTAATACATGAACATATCCTCATCACAAAAACAAAATATTAAAACGTGAACAAAAAGCCCCCTTGATCATTCCCTCCTCCCCCATTTTCACTGTTGCCAGATTTTTTCCCCCCACAATTATTACTACTGTGCCTTTTCAAAATCTTCAGGTAAGAAGATTCAATGAAGGTTTTCTTAGGAGTTTAAACCTGAGGCAAGGTGAGAGGGGAAAAAAGTTACTTATATTCCCCCATTGTTTGCACTTACTCTGAGTTTGGCACATGGCTATATATATGTAGGAGTGGAACTTGGATATAATTAGAATTCCATAGACTTAAGTATTATACTTAAAAATTTGTAAAATTTTTTACTATCAGAAAAACTCTGTTGTCACCTGTTTATTATTGACTAAGAAATCTGGAAGTTCAGAGATAAAACACTGATGGCCTGCTTTCCAAATCTGGTTTATAAATGAGTTTTATTTGACCTGCACAGTGCTTTAAAATTATTTTCAATTTAATGTCTTTAGTTGAGGCATTCTTTCTCCAAAGCATCTATCCTGCCATCTGTAGCTTTATTCATTTTGGTACCTATTTGGCCCTAAAAGGCATTTGAATTTAGGACTCCTGTTTTGAGAAAAGGAGAGCTTCAGAATTAAGCTGAACTGGTTTTGTTTCGCTCACACATAGCTAAGCTCAAATTCAAATACTAGTTAGACTTTCTTAATATAAATTGTTATTTTATGTATTTAACATATGTATATGTGTGTCATATGATTTTCTCTTGATATTACACATTAATTCAGCCATAATTAGTGTTAGTCTTTATTTTTTTAAAATATATTTTATTCATTTTTTACAGAGAGGAGTTAGAAACATCGATGAGAGAGAAACATCGATCAGCTGCCTCCTACATACCCCCCACTGGGGATGTGCCTGCAACCAAGGTACATGCCCTTGATTGGAATCGAACCCGGGACCCTTGAGTCCGCAGGCCGACGCTCCAACCACTGAGCCAAACTGGTCAGGGCTGTTTAATTTTTTAAAAAACTGTTTAAGGATTGGCTTATGTTCTTATTCCCTAAAATAAAGCAACCTGGAATTTTTTTTGGTCATATGAATGAATATTAATCTCATTTGAAACTCTCATTTTCTTAATTTATTATCAACATTAGATGAGTAATGAAAGAAGCTTTGAAAATGTAGAACTGGGAGTCATCGGAAAAAAGAAGAAAGTCCCAAGGAGAGTCATCCACTTTGTCAGTGGTGAAACAATGGAAGAATATAGCACGGATGAAGACGAAGTCGATGGCCTAGAAAAGAAAGATGTTTTGCCTACTGTTGATCCGGTAGGTTTGATACTAGCGATTTTTTGTGTGTCAGTGGGTTTTGTTTAGATTGATTTGTTTCCCCATTGAATGGAAGGGGACTTCTGAGGTTTCAGTCAGCTATATTCTGATTATAAAATTATGCATTATGATTTTGGAAAAAATAGTATTTTTATACAATATGGATGGAAATATTTCCTGCATTTCAGAAGCCTGAAATAGTTTTGTTTTATTTTATTTTTAATCATTTTTTAAGGTTTTAATTACAGTTGACATACAATATTATATTAGTTTTAGGTGTACACCCCAGTGATTAGACAGTATAACTTACTAAGTGATTATCCTGATAAATCTCATGCCCAGCTGACACCATACATAGTTATTAGAATATTATTGACTATATTCCCTATGTAGTACTTTACTCCGTCCTCATGACTATTCTGTAACTACTAAGAAATCTATCTATGAAAATGTCTTCCTTTCTTATACTTTTATCACAACATTCATTGGTTTAAAAAAAATTATGATAACACTTAACATGAGACGTACCATCTTAACAAATTATTAAGTGTATAATAAGGTATTGTTAACTATAGTCACAACATGGTACAGAACATGATCTCTAAACCGTACTCATCCTGTATAATGAAATGTTATACTGATGGAATAACAACTCCCCAATTCCTTCCTTCCCCCAGTTTCTGGCAACCACTATTCTATTCTCTGTTTCTATGTTTAATTATTTTAGATAACTCATATAAGTGGAATCAAGAAGTATTTGTCCTTTTGTGACTGGCTTATTTTACTTAGCACAATGTCCCGAAGGTTCACCAAGTGATTGTATATGACAGGATTCCCTTCTTTTAAAGGATGAATAATAGCAAAGTAAACTTTTGTCTGATAAGGCAAAGGAATTTGAAAAGATATTGTCTTGTATTTATATAGTAGATTTGTAAAACAGACTCAATATTTTTTTTAAACCCTGACATTTAAAATGAAGACTTGATAATACTCCTGGTATACTTGATAGAAAACAAGGAATGGAATCAACATCATTAAAATGTCCATACTACCCAAGGCAATCTACAGATTCAGTGTAGTATCTATTAAAATACCAATGGCAAATTTCATAGAGCTAGAACAAACACTCCAAAAATTTATATGGAATCAAACAAGATTCCCAAATAGCTGCAGCAATTTTGAGAAAGAAAAACAAAGTTGGAGGGATCACAATACCAGATTTCAAGTTATACTCACCGTAATCCCTAGAACAGTGGTTGTAAACCTTCTGGCCCTTTAAATACAGTTCCTCATGTTGTGACCCAACCATAAAATTATTTTTGTTGCTACTTCGTCACTAATGTTGCTACTGTTATGAATTGTAATGTAAATATCTGATATGCAGGATGGTCTTAGGTGAGCCCTATGAAAGGGTCGTTCGACTGCCAAAGGGGTTGTGACCCACAGGTTGAGAACCGCTGTCCTAGAAGAAACTATGCCAATAGGCAGCAAAATCTCAGACACCTCTTGTAGCAATATGTTACAGATACATCTCCTAAGGTAAAATAAACTAAGGAGAAAATAAATAAATGGGATGACATCAAAATAAAAAGCTTCTGCACAGCAAAAGAAACCACCAAAATGAAAAGAGAGCCCACTGTACGGGAGAACATACTTGGCAATGATACATCTGATAAAGAGTTAATATCCAAACTAATAAGGAACTCAGATAACTTAACAAAAAGGAAGTCAAACAATCCAATAAAAAAAATGGGCGAAGGACCTAAATAGATACTTCTCCAAAGAGGACATACAGATGGCCAAGAGACATATGAAAAAAATGTTCACAGTCTCTAATCATCTGAGAGATGCACATCAAAATGACAATGAGGTACCATCTCACCTGTCAAAATGGCTACCATCAACAAATCAACAAATGACAAGTGCTGGTGAGGATGTGGAGAAAAGAGAACCCTAGTACACTGCTGGTGGGAATGCAAACTGGTACAACCATTATGGAAAACAGTATGGAGTTTCCTCAAAAAATTAAACATGGAACTGTCATTTGACCCAGTGATCTCGTAGGAATATATCCTAAGAAATCCAGAGCACCAATCAGAAAGAATATATGCACCCCTATGTTCATAGCAGCACAATTTACAATAGCTAAGATCTGGAAACAGCCCATTAGTAGATGAATGGTTAAAAAGCTGTGGTACATTTTTACCATGGCACACTATGCAGCAGTAAAAAAGAAGAATTTCTTACCCTTTGAGACAGCATGGAGGGACTTGGAGAGTATCATGCCAAGTGAAATAAGTCAGTCAGAGAAAGACAAATATCACATGATCTCACTCATATGTGGAATCTAAGTAACAAAATAAACTGATAAACAGAATGGATCCAGAGACATGGGAGCATGGTATATGCATGACCCATGGACATGGGCAATAGGGTGCCGAAGCCCTGGACTCAGGGAGCTGTTGGGGGCGGAGGGGAGAGGAAGGGTGGAAGGGGAAATATATAATACTTTCAACAATAATTACTTTAAAAAAGAAAAAAGAGCCCTAACCGGTTTGGCTCAGTGGATAGAATGTCGGCCTTCGGACTGAAGGGTCCCAGGTTTGATTCCGGTCAAGGGCATGTAACCTTGGTTGTGGGCATATCCCCAGTAGGGGGTGTGCAGGAGGCAGCTGATCGATGTTTCTCTCTCATTGTTGTTTCTACCTCTCTATCCCTCTCCCTTCCTCTCTGTAAAAAAATCAATAAAATATATTTAAAGAAAAAAGAAATGGAGACCTAGATTTTTCTTGCAGTCTTATTTATGGTAATACTTCCCCTTAGATTTTACCTTACTAGTATATGTGCCTAAGAATAAACACATTCTTTGCATTTGTTTAACCTTTGATTTAGTTTTGATTTGGGTTACTCAACTATGTGTATATGTGTGTTTCTAAGAATATATATTTAAAACATGTTTTTTAATAGTAAAGGTGGAAATTTATTGAAGAACAAGTACAGACTCCCACGTGGGGAGGGTGAAAGAGTCCCATTGAGTCCCTTTTCCCTTCCCTATGGCTTATAAAGGGTGCAGATCTTTGTGCCTTGATAGTCCCTCTGATTAGTCACCATTCCCCTTTGATTTGTTCACTATAGCAACTCCTGAGCTTAAATCTCATGTGAAGTTCCTTCCTTCTCCCTTTTGTTCTCCTATTCTCTTTGGGCTTTCTTCCTTCCCCTTTATTTTGTAAATATAGACCTTTTGCTACTCCCAGCTCCCTTGTCTTATGGAAATGTACCCTTTTGCAGCTCTGTAGCCCTGTGCTTTTTCCATGGACCCTTTAATTTTTAAAAATTTCCTAAACCTGTCTATTTCAGCCATAAAATCTCCTTTCAGTTCCCCCTCTGATTTGGAA
>NW_006287911.1:876789-879672 GCF_000327345.1 Myotis davidii | reverse complement strand
CACGTTGTTTGATAGAGAACAGACTGGCGGCTGTCAGAGGGGAAGGGGGTTGCAGGGCTGGGTGAAAAGGCGAAGGGATTAAGCTTATAAAATAAAACAAAGCCCCAAACTCATAGACACAGACAACGGTATGGTGATTACCAGAGGGAAAAGGGGGTTGGGGAGGAGGTACAAGAGGATATACTAGTAGGGAGGATAAATGGTGATGGGAGGAGACTTTACTTAGGGTGGTGAACATACAATACAATATACAGATAATCTATGCTAATAAAAGGGTAATATGCTAATTAGACTGGACATCTTCTGGGTGACCTTCTGGATGTCCTTCCAGACAAAGCCATGATGGCGGGCCCGAGGCAGAGGCAGTTAGGGGGATCAGGCCGGCAGGGGAGAGCAGTTAGGGGCAATCAGGAAGGCAGGCAGAGGTGGTTAGGGGCAATCAGGCCAGCAGGCAGGCAAGTGGTTAGTAGCCAGCGGTCCCAGATTACGAAAGGGATGTCCCAGATTACAGAGGGTGCAGGCTGGGCTGAGGGACCCACTCCTCCACTCCCATGCATGAATTTCGTGCATTGGGCCTCTAGTCTATCTTACCTAATAATAGACAAACATGTAAATTAACTGTCTTTCCACTACACTTACCAGCCAATCAGGAGAGTGTGCAAATTAACCCAACAAAGATGGCAGTTAATTTGCATACGTAGGGGCAAAGCGGTGGAGCGAAGACTGAAGGCTCCGGCTGGAGTGAAGGCCTGGATCCTGGGTGCCGGAAGAAAGCCGGTGCCGGCAGCCAGGGGAAGGGAAGGCCTATTGTACAAATCTCTTTGTGCAACGGGCCTCTAGTATATATATAAAAGGCTAAGTGACCGACCAGCAATTTAAAAATAAACGTTGACTTGTGCATGTGTGGTACATATAAAACTCTCACTGGCGCCAATTGCACATGTGTGTTTCAATCTGTCATTGTCCATCATGAATTTGGTTGACACTTCTATTATAGAGAAAAGGCGAATAGCAATATTAAAATATTTCTTCTAATTAATTTCCTTTCAGTGTGCACGAATCCCTGCACTGGGCCAGTAATATATTATAAAATTGTACACTTGGAACCTATATAATTTTATTAACCAGTGTCACCCCAATAAATTCAATAAAAATGTAAAAAAATCATTATGCACATAATTGTTACCTATATAAATGGGCTGATGCCTTTTGTAATATAGCCAGAACTCAAAATTGCCCTAGCTGGCTTGGTTCAGTGGATAGAGCGTTGGCCTGCAGACCGAAGGGTCGTGGGTTCGGTTCTGGTAAAGGACATATGCCTGGGTTGAAGGTTCAATCCCCAGTGGGGGGTGTGCAGGAGACAGCTGATTAATGATTCTCTCTCATATTGATGTTTCTGTCTCTCTCTCCCACTCCCTTCCTATATGAAATCAATAAAAATAGATTTTTAAAAAATCCTATAAAGAACTCAAATTTATCTGGGCTCATTTTTCACTTGTCAGTTTTTTTAAAAAAGTAAAAGAACCATATTCTGTGGTAAGGGTACTAGGAAATGGGCATCTCATGCATTGCTCTGAGTATATTGGTAAATTTCCTGGTGTAAAGTTTTGCAGTCTGAAGGAAGAGCTTTCCAAATGATTATATTTTTGGCCTAGTTATTCCACTTTAGGAATCTAAGCATTTGGGAAATATGCTATATATTTCAAGATAGTAAATGGGGAAGACAACAGTATGTTCTTAGTTAAATTTATTTGTTTGCTGGGCCATTCATTCTTGTGTAAATAAAAACTAAGGAACTACCTTACTTGTCTTTCAGGACTACTGTCTCAGAAATTGGCATTTGGGGAGGGAGGAGGGGAGAGAGAGAGAGAGAGAGAGAGAGAGAGAGAGAGAGAGAGAGAATGAAACATCTATGCATGCACCCCAAGCAGGGCCTGCACCCCAAGCAGGGCTTGGGTTGAGCCTGCACCGAGGTATGTGCTCTTGACCCGGAATTGACTGGCTGACGCTCTAACCATTAAGCAACTGGCCAGGGCCAACTTTATTTTTTAAATTAACAGTCAGTGCTCACTCAAAATGACTTTGAAAACCCTCAGGAAAAATAATCTGCTATATCTTCTATATTTAGAGCAGGAGGTGTCTCATGTTGGGATAAAAGCTATTTTAGGAGCTACTGTTTAAGATACTTTGACATTGGTATTTACCTTATGATTTTACAGCAGATGGACAGTGCAGAAATATAGAGAATGGAACCAAATTGTATAGCACATGGTAAATGATAGGACCAAGAAACTATAAAAAAGGACTAAATATAGAAAAGGATTAAGCATACTTTTGGAAGGAAGCGTAGGTTTCTATATGCTGGGGTTGTTTCTAGAGAAAATAACTGCTAATATTAGGCTGTGACTACTAAAGAGCCAAACTTGTTCCAGAGCTGAGGAAATGGATAAGGATTCCTGAGTAACATCTGTCATCACACAGTTACACAGAATGAATTGATAGGGTCCTTTGATTAGACTGGGGGAGGGGAGATACAGGGGGACCTTTTTTCTTCCAAGGGTCTTTTGGATATTTATAACATCATTTGTGGACCGTATAAAATTATCAGCTTAAAAAAATTAGCCTGCTATATTTGGTCAAACATTTAATTAACTCATTCCTAATGCCTTGGCAGGGCTAGACTTTCCCCACCACGGGCCTTACATGGCTCATGGGCCAGACGTTCCCCACCCCTGGTATATGCACACAGAGGTATGTCTAAGATTGCATTCTGTATAAGTCAATTTCCCCTTCACAGTAAGAAGTTTGCAGTTATGCCCTCGCTAGTTTGCTCAGTGGATAGAGCAGCCTGCAGACTGAAGGGTCCCAGGTTTGATTCCAGTC
>NW_006287911.1:858906-875449 GCF_000327345.1 Myotis davidii | reverse complement strand
TTCTCTTTACTCCTAGTTGTAGAATTTCCACTCAGCCAGCCCTCCTGTGGTTCTGGATGTTGTCCGTTCCCTTTTTCAGGCTTAATTTGAATTGGTTGTTTAAGGCAGCAATCTCCGGCGTTAACCTATGCCGCCATTTTCGGTTCTCTCTCGACACTGATCTTGCTGAATCAAAAGGACAGGTGGCTCAAGAACCCTCTCCCTTCCTCTTTCTCTCAAAATCAATAAAATATTGAATGTCAACTGTAGTTGAAAATAAAAAAAATTAATCTCCCTCTCTTAACCATGAAGAAAAGGAAATAACATTAAAATTTACAATGATGTCAGCTTTAGATATCAGAAAAGGAAGATACTATTTCACCAACAAAGAGGAAAGAGTTGTTTCTAGTGCCTACAGTTTTTAGTCTTACAAATAGTCTGTGTCTGTTTTTTTAATGCCCTTATAATCATTAACATGTCTTAGCTAAGAAGGTTATGGACAAGTTTATCCTTTTCTCCCCTCCCTGGAGCAAATATCAAAACAATGTATTTGATTGAATGCAGACTCTATACCAGCCGTGGGCAAACTATGGCTCGCAGGCCGGATGTGGCCCGTTTGAAATGAATAAAACTAAAAAAAAAAAGACCGTACCCTTTTATGTAATGATGTTTACTTTGAATTTATATTAGTTCACACAAACACTCCATCCATGCTTTTGTTCCAGCCCTCCCGGTCCAGTTTAAGAACCCATTGTGGCCCTCGAGTCAAAAAGTTTGCCCACCCCTGCTCTATACTATGTTTTCTTATTTTTTTAAATTGTGGGGGCTTTTAAAAATGTTTTTATCGATTTTAGAGAGGTGGGGAGGAGAGAGAGAGAGAGAGAGAGAGAGAGAGAGAGAGAGAGAGAGAGAACATATATTGATGTGAGAGAGAAACATCGATTCGCTGCCTTCTGCACTGGGGATCGAGCCTGCAACCTGGGCATGTGCCCTGACTAGGAATCAAATCAGTGACTTTTCGGTGCATGGGACAACACTCAACCAACTAAGCCACACTGGCCCAAGCACTATCTTTTCTTTTGGTGAACAAAAATATTGGTACAGGTGAAGCATGCTTGTATTTTTTATTATTTTATTTTATTTTTTATTTCAGAGAAGAAGGGATAGGGAGAGACAGAAACATCAGTGATGAGAGAGAATCATTGATTGGCTACCTCCTGCACACCCCACACTGGGGATGGAGCCCACAACCCGGGCATGTGCCCTGACAGGGAATTGAACCTTGACCTCCTGGTTCATAGGTCAATGCTCAACCACTGAGCCACACTGGTTGGGCAAGCATGCTTGTATTACCGATTTCATCCACAGATACAAACTGTCATCTGTGTGGCAGGCTTCAATTCACAAAAGTATTCTTTGGACTTACAGCACCAAAATTAATTAAGGTGTGCAATGGAGGTTGCATTCTCCCAGTGGTCCTGGCCCAGGAAATAAACACTGAGCTATGGTCTAATTACTTTTTAGACCTTAAA
The DNA here is from genome assembly GCF_000327345.1 of Myotis davidii. Classification (NCBI taxonomy): domain Eukaryota; kingdom Metazoa; phylum Chordata; class Mammalia; order Chiroptera; family Vespertilionidae; genus Myotis; species Myotis davidii. The sequence goes on along the minus strand of NW_006287911.1, from coordinate 873,938 downwards.
GAAACAAGAAACTCATCTTGCAACTTAGTGGTTATTTATTTTCCCACTAATAAAGTTTATTTGCTATGCTGTTGTTCTGCTTAATGTCTCTGAACCTTAATTTCCCCACTATATCACAAGTGTGTTCCTTATGATTTCTTAAGGCCCTTTTCCATTGACTGCGCTTTCTCTGATAATGCTGGTGAACAATGAAGACAGAAAGCAACATGGCAAGAAAAGGAAGGCTCTGAAATATCAACTCTTAAATAATTATGACTTACCAACTCTATTTCAGTGACTGCTGCTTTTTCTGGTTATTCCATGGACTTAAGGTGGTAGTAGTTATATGGGTAAATGTAAAATGGAGTTCTAGCTATAAAGGTTTTACATTTTTTATTGGAGTGTAGTTTATTTGTAGTACCATCTATAGATTACTCTATGTGCTCACCAAGTATTGGTTACTTCATTTTGGCCTTAATAAATAGAATGAGTTTAGGTTTGAGTATTGCTAACCCAACTTTTTGTTGCAGACAAAACTTACCTGGGGTCCCTACTTATGGTTTTATATGCTTCGTGCTGCTACGTCAACTCTTTCAGGTATTACTTTTCTGTTTGAATATTGTATAACTACTGTAATATGCTCCAGGAGCTCTGCCAAAAAGGGGTGTTTCAGAAATGAAGGAGAAACAGTAGGGAGTTAATCACTCTCAAGCTAGTTAGCATTGAAAGGTATCAATCTCACTTGTACTTCACCTTAAAACATTCTTCAGCTTTTGGCTGTGTGTGTGTGTGTGTGTGTGTGTGTGTGTGTGTGTGTGTGTTTAAAGGATTGAAAATGGCTATATTAATTTAGATAGAATTTTCACAGCCCTAAACCTTTTTTGTTAGCACCTGTTTTATTTTGTCATTTGGTACCCTAATGCCTGTAGTTATAATTCATTTATTTTATATCATTAATATATTTTTAAAATTTTTTAATTGATAGAGAGAGAGAGAGAAAGAGAGAAATGTTGATTGCTGTTACATTTATTTATGCATTCACTGGTTGATTTTTGTGTGTGCCCTGACCAGGGATGGAACCCACAACCTTGGCGTATGATTCTCTAACCATCTGAGCTACCAGGCATGGACAATGTTTTATTTCCTTTTTAAAAATATATTTTTATTGATTTCAGAGAGGAAGGGAGAGGGAGAAAGAGATAGAAACATTAATGATGAGAGAGAATCACTGATTGGCTGCCTCCTGCACACCCCCTTCTGAGGTATTTGCCCTTGACCAGAATCAAACCCGTGAGCCTTCAGTATGCAGGCTGACACTTTATCCACTGAGCCAAACTGCTAGGGCTAGTGTTTTATTTCTTAAACTAGAGGCCTGGTGCACGGATTTGTGTACTATTGGGGTTCCTCTGCCTGGCCTGCACCCTTTTGCAATCTGGGGGATGTCAGAGAGCCGGTTTTGGCCCGAACCCTGCAGGCCAGGCCGAGGGACCCCAATCTGTGCACCGGGCCTCTAGTATGTGTATAAGATCTTTGGTTAATCTCTTCCAGCCCTCCCCCTGCCCTCCTTTCCTCTGAGATTCATCAGTCTGTTCCATGTTTCCATGCTGTGGTTTCCGCTCCTGGGTCGAGCATCTTCCCCCTGGTGGTCAGTGCACATCATAGCTACCAGCCAGTAGGCTGGTCGACCGGTCGCTTATGCTTTTATATATTTAGATTGAGGTATAACTAAGTCATATTTGAAAGAAATGAATTATCAGCTTATGACTTAATCATGCTAACTTTAAATATAGGTTTTAAATCATAAAGCTTTCTCTTCTAATTTAAACTCCTTCATAGCTTCTGTCACTTTCTGCTTTTTTATTAGATCTAATCTTGAATAGTAATTCATTCAACAAACATTTACTGAGCACTCAGTATATGCTGGACAGTCTGTTGAAATGAAAAGAACATTAGCTTTATATTCAGACCTGATTAAATTTTGGATTTGCTTTGTCAGCTTGGCGAGTTCTTCAACTTCTCTGAGTCTAACCTTTCACAGTGCCTGGCATTTATGATACAAGCCATTCCTCTCCAGCCCATTGACATCCTAGCTCTCTAAGAATATGCATTTTTTTAAACATATATTTTATTGATTTTTTATAGAGAAGAAGGGAGAGGGATAGAGATTTAGAAACATCAATGAGAGAGAAAGATCGATCAGCTGACTCCTGCATGCCCTCTACTGGGGATGCACCCGCAACCAAGGTACATGCCCTTGACCGGAATTGAACCTGGGACCCTTGAGTCCGCAGGCCGACACTCTGAATATGCGTTTTTTTAAAAAAAGAAATAGACATTACTGGGAGTGTTAACAGGTGTCTAAAAGGAGCCATAGTGCTTCTTGAGGAAATCAAGGAATTATATGCAGAAGAGATATTGAATCTTCATAACCTTTCTGAGGGCAAGACCTATAACTTTTGTATTTCTACAGTGCTTTGCACATAGTGCTCAAGAAATGTTTATAAAAAATACATTTTTTAAAAAAAGAATTGTTTATGGAATTATGTAAGCTATTTAACTTTTGTATCTTTAGTGTGTGACTTTCTTGGAGAGAAGATTGCATCTGTTTTGGGCATCAGTACCCCAAAATACCAGTATGCCATTGATGAGTATTACCGGATGAAGAAGGAGGTGTGTCTCCCTTTTACATTTTCTTGATTAGGTTTGCTTTGCTATGGACTTGATGGGTTGTATATTGAACACATGTATTCTCTAGGTGCCCAAAAGGTAACTCCCTTATACCAGGTATTTCATTTTAGAGTCAGTTTCTTTATCAAATTAGTATACATTTTGGAATTTTTTAATACTGAAAGTTTCCTAGGATCTGTTTGTAAAATTTAGATTTACTGTGCTAGGTGCTATATATGTTATTTATCTTCACACACCTCTCTCTGGATTATTATCTTCCAATCTTAAGGAAACAAGACCCAGTCTCTCTACTTAGGATGCATAGACTGCATGTAGAACTGGACTGTGTTTGATGCACAGAAAATTATAGGTACTAGGAATGTGTGTCAGTAGTTAAGGCAACCTGTCTATAGTGAGGTCTTAAGAGTGGGAGTGAAATGAGTTTAGCCTTAAACAATGAGAAAGCTTTAGCGTTTAAGAGCATGGGCCCAAGAAACAAAGAGTCTGAATTCAAATTCTGGCTCTGCCACTTCTAACTTTGTTACCTCGTGCAAAATACTTAACCTTTATAAGCCTCAGTTTACTCATCTTTATAATGAAAATTGCAGCCTCCATGCTGGGGTAGTTCTAAGGATTAAATGAGTTAATATGTAAAACAACAGCACCTAGTATATATTAGTGAAAATGAAAAAAATATTAGTATCTCTTACTATTCTCCTTCAAGCACTTGAGGGTAATTTAGATAAACTTAGAATAGAGAGGAATGAAAATATGTTGTATGTTTGGGGAAATGGCAAGAATACTACTTTATTGTCACTGGAGCAGAGTACAACAGAATGGCTGGAGATGAATCTGGAAAGCTCAACTGACTTTATATTTATTTGGTTTCAAAAACGTTTGATGAACGTCTTGTTTAGAACCCCATTATCTCTGGGGAGTATTGAATAGCCTCTCTAAATGGCCTTTCTCATTCACTCTCTTTTTTTTTGGTTTTGTTTTCTCATTCACTCTCAAGAAAGCCCTAGATTAATCTTCTTGACAGGTTAGTCATTCTGTACCCATACTGCAGGGACAAATACACATGCCACCTCTTCCATGAACTTAGTAGTTCTGGAACTGGAAGTTACTATTTCTGAATCTCTATAGTTATTCCTTGGTCTCAATGCTGTTTTTACATGTCTTAACTTCCCTCTTACATTGTAAACTTTGTGAGGGCAGAGACTGCCCTATCTGTTACCAGGTACTTATGGGAACACTAACTACGCTACGTCAATTTAGTGAATAGACCACCCTGTTCCAGTGAACAGGCTGATACCCTATAATCGAAGTGATATAGTATTAGCTATAGTTTTAGATTAGACTTAATCTGAGAAGATATATCCCTTGTCAAAGTTAGTTCAGGTTTCATCTCACAGGGGAAGGGGGGCAGGAAGAGGTTAAATAAAGAATTATATATGCATATATGCATAATCCATAGACACAATGGTGCCATGAAGGCCTGGGGAGGGGACAGGAGCAGGGTGGAGGGGTCAATGGAGGAAAAAATGGGGACATCTGTATTGCTTTTAATAATAAAGATATATTTTTAAAAATGACACCACTTTTCTAAAATGTCATGTAATAGTTTTCATTTCAATGTGGGAATGAAAGGGAAGGAAAGTATGTCTTATCTTAACTAGACCAAAGTGAATTGGACACGATACTATTTTGGTTAAAAAAGAAAAAAACAAGCAGCTACAATTGGGGGAACAAATATTATTCCTTTCGGACATTATATTTCAATGATTCTTGGTATTTCCTCTTTTTAGGAGGAGGAGGAGGAGGAAGAAAACAGGATGTCTGAAGAAGCAGAAAGACACTACCAACAGAATAAGCTGCAGGCTGATTCCATTGTTCAGACAGATCAACCAGAAACAGTGGTGTCCAGTTCATTTGTGAATCTCAATTTTGAAATGGAGGGAGATTGTGAAGTATTTACAGAAAACAAACAAAATCCAGTCCCTGTCCCACCATAGAATGCAATGACTCTCAAACTTCAAACTCTAAGGTGGTTTTTATACCAGGAACTTTCACATTCTCTATTCAGTGGGATTTAATACAGTTATTTATATTTTAAATTATTATCTATAAAGGGAAAACTCTTTTATTCTTGGGCTCTGTCTAGCAAAAGTCAGATCTGAAATTTGGATATTTGTACTATGCTTTTACTGTGTGTCAAATTAGTGTTTTGGTTTTAAAATGATCTTTATAAAAATGTTAAGGACATTTTAGAGCCCTAACTGCCAATCAAGAAGAGTTAATTATCATGCTTATCTGTTGTGTTTGTACAAAAAAAATGGGTTAAGTTGCTGATTAAGGCTAGAGTTGATATTCCTAATCTCAAATGAAAAAGGATTTTCCCTGATTTTTTCATGCTCTTATTCATATATCTAACCATTAACTTCATACTAAAGATGATTCACTGAGTAATAAAAGGAGTAAGATAAAAGCACTTTGAATTTTCTTTCCTTGAGAATAACTTTATTTTATGGAAAGGTGATTGAGTCTGTAACACCAAATAAGATGGGTTTCCTTTTTATTCTTTTTTAAATGTTTTTATGGATTTATGGTGTGATTCATGGCATATGATGGCAATCTTTTTAGTAATGGGTCTATACTACATAATTTAGTGCTTAAAGGGTTATCAGATTATGTAATTAATGTCACCATCAGTTACAGTTTACCAATAGCTCTAAAACATGCTAACCTGACATCTTCCCTCTAATTTTTTTTTTAACTTCCACTTTGAGTTAGTACTTCCAACTCAGATATTTGGTTATCCAGTGAAGGCATGCAAATCTAAAGGTGATCTGTTTCTCCTTAGAGGTAATATATCTAACAAAAACTAGAAACTTGTCTGATTATAGTAGAAGGAAGATAATGATCTATGAAGATTTTGTGCTTCTTGAATTTTATTTTCTTTACTTGTCTAACAGTGGCCAGTTTGTAATGTTTACAGTTATACACTGTGCCTTAAATTTTTATATTTTTATTTATGCAAACTATAAAATTTCCCATAAATGCATTAAATGGTTTTGTCTTATTTTTAAGCCTTTCAGTTTTTCTTCCTTTCAATCCTTTTAATATTTACTCTCCCCTGTGGATCATAGTTTGTGACATTCTATCTTTTTCTAATCTTTCATCTCATAAAAACTAGACATAATTGAGAACCCTTACAATGAGTTAAATTCTCTAACAATAATCCTTAACAAACTGAAGTTTTATAAAAGGTAACCCTGGTACTGGTTAATAAAACTAGACAGATTTTTTTATACCAATGATTTTAATTAAAATAAAATATTAACTTCAATACTTAATTGAAATATCCTATTAAAAGAAACATCATATCTAAACACTTCTAACCCAGAAATGAAATGAATGGGGAAGTCTGTAATCTCTGATATACATAATACTTTAGGGGAGTACTTAAGGTTAAATGATCACATTATAATTTAAACTACCCTTCAGATATTCAAATTCTTAATGACTAATGTCAGAAATAGTCCTAAATATTACACAGATTTAAAGTGGACTCCTTCTACCTTCAACAAATCACACTTGTCACATTTAAACTAAGTGGAAACAGGACTTACTGCTTCCTAATTTGGTCCCATTGCTTCCAAACTATTAATTCCAATAATGAGAACATTTGCTGTGTTCTATAGGCATTTGAAGTCTTTTATTTAGACCGTTTCTAAGGATTCTGCTTCAAAGGTTTTACATGCAGCATTCAAGCTTATGTGAATGAATACAGTCTAGTTTTTGAGATCATGTATCATCAAGGTCTGCAGAGTTTTCATTGTCATTTGCAACAAGGGCTTCTCTGTTCTCGTAAGTCCAGAAGCCATTCAGGTCGATTAAAATGGTGGTGACTGTGTCTCCTTGATTACTGTTGATTAAATCCTGAAGAGAGATTTTCAAAGGATCCTTTGGTTTTACCATGTCAAAGATTTCATCCTGCAAGAGAAAAGAAAAACAAAATGGAATGTGATATATGATTCACTTAATTTTTATCACACAGTGACCTAAAATTCAGCACTTAAGCTTATGTAAAATTTTTGTAAAAGAAAAAAACTAACTGATACGCAGTCTCCTTTTCTATGTAATTAGAATTTTACTGGAATACTCCTTAGTTATTGTGATAACTATCTCTCAAAGAGGAAGAAACTGAGGCTCGAAGTTTAAGCTAATACAAGCTACATAGGTAATTAATAGCTAAACAATTTAGTGTTCTTTGAGTACATGTTAACTAACTACCTGTACTTTTGTTAGTGATGAAGCAAACCCTTGATTCAATTTAAGTGCAAACCCAGCTCAAACTTAAAGGCTTCAGAGCCAAGGTTATGACAAAGCTTCATTTCCAATATTGATGTCAACCTTTTACACTCTAGACCTATGATGAGGGTGGGGGGTTGGTATCAAAGAATTAGTCATCCAGAAGAACACTAAATTGTGCTAAAATTTACTGGAATAGATGGAAGAACCTCTTCTAAATGAATACTTACAAAGAATTAGTACGTGTTTCCTAATCTTTTTGTAATAAAATTACTCAGTATTTAGTGTCATTAAAGGAGGAAAATTACATTTTCAAAAGTTTAGAACAGCCCTAACCTGTTTGGCTCAGTGGATAGAGCGTCGGCCTGCGGACCGAAGGGTCCCAGGTTCAATTCTAGTCAAGGGCATGTACCTTGGTTGCGGGGACATCCCCAAGAGGGGGTGTGTAGGAGGCAGCTGATCGATGTTTCTCTCTCATCGATGTTTCTAACTCTCTATCCCTCTCCCTTCCTCTCTGTAAAAAATCAATAAAATATATTTAAAAAAAAGTTTAGAACAATTTAGGTAAAAGAAATGAACTTTTATATTTGTGAAACTTCTCTTCCAGGTTGGTGGCCATTTAAAATTAACTAGTTCTATGTATTTTTTTTATTGATTTCAGAGAGGAAGGGAGAGGGAGAGAAGCATCAATGAGAGAGAACTACTGGTTGGCTGCCTTCTGCATGCCCCCTACTGGGGATCAAGCCCACAACCCCAGCTTGTGCCCTTGGTGGCAATCGAACCCGTGACTATTCAGTCCGCAGGCCAACACTCTATCCACTGAGCCAAACCAGGTAGGGCTTAACTAGTTCTTAAGTTGCCTGTTGCATAGTTTAAAATTTGTGTCATTTATATTAAACCAAAATAACCCTTTATCTTATACTTGGTTAAATCTGAATGAGTTATTTATTACATTACTAGAGGCCCGGTGCATGGGGGACGGGGGTCCCCTCAGCCCAGCCTGCACCCTCTCCAATCTGGGACCCCCTCAGGGATTTCCGACGGCCTGTTTAGGCCTGATCCTGGGGATAGGGCCTAAACCGGCAGTCAGACATTCCTCTCACAATCCGGGACCACTGGCTCCTAACTGCTCACCTACCTGCCTGCCTGCCTGCCCCTAACTGCCCCCACTGCTGGCCTCGTTACCCCCAACTGCCTCCCCCACTGGCCTGGTCACCTCTTACTACCCCCCTCTCCTGCTGGCCTGGTCACCCCCAACTGCCCCCTGCCAGCCTGGTCACCCCTCACTGCACCCCTCCTGCCGGCCTGGTTGCCCCTCACTGCCCACCTCCTGCTGGCCTGGTCACCCCATGCAGCCTGCTGCACTGCCTTCGCTCCAGCCAGAGCTGCCTTTCCTCCTTCCCATATTGCCCAGAGGCTTGGAGTGGCTGGGGCAGTGCGGAACAGCTACGTCCCACCCTGCCCCAGGCCGCTTGACACCTGCGTATGCAAATTAACTCACTAGCTTTGCTGGGTTAATTTTCATACTCAGTCCTGATTGGCTGGTGGGCATCGCAAAGATATGGTCAATTTGCATTTTTCTCTTTTATTAGTGTAGACACAGATTCAGTTTGAACCTGAATCAATACTGGATACTCCTTGTTTTTCATAGCTGGAGAAAGTCTCAATACTAAAGTGCTAAGTAGCAGCATATGTTTCAGTGACAGTTTTCATAGTGTAGGTTTGATGTCTCCTTAAGTAATACCAAAGCAAGCCCTTTAAAGTAACAGACTAAAAATGTGCCTAACCTAAATAGTTCCCAAGTTAAAAATTCAGTTTACAGTGTTACAGTTTGCCAAAGGATGCTGGCCAGATTGATTCTTAATTTTCAATCAAAATGAATGAAAGCTGTCAATGATAACACAAGGGTGAAAATGCTAAAATCACACTACAAAAATCATTAGTCAAACTGTGGTCTCAGTTTCTCATGACTTAAATATCACTGGAACAAATAAGAGCAAATACTTGATTTGGTTCAGTACTTTATAATTCATGTTACTTTCATATAAAATTTCATTTAATACAAATGGTTAGCTGGTATTATGTAAGTTAAAGGAAAAAGTAACCTTCACATCTTGAAATGAAACAGGATCTTGTCCATGGATTTTCATTAGTTCCTGTATGGCCTGTATTTAACAGAAATAAATCTGTAAATAAAAAATGAAATACCAAACAGCCCCCCCCCCCAAAAAAAAATTCCCATGGCCTCTTTCTAGTTCCAATTACTTTCCTATCAAACCATAAGCCTCATCATTTCAACCACTCTTGCCAAAATTCTCAACATCCTTTACCTTGCATATCACTACTCAGCAAAACCTAATTACTGGGTCAGTGTAACCATCAACCTTTCTAGACCTACACCTTAGCTATTGAGAGCTTCAGAAAGAAAGTATATAAAACTACAGATTATTGCTACAACATAGGAATATTCTCCAACCTTAGATGAGCCTTTCACGTGGCCTAGCAATTATTCCATTATGTCTTCCCATTACCCATGAACGCTGTTCATACCTTCCCTATTCTTTAAGATACCCAATCCACCACCTCCCCTCATACCCTACACTTTGCCATCTACTTGACAACTAACATTAGATATCAAAAATGAAAAGATGTGAAAAAGAATATTCATTTTCAGGTATAATGATGCATGTATGGAAAACTTAGTAGCAATATGATTGCTTTATGGTAGCTTAGGTGTAACTGATGTGACTTCTTCACTATAGTGAGGAAATCTCAAAAAAATTTTTCAACGTATTTTATAGAAAAAACCTGCATACAGGGACACATACACACACACACAGTTCAAAATCATGTTGTTCAAGGGTCAACTGTATTGTGATTCAATTTGACAAACATTTTAGCTGAGTCATTCACTAGAAAATGTGAAGCTTAAACATTTTTTATTTTTAGAAAGAAAAGGGAGAGGGCGAAAAACACTGATGTGAGAGCAAAACATCAATTGGCTGCCTCCTGCATCGACTGGTTGCCTTCCTTTACCAGGGATCAAGCCCTGCAATCCAGGAATGTGCCCTGACCAGAAACTGAACCAGCAACCCTTTAGTGCACGGGATGACGCCCAACTGAGCCACACCTGCCAGGGCACTGAGTAGGTATTTTAAACCAAATGGTATATGTAACATATATGTTAAGGAACAATGACTCATTTACATGAATGAGACTTACCCTAAAGAAGTAATTAAGAGAAAAGACATTCAGATATCCCTTGTTCTCGATATCAAGCAATTTGAAAATATATTGCAGAGCAGCAGGTTCTTTTCGGTTTTCTAATGCAAGAACAAAGTCCAGGTAGGTCTTATAGTCCTATAGGAAAGAAAATAACATTAGAGACCATATTTGGAATTAACTTTTTGAGTGTCTCATAATCTGAAACTACTTTGCAATCAAAAGTGGCAAGATTTTTAAAACATGAAATGACAAATCTATTTGTATAGTTAATGTTGGTTTCTAGGAATTCTATATAGCAGTTAATCTGTACAGGACAGGTTTTGGGACACAGTTCATTTCTTATGAGAAGAGATTTTCTATGTTAAATCATAATTTTCTTTTATTACGCTTTTGAATAATAGTGACTAAGCTAGTGTAATTGCCACTACATTTATGTCTTCATTTCAGTTTGGTTATTTTGAAAAAAATTTATCTGGAATGAATAGAACTAAATTCAAATAGCTATTTGGTATAATGTTTAAAAGTTTTAAATCTAGTCATAGATTACTTTTTCTGCATAGTGAAAAGAAGTAAAATACATGGAAAATCTCACAAATTCCTATTTTCTTTTTTATACAAATTCCTATTCTTGGAAGAGAATTTTTTAGGCTAAGATTAAGATTTCCTTTTTGCTTAAATTGCAGTATAAAGAACTAGAGAGATATAGCCTAATCATCGTCTTATCTCCAAGCATAGTTGTAGCTTCTGATTTTCTTTATTCACCAGAAGTCATTTATAAAGTTCCTCACTGTCTATTGTAGACAACTGTGGGAATCACGAAAGTTTCTGTGCCTTTCCCCCCTTTTCCTTTGCAGTTGGCTAACAATGGTATTGTTTAGAAAACTGCTATTAAAGCTTAGTGATAAAACCTAGAGCCCTGATTCTCTTCTGACAGTCTGACCATTTCTTAAGCATCATTGGGTTTGGGAAATTTATCACACCCTTAACACATGTATTTAATAGCAAGAATGGTAATTTAAAAATACTATTATAATTTTCTGCAATATAAGGACAGGTACATGTTAGTCAATCTTTATCTACTAATATAGCCACTTATGGAGAGTAATACAACCTGATTCTTAGATTTAAATCATGGCGTATGTGGTACTATATCTGACCTGGTAATTTAATGGATGAACCATCTCTATGAAAATCGTCAATAGCATTTGCCAAAGTTTCAGATTTTTATTTTACCTAGTCTACATCCCTTTACAATCGGTACACTGACAATGAAAAGAACAAATTATTAAAATTTTCTATTTGGCCCTAGCCGGTTTGGCTCAGTGGATAGAGCATCGGCCTACGGACTTAAGGGTCCCGGGTTCGATTCCGGTCAAGGGCATGTACCTTGGTTGCGGGCACATCCCCAGTGGGGGGTGTGCAGGAGGCAGCTGATCGATGTTTCTCTCTCATCGATGTTTCTAACTCTCTTTCCCTGTCCCTTCCTCTCTGTAAAAAATCAATAAAATATATTTTTAAACAATAAATAAATAAAAAGGGTTCACTTTTCCAGTAACTTTGACCAGTATTCCCAAAATAAAATATATTTAAAAAAAAATAGTCTGATGTCTGGAATGGAATTACAAAAATGCTTTAAAAAATTTTTTTTTTCTATTTGCCCAGAATCCATAGGCAAGTCATGTTGTAAAACAAATTTACCTTAAGATTAAAGGCTCTTTGAATCTCAAATAATTTGATCATTTAATACATTTTAAGATACTGTTACACACTGATATAAAAAAACACTGTATCACATCAAGAAAAAGGCTTTTGAAAGCTATGGGAACCTATATTTTTTAAACTTGTTAGATTTAAACTAATACCATTTCTCCATCATAAGTGAGACACTCCTGGAAAACACGGTCTAAGAAGACATTGGTCATGGTTGCTGTTCCGTAACGGGAGAGTTCTTCTTTACTGAGCATGCCGTTGTGATCCTTATCAAGATTCAAATATTGGCCTTGAGAAGAAAGACGATAAAAAGACAGTTGTGACCAAATAAAATTCTAATACAAAAGAATAAACACAAAGCTATTTTTATTGGTTAATATTTTGATTTTCAAAGTAATTATTTTACAGTAAAGGTAGTGAAATCATCAATCCCTGCAATCTCTATCAAAACCACTGTCGCCCTAGCCAGTTTGGCTCAGTGGATAGAGTGTTGGCCTGCAGACTAAAGAGTTACAGCTTCGATTCCGGTCAAGGGCACATGCCTGGGTTGTGGGCTTGATCCCCGCCAAGTAGAGGGTATGAAGGAGGCAACCAATCAGTGAATCTCATCATTGATGTTTCTATCTCTCTCCCTTCCTCTCTGAAATCAATAAAAAATACATATTTTTAAAAAATGTCCTTTGAACACCAATTAACTAAGGAATTAATAATTCAAATTTTAGTATTATGACAGGAACCTACCATATACCCTTAGGGCAGAAGGAGCAGAAAACCAATTTGTTTCTTGACTCTCCTTGGACAGTTCCTCATCCCTTAACTAAATGAACACAGAGACAATTAGAAGATAGCAACTGTCAAGTGATATAATTTATAAGTGGTTTAAAAAAACATTTACCTCCAATAAATCATCTAGGAAGCTGCATGCTAAAATATCTTGAATTTTTATCTTCCCTTTAAAGAACATAAAAAAAATACGATTACTTAATTGCACTTTAAAAAGAAGAGCAATTTTATAAAGGTACTATTTTATAAGAACAATCAAACAAGTGATATTTTAAACCCTCTTAGCTCTTATGCTCCAAAGTCTTTAGTGCTATGAAAGGGGAGATGTGCAGGAAGTCTATATAATAAAAGCCTAAACAACCATTACGGCGGAATGAACAGAATGATCAGTCACTATGATGCACACCAACCACCAGTGGGCAGATGCTCAACGCAGGAGCTACCCCATGATGGTCAATGCGCTCCCACAGGGGTGCGCCGCTCAGCCAGAAGCCAGGCTCATGGCTTGTGAAAACAGTGGCGGTAGCCTCTCCCGCCTCCGGGGCAGCGCTAAGGAGCAGCGAGCCGAGCGGTAAGGAGCAGTGAGAAGGCGGGTGCTAAGGAGTGAGGGGTCCCGGACTGCGAGAGGGCACAAGCTGGACTGAGGGGACTCCCCCCACAAAAAAAACACAGTGCACGAATTTTGTGCACTGGGCCTCTAGTCCTATATAATAAAAGGCTAATATGCAAATTGTCCCCTTGGGAGTTTGACAGACCAGGAGTTCGACTGCCTGCTATGATGTGCGCTGACCACAAGGGGGAAGTGCAGAACGAAGGAAAGCCCTGGCCAGCAGCTGGCAGCCAGGGGAAGGAAGGCCCCGGCTGGTGGCCAGAATAAGGAAGGCCCCGGCCAGCAGCCAGCACCCGGGGGAAGGAAGGCCCTGATTGGCCCTGATCACTGGCCAGGCCTAGGGACCTTACTCGTGCATGAATTTCATGCACCGGGCCTCTAGTATTTAATAAAATCTCTACTTCATATGTCTACCTGTATACCCCAACTATGTAAATCCAATTGGTAAATTCTTTCTAAAATTACTTTGATAACTGATTCCTTAAAAAATTATGTTGAGTATTCTGTGGAGATGAAAATGATACAGCTAGTAATCAAACAAGGAGACTGTCTCCATTTTTCTTTGGCAGGTTCTGGAATAGGAAGCAATATAGAAGCATGGTTATGAGTAGAAGGATCAGAATTTAAATGCCACTTCTAGATATATAATCTAAGTCTCAGTGGCCTCACAAATAAAATGTGGATAATAGTAATACCTTCCTTATGGAGTTATGGGAAGGAAATGAAAGAATCATTGTATAATGCTTAGCAAAGTACCTGGAACATAATAAATAGTCAAAACTGTTAGCTAGCCCTAGCTGGTTTGGCTCAGTGGATAGAGCATCGACCTGCAGACTGAAGGGTCTCAGGTTCAATTCCGGTCAAGGGCACATGGCCAGGTTCCAGACTTGATCCCCAGAAGGTAGCCAATCAATGGTTCTCTTTCCTCATTGATGTTTCTATCTCTCCCTCTCCCTCTCCCTCTCTGAAATTAATAAAAAAAGTTTTAAAAAAACCTGTTAGCTATTATTTTTGTAAAATTTTAAGGAAAAAGATATGTACTAGTATGTTCCTATAATGGAGATGTTTAAAAAATCCTGTCAGCTATGACATACTATGATAGACTCATAGCTGAATTTTCAAGTATAGGAGACTTAAGGACTTTGATTTGGGAATTCTGTCCCTTCCCCGGTCCCAATACATATATTGAAGTCTTTTAAGTTTCAATAGGTTAGAACAGCAATCTGAGCTCCTATAGGATAGTTCACTTGAGAAAAAGAAAAATACATCCTGGCTAAATGGTTCTATCTCCCAATTCACAAATTTGATCAAAAAGCGTAATTCTCCATTATCTTACATATCAGAATAGCAAATTACACTAATAAAAGAGAAACATGCAAATTAACCATCACTCCGCCACACCCACAAGCCATGCCCACAAGCCAATTAGGAGCAAATATGCAAATTAACCCAACTAAGATGGCGGCGGCCATGGAGCTGGAGTGAGCAGGAGGCTGGGGTTGGCCCCGGTGATGGCAGAAGCCAAGCTTCCAGCCTACCGTGGCCCGCCCTGGGCTCTGCTCAAGGCTACAAAGTTTCAGTTACCTACACTAATAAAAGACAAACATGCAAATTGACCGTACCTTCGCTACACCTTAAGTCACGCCCACCAGCCAATCAGAGTGACTACATGTAAATTAACCCAACCAAGATGGCGGCCGGCAGCCACGGAGCTGGAGCAGGAGGCTTGGTTGCCCCAGTGATG
>NW_006287911.1:857171-858343 GCF_000327345.1 Myotis davidii | reverse complement strand
AGGAAATAATGTCCTTTCTGGGCTGGACCAAAAGATATTTTTCCAAATTTGGAAAGGAAGACAGGAATGTTAACAACTATTGTGAAATAGAACCAATTAAATTTCTAAAGAAACTCGAGCCTTGCCCCTGGGGAGGGAATGAAACAGAAAAGGTAAATCTGAGAGAATCCTAGCTCAAGAATACCTTCGCCTTGTTTCCAGGTGCAGCACAAAAGGTAATTGTCCTTGCAAAGAAACCCCACATCCAGAATGGTGAACAATGGTGGGCCGCAAGGGCAGAAGGTTGATCTGTTAGGCCCTAAAGCAGCCGTGGGCAAAATAAGGCCCGCAGGCTGGATCTGGCCCGTTTGAAATGAATATAAAACTAAAAAAAACAGACCGTACCCTTTTATGTAATGATGTTTACTTTGAATTTATATTAGTTCACACAAACACTCCATCCATGCTTTTGTTCCGGCCCTCCGGTCCAGTTTAAGAACCCATTGTGGCCCTCAAGTCAAAAAGTTTGCCCACCCCTGGGCTAAGAGCTTGGGTCGCTGGGGGGTGGAGGGGGGGAGTGAGGAGGGACGACACAGGGACGTGGCCAGCCTGCAAACGGCCATCAGCCCCTCACCCAAGCTGGCCAGGCAACCCAGTGGGGACCTCCACCCTGAAGGGGGTGTCGACAGCCTGAAAACAGCCTTCAGGCCAGCCTGCAAACAGCCATCAGCCCCTCACCCAGGATGGCCACACCCTTATGGGGTGAGGGTCCCCGCTGGGGGGCTTGGCCAGCCTGTAAACAGCCATCAGCCCCTCACGCAGGCTGGCCAGGCACCCCAGTGGGGACCCCCACCCAAAGGGGTGTGGCCTGCCTGAAAATGGCCCTCAGCCCCTCACCCAGGCTGAACAGGAACCCCAGTGGGATGCCCCCACCCTGAAGGGGCTGTGGCCAGCCTGCAAACAGCCATCAGCCCCTCACCCAGGCTGGCCAGGCTACCCAGCGGGGTCCTCCACCCTGAAGGGGCTGTGGCCAGCCTGCAAACAGCCATCAGCCCCTCACCCACGCTGGCCAGGCACCCCAGCGGGGATCGCTACTCTGAAGGGGGTTTGTCCAGCCTGAAAACGGCCCTCAGCCCCTCACCCAGGCTGGGCAGGCACCGCAGCGGGACACCCACCCTGATTCAGGACACACT
>NW_006287911.1:853455-857035 GCF_000327345.1 Myotis davidii | reverse complement strand
TCACATCCTATATAATAAAAGGGTAATATGCAAATTGACCCAACAGCAGAACGACTGGGAATGACTGGCCACTATGACAAATACTGACCACCGGGTTGCAAACGCCATCAGCCCAGGAGCTGCCCCCTGGTGGTCAGTGCGCTCCCACATGGGGGAAGTCTGCTCAGCCACAAGCCAGGCTGATGGCTGCCAGCACAGTGGTGGTGGTGGGAGCCTCTCCAGCCTCCTCAGCAGCACTAAGGATGTCTGAGTGCAGCTTAGGCCTGCTTCCCACTGGCAAGTGGACATCCTCCAATGGCTCCTGGGCTGCCAGAGGGATGTCTGACTGCCAGCTTAGGCGCGATCCCCCGGGGAGTGGGCCTAAGACAGCAGGTAGACATTCCCTGTTGGGTCCCAGACTGTGAGAGGGCACAGGCCAGGCTGAGGGATCCCCCCGAGTGCACAAATTTTTGTGCACTGGACCTCTGGTATCAGAATAACTGGCTTCTTAGAACTAGAGAGAGTCATAAATTACCCAGTTCATACTTCATTTAGAGATGTTAAAAAAGAGAGCTTGGGTCACTGGGGGGCGTGGCCAGCCTGAAAACGGCCATCAGCCCCTGTTAGTTGAGATGAGGTTAGGTGACATGCCACTGTCACACAGCTGGTTATGGTTAGTGCAAGTAAATCATAAAAGATCTTTATATATTAACTAGAGGCCCAGTGCACGAATTTGTGCACATTGAAAGGAAATACATTAGAAGAAATATTTTAATATCGCTATTTGCCCTTTTTTTATAAGAGAAGTGTCAACCAAATTCATGATTGACAATGACAGATGGAAACACATGTGTGCCATTTGGCGCTAGCAAGAGCTTTATATATATAGAATAAACTTGCTTAATTAGATCTGCTTTCTGATTTAGCTAAAGTTTTTCCAGCCCAGTGAAGCACCCCAGCTTCTCTTTCAGGTAATTGTCAGCAACGCAGCAGTAAATATCAACACGATGCAGATTATTATTGTAGATCACGCAGGGAGAACAAAGGGTAAAATAGTTAACTGCAGCAGTGTTTGACTATATTCTACATGGTGAGAAAACCTGAAGTCATTTTCAAGGTCCATTGTTTCTTCTTTTCAGTTGGGTCAAGTTTCTAAGCTTTCTAAATTTCTGTTTTCTGGCTAATGAAAAGAAAATAGGATTCCACTGAGTCTCCTATCTACCTACTCCAGGACTTCTGTGCGGTGCCAATTATTTTTAAATGGCCAGTGCACGTCATGGCAGCTCCTGTGTTGAAAATCTGCCCCTGGCTGTCAGTGCGTGTCATAGCAACCGGTCAGATGGTTGGAGGGACACTTAGCATATTAGCCTTTTATATATATAGATGGTAATGACATGTTGGGAAAATAAAAAATGACATTTCAAGACTTTTCTCTAGTTGAGATTGAAAAGTAATATTTTTATAATATCTAAGTTAGATAAGATTTTATTTTACCTGTTCTTAGAGGGTCCAAAAAGAAAAAGAATTTCCTAACAGCTGTACAAACATAAAAGGAATAAAAAGATTTTTCCAGCCCGTCTAATTGTGGCAAAGTAGGGATAAGTTCCAATATGTAGTTTTCTAAATCCTGAAAGATGAAAACAAAATAAAACTTTAAAGTCTGATCTTGTTTCTTCATTACATATTGGAATATAATTTTAGTTCTAAAAATTGTTCAACATTAATACTAATTCATAACTAACTTAGTAGTTTGTATTAAATTTATTCTTATTCATTTATTTCTTATTTAAATTTTAACATATTTTTGAATAGGTGATGCATCCTACATAGTTCCAAATTCAAAAGGAACAAGAGTATTAGTTGAAAAGTTTTCTTCTCACCTATTTCCTCTCCTCAGAGGTAACCTATATTATCAGCTTCTGATGTATTTTTCCAAAGATAACTAACTGATGCACATACCAGCCAATATATATACAGTGTATATGTGTATTTCCTTTCCTCTTTAACACAGAATATCGAAGCATACCATGCAAATTCCTCTGTATTTTGCTTTTATCACTTAACACTATACTTTGCAGTCATTCCACATTGGCTCTCAAAGAGCATCTATTATTTTTAAAAAAAAAAGCTATGGTGCTCTGACCAGTGGGTTAGTTGGTTAGAGCATTGTCCTGTACACCAAAAGGTTGTGAGTTCAATTCCCAGTCAGGGCACAAACCTAGGTCACGGGTTCAACCCCCAATCAGGGCGTGTACAGGAGGCAATTGATGTTTCTCTCTTCCTCTCTCTTTCAAAAATCAATAAAAATATATCTTTGGTGAGGATTAAAAAGTATTTCAGATGTATCATAATCTATTTAGTCTTCTATTGATGGACATTTAGGTTATTTATAATCTTCTGCAACACTAAAAACATAATATAGTGGCTAAGCAAATTTCTCATTCATAGATATGGAAGAATAATACGATATAATCTCTGTAAGTGGATTGCTGTGTCAAAACATATGCACATTTATAATTTTGACAGATATTGATATGGTAAACTGCCCACCCCTCCATAAAGGCTACATCCATTTTATACTCCCACCACCAATGGGAGGCTATATTAACAGTTCCCAAATTGTGCCCCAGGAGTGCTACATTGAACTCACAGGGATGCAGCAGGATATGATATTTTACCAACATTTGCCAGACACTGCATGAGCTATGGCTCAGGGAAGTTCACAGTTTCAACATTAGTTTTAAATATATGTTCCTTTTGATTACATCAATCTTAGCAAAGCTAGGTTCTTGATGGTTGCTGTAATAAAGCAAGTGCCACAGGAAAATCAGTGTGAGAGAGGAACTGAGGATGACTGTGTCAAATCTAATTCCCAGGTTCAGTGGCTGTACAGTGCTCCCTGAGAATTGTTCTTTAATAATGAAGTAAAAATATTTTTTTTAACTTAAGTGTATTATTCTTTTCAAAAGACTTAATAGAATTAAGTTTAATGAATGCTTTTATTGTTCAGAACTGATTAATAAATGGAACATAGTTTTTAGGTATTTCTTCTGGTATAGAGGTTCTATGAAAAATCTACTGAGACAATAAGGGTACTGAAAATTGAAAAAGCTTGGGGAAACCATGGTCTATTTTACATTCCTTCATTACAAGCATTATCAAACTTCTTTTTTTAAACATTTTTTTTTTACTGAATTTTAGAGAGGAAGCGAGAGGGAACGAGAGAAAAACATGGATGTGAGAGCAAAACACCAGCCAACTGGCTGCCTCTTGCACACCCTTGACCGGGGATTGAGCCTGCAACCTGGGCATGTGCCCTGACTGGGAATTCAACCCGCAACCTGTAGGTGCACAGGACAATGCTCAACCAACTGAGCCACACCAGCCAAGGTATTATCAAACCTTTTGATCTATGCTAATCTGATGGGTGAAAGATGACGACATTTCTTTCTTTTTTTTTTTTTAAATTTTATTTTTTATTACAAAGGGTATTACATATGTGTCCATTTTTCCCCCCGCCCTAGACAGTCCCCTAGCCTCCCCTATTCCCCAGTGTCTTATGTCCATTGGTTATGCTTATATGCATGCATACAAGTCCTTC
>NW_006287911.1:845451-853390 GCF_000327345.1 Myotis davidii | reverse complement strand
TTTTAGAGCAGCATAGTATTCCATCGTGTAGATGTACCACAGTTTTCTAATCCATTCATCTACTGATGGGCACTTAGGCTGTTTCCAGATCTTAGCTATGGTGAATTGTGCTGCTATGAACATAGGGGTGCATATATCCTTTCTGATTGGTGTTTCTGGTTTCTTGGGATATATTCAATGTAGATCTATTTGACATTTATCTTATTATGTGAACTTACAATTTTTTTCTATGATTAAGAAACATTTGTAGCTCTTCCCCAAAGCGCCCATAGGTGACCCCTGAAGATGGTTCGCTATTCGCTAGACCCAGAAAACCCCACGAAATCATGCAAATCAAGAAGCTCCAACCTCGGTGTTCACTTCAAGAACACGCGTGAAACTGCCCAGGCCGTCAAGGGCATGCATATTCGAAAGGCCACCAAGTACCTGAAGGACGTCACTTTACAGAAGCAGTGCGTGCCATTCCGTCTTTACAATGGTAGAGTTGGTAGATATGCCCAGGCAAAATAGTGGGGCTGGACACAGGGTTAGTGGCCCAAAAAGAGGGCTGCATTTTTGCTGCACATGCTTAAAAATGCAGAGAGCACTGCTGAACTTAAGGGTTTAGAATTAGATGTAGATTCTCTGGTCATTGAGCACATTCAGGTGAACAAAGCTCCCAAGATGCAGTGTAGAACCTACAGAGCTCATGGCGGATTAACCCATACATGAGCTCTCCCTGCCACACTGAGATGATCCTCACTGAAAAGGAGCAGATTGTTCCTAAACCAGAAGAGGAGGTTGCACAGAAGAAAAAGATATCTCAGAAGAAACTGAAGAAACAAAAACTTATGGCCCGGGAGTAAATTCAGCATAAAATAAATCTAAGTAAAAGTAAAAAAAAAAAAAAAAAAAAAAGAAACATTTGTAGTTTGCTCTCTGCAAAATACACTCACTCCTTTGCCCAGTTTTGCATCAACTTAGCACTCGTCTAATTTTGTGTGTCCAAACTATATAGCAAATTAATTCATTACTGGATTTTTCTACAGCATCACACTGGTCTGGGCCACTATCATCTCTCACCTGGACTACTACAGTAGCCTAAATATGCCTTCTTTCATTCTATCCTTATAACCCATTCTACACACACCCACAGTGATGTTTTAAAATGTAAATCATATTCTGACAGATTCAGCTTACAACTTCTAATGGCATCCTATCAGTCTCAAATAAAATTCTAACTCCTTACCATGGCCCTAAAAGGCCCATGTGGTCCCTGCCTACTTTCCCAACTCAACTCCTATTACTCTAACCATATTGCTCATACGCTCTAGCCATACTGGCTTCATTCAGTTCCAAAACAGATCAGATTTAACTTTGCCTTGGGGACACTGACCCTACTGTTTCCCCTTTATTACATTTTCATAAGGCTGATTTCTTTCTCATCTTTCACAGCTAAAATTCAATCACTATTTCAAAAAAGCGCCCCTTTCATCTAATCTAAAATAACTCAACTTCAATCATAGTCTTTCCCATCCTCTATATTTTCACCATAGAACTTGTCATTATTTGAAATTATCTTGCTTATAATTTAGTGTCTGCCTCCCTACTCTGCTAGAAAAAGCTCCATAAGAATAAGGCTTAGAATAATACTTAGAACAGCTCTGGCCCATTGTTCAGTGGTTAGAGCATCAGCCTGCAGATTGAAGGGTCCCAAGTTCAATTCCTGGTCAAGGGCACGTACCTCGGTTGTGGGTTCACACCCCATCCCTGATTGGGGTGTGTGCAAAATGCAATCAGTCGTTACTGTCTCTCACATCGATGTTTCTCTCTCTTTCTCTCCCCTCCTCCTCCCTCCCTTACACTCTCTCTAAAAGTCAATGGAAAAAATATCCTCAGGTGAGGATAAAGAAAAGAATAGTACTTAGCACAAATTAGGTGTTTGTTAAGTGCTTATTTAGTAAGTGAATGAAAGTTTGCCCAAACTACTCAAATTACAGATGTTGGTTCTGGAAACTACTGTCTTTTAAGTGAAGAAACATGATCTGGTTTCAAAAGGCAAAGTGCCCACGGCATAAGAAATATTTCTTGTCTTTGAGAGAAGGGAAAATTACTCCCTTTTAAACACAACTACAGAGATGTACTGTTGTTTTCTCTCCCCTTCCTTCATCCCTGTTTCAATTTTTGTTTCCATTCCTGGAAAGAGGCAAGCAAAAGGAAGTGTGTCTTTAAAAAAAAAAAAATCCCAATGTATTCTTATTGATTTTTAGAGAAAGAGGAAGGGAGAGGGAGAGAGGGTAAGGAGGGAGAGGAGAGAGGAAAGAAAGAGAGAGAAACATCAATGTGTCACATCCAACCAGGGGTTGATCTTGCAACCTGGAGGTGTGCCCTGACTGGGAATCAAACCTTTGACCTTTTGGTGCATGGGACAATACTCAACCAACTACTGAGCAATACTGGCCAGGGCAAGGAAGTGTGTCTTGTAAACCAACTAACTGCTGACAAGAATTAGAGCTATGGAACTACTCTAATATCTGATCTGAGAAAGTATCAATAGGTGGCTAATATGTCTTCATTGCTAGAGAGAGATGGATAAAAGAACCTTTTTAAAAAATAATTATTTTTTAATCCTCACCTGAGGATATGTTTTTATTGATTTTAAAGAGAGAGGGGGAGAGAAAAACATCGATGTGAGAAACATCATTCAGTTGCCTCCTGCATGTGTCATAAACTGCGGATCAAACCTGCAACCTTTTGGCGTATGGGTCGATGCTCCAACCAACTGATCCACCCAGCCAGGGCAAAGCAAGAACCTTTTCTTGTCAAGTTGATCTGAATCTTAAAGTTCAAGAACTGTACTGTGTCCCTAGCAAGGTTTTTGTTTTGTTTTGTTCATTTATTGATTTTTAGAGAGAGGAAGGGTGAAGGAGAGAGAAACATTGGCTGCCTCCCACACGCGCCCTGACCAGAAATTGAGCCTACAACCCGGCCATGTGCCCTGACCGGGAATCGAACCAGCAACCTTTCAATGCATGGGATGATGCCCAACTAACTGAGCCACACTAGCCAGGGCCCCAGAAAGGTTTTTAAGTGTAAATGTTCAGTATGAGCTAACATTCTATCTACAGAAATCTGGATAAAACAGACACTAAAAAATTATAGCAGGAAACAAACTATAACAGGGAATTTGTCTTAAAATCTAATATTTAAATATATATTTAAGCAATTAATTAACCTGTTTCATATTTATGCTTAACTCCCTGCCCCTTTCCCCGACAACCCTAAAAAGCACTCTATATGTGTGGGGAAAGCCTGAGCTGAAAAGAAGCATGGCCATATCATTTAGATTCCTGCACTCAGAAGCAGCAGAGCCATTTAGGTCATGAGACTATGATTCTCTATTGGTAACCTGGCCTAACTACTTTAATACCTAGTGGTACTAATTACCAAACAGCCCCTTGGTAACTGACGTTAAACCCAAACCTATTGGTGGGAAGACAGTCACATTATTTTTCTCTTTTATATTTCCTATAAGAGAAAAAATTCCTAGCTTTTACTTTTTAAAAGTCATACACTGATAACACTCATGAATAATCACAAGTTTTTCACTGTTTCTTCAATGGTTTTAATCCTATTAAAACACTACATTCTTATTTTCTCCTATAAAAAGCTTTTTCTCTAGACTAGAGAAAAGAATCTAAAAATGAATTTTTGTGGTCAATATACATTTAAAAGGTTTTTTAGTAACATGTTATTTGTAAAAACAAACAAAACAGAGATACAAACAAAAAAGTACCATCTGTAATCCCAACACCCAGTGGTAACCACTCTTAACATTTTCATGTCTATCATAGTTATTAAAGTAGATTAATACTTACAGATTCCCGAAGGTATCCTTGTCCTGCAACATCATATAAACTGAGTCCTATTCTTGTTTGATGAAGCCAAACTGACAATAAACAGAAAAATGAAATGTAATTACTAAGTGCTATTCTTTAGCATATATAAGGACAAAAGGAGATAAAGAGCTATATTAGAGGGACAAGCTAATATTTTTATGAACATCTTTATTCTCACACATATTACTTATTTGTTAACCCTAAAATTGTTCGAAATGAAACAAAAACCTTCCAGAGAATTAATGGCAGATATCAACAATTCTGCAATGCCTAAAGTGATAATAAAGTTGATGGCCTTGAGGATATTGTTCTTATTAAACTTGTCATTCCACCAAACAGGGACAGTGAGTGCAATGTTATGCTTTTAACAAGCTGTTTTTATTTTACAGAGGTTAACTACTGCCACCAAATTAAAGATGATATACATAAGACTTGACAGATCATTATGGAACTTATAGGAATCATACAACTCCAGTTGTTTGGTAAAAACTCTTTGAAACTCATACTACAGTTGTGAATTTGAAACTAACTTCTCAGGCAGCTCAACCCTTATGTTGGTGAAATAAAATTACCAGTGAATTAAAATAATTTCAAATTACCACACATTAAAACTCTTGGTTTGGCTTTTGATATATCTAGATAGTTATTATCTTTACGACGTGAGGTTTTGTTTTGTTTCTCTTTTTATAATGACGAAATCAAATCTATGGCAGAAAATCTCAGCTCTAGTAGTTCTAGGAGAGAATCATACTAGGAAAAAAAATCTTGTTCAAAAGGCAAGAAAATCTGCTTTTCAAATTTACTAAGAGAGTTGTTTTGCATGGGAGGGATACTCTAAAAGCAGGGACCAAAATCCTACTTGATTACCAGGTAGGCAGAGCACAAGGAAAATGAAATCACCTTTTCTCATGACATAATTAAAGAACTGCATGATGGAAATTCTTCCATAAGAATCTGTATGAAGGAGTTTAGCAAAGACTTTTGCTGTGAAAAATTGCCTAGGGAAAGGAAATAAGGATTAAAATCATCTGCTACATAACATAAAAATTACTTCTATATAAATTAGCAAACAACAGCATAAATTCAAACAATTAAAAATCAAAGTGGTGAAAAAACAGTGAGAATTATAGTTCAAAAATATTGTCCTACTTCTTTACATTCTCTTAAGAATGAAGGCCCAGAGCAGCATCGAATAGGCTGTCAAACTACAGCTGGGGAGGCTGGGGAAGGTTATACTCTTTGTAATACTTTAAGCAATAAAACAAAATAAAAAAAAAAGAACTGGAAAAAAAAAGAATGAAGGCCTATAGTGTTATAAGTCATATTTCTTTTAATGAATTCGTACCAATATAATTTTCTTTACTAAATTTTTTAAACTTCATTAATAACTCAAAATTGACTCAAATTGTCATACCACTGACTTAAATTTTCATCAACATTTGAGGTATTTAAAATGCTTAATGAAATATATTCCTTTATTAAATACTACAGGCCTGGTGCACAATATTCATGTACGGGTGCAGTCCCTAAGCCTGGCTGGCGATCTAAGTGCAAGTGTCTGGTGTGGAAGGGCAGGTCCCAGCTGACCTCTGGACCCTGGGCAGCACCTGGGCCCCTGGGCCCCTGCGCCCCCCGCTCTGCCTGAGTCATCGGACCCCGCCCAGCTCCCTCAGCGCCTGGGGGCCACTGCTGGTCGCAGTCTGCAGGGAGATCAGCAGGGCGATTGGGCCCCGCTTTGCACCCGCCTTGGCCTGGTGCCACCTGCTCACCTGCTCCACCATCCCACCGTGGTCCCGCTCTTGTCAGGGCCCATCAGGGCTGGCAGCGCCTCCAATGTCAGTGCCACCGACACCCACCATGTTCTGGGACACCCCCAGTGGTCAGTGCATGCCATACCGAGCGGTCAAATTCCAGGTCAAGGGGACAATTTGCATATTAGGCTTTTATTATATAGGATATTATTCTTACTTGCACTTTGGTCCAGCTTTCTCACCAACTTTCAAAAAATTTTCATAATTAATCATTGCTTCCTCTCCAATCATAGGTGGTGTCTGGTGCTTGTCCAGCAAAAACCATAAGTTCTTAGAAGAATTGCAAAAATGGAGATTTATAGTTAACAGAAAAAAACTTAAAGGCATAGTTAAATATGTTATTTATATTAAATCAGTGGTTCTCAACCTTGGCTGCACATTAGAATCACCTGGGAATCTTTTGAAAATCCTGATTTCTGGGCCTCACCCTCCAGAAATTCTGTTTCTTTGTTACTAATGTTGTGGCCCCACCCCATTACAAAGAAACAGAATTTCCGGAGGACGAGGCACGGAAATCAGGATTTTCAAAAGATTCCCAGGTGATTCTAATGTGCAGCCCAGGTTGAGAACCACTGCATTAAATGATAGTCTGATAGTAGAGTTAATATTAAGATGAATCTCAACCCCTATTATTCTTCTGATTAATTATAAACAATAAAAATAGACATATACATTGCCTCTTTAATCTACATAACTATATACCATAGATATTGTTATGCCTACTTTACAGATGAGAATTGAAGCACAAAAATGTTAAGTACATTGCCCAAGATCACAGAGCAGGGCTGGGATTTGAACCCCTGCAGTTTGACTCTACAGTAGGGGTTTCTCAACTTTATCCTTGCATTAGAATCACCTAGGGACTTTAAAAAAAAAACTATGCTTGGGAGATAGGCCCACGCAAGCTCTGCCGCTGTTTCTAGTGGAAGCCATCTCTCCAGAACTTGTCTTTCACCCACTCTGCAGGCACCTCTCCATTAAGGCAGCCGTGACATCCTGTATGATGTAAGTAGTACAAATAAGAAATGGCAAACATCCAAAGCAAGCTTTTATTCCTTTCTTACCTGTAATTCTTCATTATCTAACAGTTCTCTGCTTTTCCTTTGCAGAAAGACAGCTCTGGATTCCTCTCTTAATTTCTGCAGTAAGACTTCATCTTCAGCTGGCAGCTAAAAATACACTGTAGTTAAATTCCATACTTACATTCTAGACCAGTGATGGTGAACTTTTTGAGCTCGGCGTGTCACCATTTTGAAAAACCCTAACTTAACTCTGGTGCTGTGTCACATATAGAAATTTTTTGATATTTGCAACCATAGTAAAACAAAGACTTATATTTTTGATATTTATTTTATATATTTAAATGCCATTTAACAAAGAAAAATCAACCAAAAAAATGAGTTCGTGTGTCACCTCTGACACGCGTCATAGGTTTGCCATCACTGTTCTAGACTATTGGATTAAGTAAAATGTACATGATCTCATAAAATAATTATGTATTCCATTCAATTACTTTTTATATCTCCATTTTGCTTAATTTCAAGTCATCATTCATTTAAAAAGTTCATTTAACCTGGCAGGTGTGGCTCAGTGGTTGAGCATTGACCTATGAACCAGTCGGTGACAGTTGGATTCCAAGGCTCATGCCCGGATTGTGAACTCAATCCCCAGTAGTGGGTGTGCAGCAGACAGCCAATGGATTATCTATATCATAGATGTTTTTTTAACTCTCTCTTCCTCTTCCTTCCTCCCTCTGAAATCAATAAAAACATTTATTTTTAAAAAGTTAAAAAGTTCATTGAACAAAAAGAGATTCACAGAGAATTCAGTGACCAACAAATGACCAATTCTTAGAGCACTGTTTCCACTGTAACCACAGGTGGACATAGAATTATATTGGGACTATCTGAAGATCCACAGTCTTACCAAATTATGTCTTTTGAGACTGAATCACCTCACTTTGGAGATGATCAAGCCAGTGTCTATTACGTTGGCCTCCAAGGCAGACTGCCCACTGGGGTGATTTCCATAAGCAGGGCTTTATAATGACTTACTAGGTGTACTGGTTAATAATGAGAATTTTTTTTCCAAAAGATGGGAGTTACACATATGTTGATATATATGCGATTTGATATGTATGCTATTTTGTTGCATTGACAACAAGCTTCAAAACTTCATATGTCAAATTTGCTGAAGGTGTTAACATCACAGACATTTTTACACTTAAAAATGTCCAATTTTGTGCCAAAA
>NW_006287911.1:844839-845431 GCF_000327345.1 Myotis davidii | reverse complement strand
TTAAACATTGCTCAGCAAATAATTTCTGATCATTATAAGCAGTGGGAAAGATTTTAAAGGAAGGAAAATGGGTGCCACATCAACTGAGTGAAAGACAAATGGAAAACCGAAAAGTCATCAATAAAATGTTGCTTCAACGGCACGAAAGAAAGTCTTTTTTGCATTGAATTGTGACTTTTGGGACGGTATCCACAAATTATCTGAAAGATGGGGAAATGTGTAGCTATCGATGGACATTACTTTGAATAAAGCACTTTTGATGTTTCTCTTGAAATTACTGTGTTTTCTTTGATTACAAAATCTGCTATTATTAACCGGTACACCTAGTTCCAACTCAACTTCAAACTATTTTTTTTTTTTAAGATTTTTGTCTTCCTTTTCTATATCTTTGCCCATTAGATATAGCTAAGTATTCCTTGGTTCAAATCGGAGGTTAGGGTTTTCATCTTTCATTTCCGAAAACTAAAATAACCATCCCTTCCATTAAAAGGAAGGAGTGGAGAAGGAAAAAATATTCGGAGGTGAGGCTGAGTCTAGGATTATGCTCGTGTCTAGTCAATCAGCTAATCAGTGTCTCTCTCTCTCTCCTCTC
>NW_006287911.1:832024-843973 GCF_000327345.1 Myotis davidii | reverse complement strand
TAGTCAATCAGCTAATCAGTGTCTCTCTCTCTCCTCTCTCTCTCTCTCTCTCTCTCTCTCTCCTCTTTCTCTCTCTCTCAATGGTTAAATGGTTACCAAAGATAAGTGCTTTGTAGCAGTGGAGAAGAAACAAGAGAAAGAATGTGCTACAAATACATTCATCTAAAATTCCAACAGTGGTTACATTTTACATAATAATGCTAAATAAGTCTTATTCTTTTCAGTCACTTTCAATTTTAGCTGGAAATAGCTTTCTTTTTTAATTGATTTTTTTTTTAGAGAGAGAAAGGGAGGGGGGAGAGTGAGAGGGAGAGGAGGGAAAGTCGTAGGGAGGGAAAGGGAGAGAGGGAGAGAAGGAGAGAGGGCTCTGTTGACTAATGAGTATGCCGACCACTGGTGTAGGTGATGACCCTCCAACAAACTGAACCACCTGGCCAGGGCTTATAAGTGCCAACGTGTACTTCTTAATCTCTTCATCTTTTTCACCCAGTACCCAACCCTCCTCCCATCTGGCAACCACCAATTTGTTCTCTGTATGTAAATCGCTTTCTTAAGGTATGTTTTAATCTGTAACCCTCTTCAAACACTTCTTTACAATTTTGGCACAAAGAAACATATAAATAAATGTAACTCTTCAAACTTTCCATTCTTAATCTAGTTTTCAGTTTAACCTTGAACAAAAAATTATATACCTCACAACATAAGTAAAAAGCAAAGTTAAAAACTGTGATCAACCCTGGCCTGTGTGACTAGTGGTTCTAGAGTAGGCTCTCATACCAAAGGGTCACAGGTTTGATTCCGGTCAAGGGCACATACATGGGTTGCAGGTTGGATCCCCAGGACGTTGCGGTGAGTGTGGGAGACAACCAATAGATGTGCCCCTCTACACATCCATGTTTCTCTCTCTCTCTTCCTCCCGCCCGCTCTTCTACTCTCTCTGAACAGCATTGGAAAAAATATTCTTGGGTAAGGATTAAAAAAAAATTGTTATCAGTCAGGTAATCCTAAATTTTACAAAAAGCCTGACAACATAATCCAACAGAACACCCATTACTAATATCCATAATAAAAATTAGGAAGAAAAAGCCTGTAACTCAAAAAGAGGGGGCAATTAACAACTTTGTGATCTTAATTTATATGAAAATTCAGGATTTTATCAGCTCCAAAATAATGGTAAGATCAACTAAAATGAAATAATAAATATATAAAATTTAAGATATAATCCCACAGAGCCAGCGTGGCTCAGTGGTTGAGCACTGACCTATGAACCAGGAAATCAAGGTTCGATTCCTGGTCAGGGCACATGCCCAGGTTGCAGGCTTGATCCCCCGTATGGGGCATGCAAGAGGCAGCTGACCAATGATTCTCTATCACATTGATGTTTCTATTTCTCCCTCTCCCTTCTCCCTTCCTCTCTGAAATCAATAAAAATGTGTTTTTAAAAAAGATATAACCAGCCCTAGCCGGTTTAGCTGGTGGCTAGAGCATTGGCCTGTAGACCAAAGGGTCCAGAGTTCAATTCTGGTCAAGGGCACTTTTGTTGCAAGGCTCCTCCCTGGCCCTGGCCCTGGCCCAGGCCCTGGTCGGGGTAACCAATTGATGTGTTTCTCTCACATCGATGTTTCTCTCTCTTCCACTCTCTCTAAAAGATCAAAGGAAAAATATCCTCAGGTAATAATTAACGAAAAAAAAAAACAACCCCCAAAAAACCCCCACAGGATATAACCCTCAATTTATTTATAAAATATTCTTATTCCATTTTAAAAATTGCATTTCATTTATAAACTCTGCAAGACATTTGCTTAGATACCACTTACCCTATAATAAAACCGGGGAATGGTCTTGTAGAATTCATTTGTGTTTTTTCTACCTCCTTTCCATTTTGAGTAGTATTTGGTAAATAAATCCATTTCTTCATCTTTTAATTCCTGTTCACTTTTTTTTTCTGTTAATTAAATAGATTCAGGGGGAAAGCATTTTTAAAATCAAATAATACTTTTCTCAGGTCATCTAGTATAGCCTAATTACAGTGCAAAAAAGGTCTTCACATTTGTGCTTAGACACTAAATATTTATATTAACTTTCTTGAAATACCAAGACTCACTATCTTCCACTGAAACAGCCTCTCCTACATCTTCACTCTCAGCTGCTCCCTCTACTTTTTTTAAATCACTATACTTGTTTCTTCCTCAAACCACTGCCTCTCCTATAGACCTATGGCATATTCCTAATTCATTCAATTAAAAATATTTATTGAGCACCTACTACATACTGAACCCTATACTAGTCACTGATGCTAGGGCGCTGAGAAAACAGGCACAGCCCTTGACCTCATGAAGTTTCAGCCTTGTAATCACTCTTCCTCCGAAAACCCTTTCCTCTGAAGCTCACATATCCAGATGCTGTTACTCTCCAACCTCTCCACCTGCCTGCTGCTGGCAGGGAGCTGTCATTTAGCCATTCCTCCACAATTGTCTGTGGACCATGATAACTGGTGCACAGGGCTCTTCACCTCAATGTCCTGCAATCAACAAGGAAGAGCAGACGTGGGTGACTCAACCTTGAAGGCTTTTGCTTTTACCTCTACTGTGTCACTCAGTTCTATGGCAAGACCACAGATCTTATCTGCTCTTCTAAAATTTTAAGCTCTCATGTACTCTCAAATAATTTTTCTCTCCTGGTTATTCAAAACCTCACTACCATAATACCTGCACTTTAGCCTCATTGAGGTCTCTAATTCTGTTATCTATTTTCTCAAAAGTTTATTTTCCTCTTCCTGGTCTCATTTCCTTCCCTTAAACTCCTCTTATGCCTGCATTTCTGACACATCTGCCATGTTAATTTTTACCCTTGGACCAATCTTAACATCTTGTTTACCAAGGCTTAATACCTTTGGAGAAAACTGTACAATTTTGGTCCCACAAATTTATTTCATGGTTACTAATTAGTAAGTCAGCTTTTCAAAACACCAGGACATATTTTATTTGCCCTTGATGTTCTCTTGCTGATTCCTCTTGTTGACCGACTGCTTCAAACTGTCATTACATTCCTCAAACCCCCTCTGTATTCACCATCAACAGATGACAATCTCTCCCAGTTCACAACAGAGCCTACTGCACATGGATACCCATAAACATCTAAATGAAGTGGGAGGGCAGGAAGGTATCACATCTTTCTTGCTGCCAGTTTTAAGGGAAGAGGTATCTCCTTTCTCATCCAAGGCTAACCTCTCATTTTACCCCAGTGCTTAATCTCAGCCTTTGTAATTCTCTGGTTGTCCCATCACTTCTTTCCTTCTTCCTCCCTCCCCCATTCAGTTACCTTCAATTCCGTCATCTTTACTGGCTTTTCTTTAATTTACAAACACACAGAGGTCTCTTCCATCTCCCCACCCCACAAAAGTCCTTCCTTTCTACCTACTACCACACATAACGCCTCCCTTTCTCATACACTTTTTCAAAAAGAAAGCCTACATTGGCATTCTCTGCTTTCGTATTTCTCATCCCTTTTTATGCAATCCTGCTTCTACTCTTATCACTCTACAGAAACCGTAGAGTTTCTTGCCAGGGCAACCAATGACCAAATTGCTTATTTTTTAAATTAAATTTATTGGGTTGACATTGTCCAATAAGTCATAGAGGTTTTAAGTGTTCATTTCTATGATACATAATCTGTATAATTATGTGCCCTGCACCCAAAGTCAAATCATCTTCCACCCCCATGGATTTGGCCCCTTTACCCTTCGCTACCTCTCCACTCTGTTGCTTCGTTTAATGGATACACCTGTCCTTGGTTTCTCTGTTAAATTTGATACTATTGAGTCTAACCTTTTCTTGGCTTTTATGAGACCATGCTGTTGATTCTCCTATTTTTTGGACATTTCTTCTTTTTTTAAATTTCTTCTTCCGCTATCATTTCAACTTTCATAGTGTAACTTCTAAGTCCCAAACCTATGTCACTCAGTGTTAAGTTGTTGGGAGAAGAGGAAGAAAAGGCAGACTGAGAAGGGATGATTGGTGAGGCAGGAGGAAAAATAAGAGTGTATGTCTCCTAGAAACCAAAAAAAAGAAAATATGTGTAGGATGAAGATATAAGAGGAACAGAGAAATAAGGCATAGCTGGAAGTGGAAGTTAAGAGTCTCTTTAAGGTGAGAGAAATACCACCATGTTAAGATGCTGCTGCGAATGACAGAAAGAAAAACGAAGAATGCTGGAGCGAGAGGACGTATCTTGAGTAGGCAAAAACGGGATCTAGCACACCCAGGAGAAAACAGTCTCAAACCGAAGTTGTACAGCCCATATGATTTGCTTATTTCATCATCTCATCCGATGCTAAAGTGTAAGTTCTACAAGAACCAGGGTTTTTGTGTGTTGCATTTACTGCTGTAGCTGGAACAGTAATTAGCACAGAACAGACATGCAATGGAGTGGGATTTAAGAACGAAGGGGAGGAGAAAGCACAAGTACAGGTAACTTTTTCAGTATGTTTTCCTATAAAGTGTGTAGAGAAATGTGGCTAAAGCTGGAGGGGACTATGAGATCAAATTACTTTTTTTAAGGTGAGGGATGTGACAGCATGTTTGTTGGAACTGATGGAAATGCTCCAGCAGAGAACGAACATATTACAAATAAGGGAGAAAATAAAAGAAAGGGACACGACCTAGTGCTGGAGTGGAGGGACTGTCTCAAACAGGGGCCTGACAGTTCCCCATTTTTAAGCAAAGTGGGTGCGGTGACGGACACCGTGGGAACAGGCGAGGGGCCTTGATTGCTTCTACTCAAACACACAGACCAGCTCAGCGGCTGAGGGTACGGAGCAGGAGGTGACAGTGGAAGGCTGGAGGGCTGGGAAGTGAGAAGGATTGCAGGAGAGTGAACAGTCTAGTGCAGTGGTTCTCAACCTTCCTAAGGCCGCAACCCTTTAATACAGTTCCTCATGTTGTGGTGACCCCCAACCATAAAATTATTTTCGTTGCTACTTCATAACTGTAATGTTGCTACTGTTATGAATCGTAATGTAAATATCTGATATGCAGGATGTATTTTCATTGTTACAAGTTGAACATAATTAAAGCATAATGATTAATCACAAAAACAGTATGTAATTATATATGTGTTTTCCGATGGTCTTAGGCAACCCCCGTGAAAGGGTCGTTCAGACCCCAAAGGGGTCGCGACCCACAGGTTGAGAACCGCTGCGTTAGTGGACAAGAATCAAAAGTGAGAGACAATGTGCCGGGTTCCGCTTTTTCTCCGGCACTTTCGGCTGCCCTGGGTGCAGGTGTAAACAGGAAAGAGTTTAAACAGGTTGGTGAACAAGCAAGAGTGAAGGATGGGGAAAGGGACAAAGAAAAATGGAGTATGACATTTAAATGGATAAGGAGGGAAGGGAAAGTGATAGTAAAACGGCGGTAGGACCCCAGAGTTGTTGGACCAGGGTTCTCATTCCTCCTCCATCTGGGAGCTCCCCGCCCGCACATCCTTCCTCGGGAAAGTGTGGGTGAACCTCCCTGATCTCTGAACCACAGTCCACTGGGCCGGCTTTCTCGGGCGAGTGTCCACAGCAGCGGGAAGCGCGGCCCCCCGCCGCCGCCCCTCCCATTCTGCCCCCGCCTCTAGGGGGTGAGGGCCGGGCTGTCTCTGCGGGCGGCCCTTCCCCTTCCTGGACTCACTGTTGGGACCGTTGTTGGGCGTCGCTAACCGCCGGCGAAGCACTTCTTTCCAGTCCATGACTGACTCCCGCGCAGCAGCTCCGGCATCTGCTAATCGCTACCCCCGCCACCACCAGCTCAGACATCAACCCGCCGCCAGCCTCCGAGAGGCTGCGAAGGCCGCTCGGCCACCATCTTGGACTCGGGCGGAAGTCGGCTGAGGAGGCGAAACGGGGAATGTGGTCACTGCGGAGAACGCGGCGGTCACACCAACAGCGGGGAAAGCTGGCGGGAGAAAAGGTGGAAAATTACGTCCTTAAGGCAGCTTCCCAATCGCACAGCGCCAGACTGTAAAGGCGCAGGATAGGGGAGCCCGTACTTTTAGTTTATCTTGGGCTTGGCGCGTATGCACCACGTGACTCAGGAGCCCTTTGGCGTTTCCGGGAAGCGTTTTCTCCACAATTTCTTCTTATTTGTTCCTTGAGGATATATGGAGGCCCTAAGGTTCCCCTAAATGTAGCAGACGCCTTGACCAGCCCCCGTAGGCCTCTCGGACACTAAAAGCTTCCAAGCCGCCTTTCTCTCGCCGCCAGGCCTGGCCCAGCTTAGCCACGCCCCCGTGGCGGGGCCGTCGCGGTGCATTGTGGTCCCGGTAGTTTCCGCCGCGGTTATGGTCGCGTTCAAAAAGCGTGCGCGCTGCGGTGAGTTGTTGAAGTGAAGTGGGTTTGTGATGGATCTGTGCGCTGTAGGCGGAGCCCTTGGTGGACCCCCCCCTCCCTTACCTGAGCTGTTGGCCTTCTCTCCCCCCGCCTCCCCAGCCCATTCCCTGGCCTGCGGTTTCGGGGGTCTGGGGACAGTTATGCGGAGCCCGGGCCCCTAGCCTGCTCTCGCCGCTGCCCTTGCTGCTGGTGGGGCTGGGCCTCTGGGCTCGACTTTATGCCTCCCCTTCAGCGAGGCAGCCATGGGATCCGATCCCGTTTCAAGGACGGTTGTGATCCCCATGAGTGAAACTGGGCTGCCCTCCTTGTGCTCTTTCCTCAGGTTCGCGGACTGTACCGTAACCGGCACCAGACATTGCTGCCCCGGTTCTGTGGACTGCGACAGAGATCGGATGCCCCCGGATCAACTTTTTTTTTTTTAAGGGAGAAAACTCATAAGACTTCATTGCGATTAAGTAGCCTCAAAAGCAGAGCCTTGGTTTTTCTGTGAGAAATTGAAAATCATCTTTTAAAAAGTTGCGCTTCAACTCGTCCCCTCACCCCCACCCCCCAATTCCTTAATTATGCGGTAGAAGTAGGGGCTTTCTTCACCATCTGCTGATCTCACTGCATAATGACTTTCTGTTTCACTGGCATTAGAAGCTTTCCAAAGCTTTGGAGAAACAACCCATACCTTGGAGTAGTAGGCCCAGGACACTCTTATAACTTTTTCTTTCTGAAAGACTGTTATGGCATCAGGAACCAACAGAAGTTGTTTTCTCTTAAAACAGTGTCTCCACAAAATACCAAAGCAATAAATCTGATTGCCAAGGCCAGATATCGCAGAAAAGATGAGGGAAGTAATAAAGATTCTTCTGAGTTCCCTCACCTTTTTGCAGCTGGAGCGGCTAAGAAGAGATCTCAAATGAATCCTCAGAGCCACGATCATGCCTTGCCACCGGAGAGAAACAGTATTCAGCTCCCAACACAACCTTTGAATTCAGAGCAGTGGGATAAACTTAAAGAAGATTTCAAAGGGAGAGCTAATTTTGAAGATTGGATCATTGCACGGATGATTACCTACAATAGCTCTATAGATGTGGCCAAATCTTTGCTGGCCTGGGTAGCTGCAAAAAACAATGGTATTGTAAGCTATAATTTGCTGGTCAAGTATTTGTGTCTTTGTGTCTTTCATAAGCAGACATCAGAAGTTTTTGATGTCTACGAAATCTTGAAAGCCAGATACAAGA
This sequence comes from Myotis davidii, assembly GCF_000327345.1. Taxonomy (NCBI): domain Eukaryota; kingdom Metazoa; phylum Chordata; class Mammalia; order Chiroptera; family Vespertilionidae; genus Myotis; species Myotis davidii. The sequence goes on along the minus strand of NW_006287911.1, from coordinate 836,374 downwards.
GTTTAGAATCTTCGGCAAGCACTCTTCTCATCCGAGGCTTGATCCACTCAGACAGATGGAGAGAGGCCTTGGTGCTGTTAGAAGACATCAAAAAAGTCATAACCCCTTCAAAAAAGAATTATGGTGACTGTATCCAGGGAGCCCTCCTTCATCAAGATGTAAACACAGCTTGGAATCTGTTTCAGGAATTGTTAGATCATGATCTTATTCCCATGATGGAAACTTTAAAAGCCTTCTTTGATTTTGGAAAAGACATAGAAGATGATCAATATTCAAAGAAACTGCTAGACATTCTTTTGTATCTAAGAAATAATCAGCTATATCCTGGGGAATCATTTGCACACAGTATAAAAACATGGTTTGAGAGGTAATTTTGATTTTTCTTTTTCTGTATGTTTTTATTTTAATACAGTGGGGCCTTGACTTACGAGTTTAATTCGTTCCGTGACGGAGCTTGTAACTCAAATTACTTGTATGTCAAATCATAAAGTGAACGAGTGAGACAGGTGATGCTGGGCTGATGTTGTGGCGTTCACTGTGACGTTCGCTGCGCCAACTAGTGGTGGGGTATCTGAAGCTGGCTTGTAACCCGAATTTTAGCTTGCAACTCAAAGCAAAAAATTGGCCGAGAGACGGCTCGTATCTCGAAAAACTCGTTAGTCGGGACACTCGTAAGTCAAGGCCCCACTGTACCTATATAGCCGCCTTTTTTATTGGTTGCTGAGATTATTCAGATTATAGTATCTTTTCCATCTCTTATTAAGATTTGTTTCCCTTTAAGACAAAATTGTCTTTCTCTAAAAAAAGCAGCATAAACAAATTGTGTTAATCTCTACTCATCATATAAAAGGGAAATTATAGAGAATTTGTAGTTTTTATGTATTTTTCTATTTCGAAGGATCTGGCAAGATGTAAGTACTTATGAATAGCACTTGTGGTTGGAGTTTATAGCAAGAAAACGAGCTGTCTGGGTCGTATTAGTATTTTCAGAAGTTCTGAAACCTAGTGACTGGTATAATGTGTTCTGTTTAATCTATGCATTTTCATCACCTTGGATGGTTAGAGTGGAAGGGGAGATCCTGATCAAACCTGATATTGTAAGCATTAGCATGAAAAATCTTCATCCTTGCAGTGCATTTTAGATCTTTCTATCATTAAACTGCTCTCTCCAAAGCTCTTCAATGTCTTTCTTTTGCTTTTATTTAAGTTACTGGCTCCATGCCTATTTATCGCTTCAGTCTTTAACTTTCTCATTTCTTCACCATTAATTTGCTTCAGGCTATTTCCTCAAATTTTATTCCTTTTCTCTCATTTTTTTGTCCCCCCCCCCCGCCCACTTTTTCTACTATATATCATCAGTATATATATAGAGAGAGAAACATCCATGTGAGAGAGACAAATCAGTTGGGCTCCAGATCGAGCCTGCAACCAAGGTACCATAATCAAACCGTCAACCCTTCAGTCCAAGGGCTGACACTCTATCCACTGAGCCAAACTTACTAGGGCTGAATTATCTTATTTAATAAACTTATTGAATATCAACAGAGGCACTAGATTGTGAAAAATCTTTACAAGGATTTTAGATTTTAAGATTGGAGAGGGATTAAAATTGGAAACAAATATGTTTGGAGGCAATTATGGTTTAAATGAGAGATTATGAGATTCTGAATTAAGAACTGAAGAAGAGAAAGCAATGGAATTAATAGAATCATGGTGATATATGTAAGAGGAAAGAAGAAATGATAAGTTGAGCAAATAAGTATTTTGAATGCCACTAATTAGAATAGGCATAATTCTGGGGAGAGTATGCGGAGCCCAGGCCCCTAGCCTGCTCTCGCCGCTGCCCTTGCTGCTGGTGGGGCTGGGCCTCTGGGTCACGATTTTCGACTTCATGCCTCCCCTTCAGCGAGGCAGCCATGGGATCCGATCCCGTTTCAAGGATCCGATTCCCGTGAGTGAAACTGGGCGGCCCTCCTTGTGCTCTTTCCTGAGGATATTTTGTGACACAAGATCTTTTATGGCATTCTCAACTGGGAATGCAATACATGTCAGTTAAATAATAGTAGTAGCTTTGGCTAGTGTGGCTCAGTTGGTTGAGCGTTGTCTCATGTACCAAAAAGATTGCTGGTTTGATTCCTGGTCAGGGCACATGCCCACGTTGCGGGTTCCATCCCTGGTCGGGGTGAATACTTGAGGCAACCAATCGATGTTTCTCTCTCCCTCTCCCTTCTTCTCTCTCTAAAATAAATAAAAACAGATTTTAAAAAATAATGGTGATATAAGATAGTATAAGAGAAGAAATTACTCTTGAATCATGGGCAGGAACAATCTCTGGCAACTTTATGGAGAAGGTTAGAGTTGAGTTTAATTAAGAGGTTACACTATTAATATCAGCTGCTTTCTGTACAGGTCCTGTGAAGGTAGATTTAGACTTGAAGATGAGGGTCATGTGAGAGAAGTGAAGGGAAGAACGAGATCCAGAGTAGGGGAGGGGTACCATAAGCTTCTTAGCCTATTACAGTATATCAACCACTCTTCTAATTAAACCTTTCTAGGGAAATAGTCTGAACTTTTAAGAGCTTTTGCCTATCTAGTTTCTAAACTTTGGATTCAGTCGGAATCTTTTTTTTTTTTTATTAGTGTTCCTGGAGAACAATGGAAAGGACAATTTACCACAATCCAGAAAAAGTAAGGCCAATATTTTATTTTTAACTTGTTTGATTCAGGTTTAATAGGTTGTTTTGCTACTGTTTAAACCTTTTAATTCGTGAATGTCTTAGAGATAAAATAATTAAGAGTTAGAGTACCCAAGGCAAAAGCCATGTTTTGCATATGTGGTGCTCAAAGTGTTTTTCCTGTCGGTACTGTGAGCCTGTGTGAAAAGTCAGATATTTTCGCCTAGTTGTGTTTTAGGAATAACTTTTAAAACTTTATCTGGATGTCCAGCAGTCTACTCTTTTGTGTTTTCTGGCACACTAATGTGTGATATTACTACCAGGTGTACAAAAAAATCACATAATGCATGTGATGATCATAAAGCTTATATTCTTTTTTTAAAAGTTATCCTTCAATTTCCTCATGTCTTAGGAATATTCATTCTTTAAAAAGTCCTTTTCCAGGACACTACTTAACACAAACAATTGTAATTACAGTGGTCAATGCTTGGGCTGTGGGAAAACCATAGAGTCTATTCACTTGAGTCCAGAAGAGTATGAATTCCTCAAGAGAAAAATCCTGAGCGATGTGATAGATGGTGGTGACCAGTACAAAAAGACGACACCTCAGGTGAGTCTGGACCAGGTTTTATTGCATTCTTGGTGTATAGAGCAGGGGATGGCATTTTTTTCTCTAAAAGGATAGATAGTAAATACTTTCAGTTGTGTGGGTCATACAGTCCCTTTTGCAACTTTTCTACTCTGCTGTTGTAGTGAAAATAGTCATAGACAATACAGAAATGAATGAGCATGGCTGTGTTTCAGTAATAATTGTACGTACGAAAATGAGCAGTAGACTGGATTTTTTTTTAAATGCAAGGAGAAGCAGTGGACTGGATTTGGCTTGCTGGCCATAGTTGTCAGCCTTTAAGAGAGATTGCTTTAGAATTTCATGGAACAATTGGGTCAGACTATTATCCATCTATTGAAGTCAGTCCTATTTCATCTGGGCACAAGGTGCACTTAAGCCAAAAAGACGATGCTTAGTCTTTATCTAAGTGTTTCCAGAAAACTGTGTTCAGTAAATTCCCGTGAAAGTATTATGGTTTCTCACAACTTTTTTTTTAAAATATATTTTTTATTGATTTTTTACAGAGAGGAAGGGAGAGAGATAGAGAGTTAGAAACATCGATGAGAGAGAAACATCGATCAGCTGCCTCCAGCACATCTCCTACTGGGGATGTGCCCGTAACCCAGGTACATGCCCTTGACCGGAATTGAACCTGAGACCTTTCAGTCCGCAGGCCGACTCTCTATCCACTGAGCCAAACCGGTTTTGGCTCTCACAACTTTTTTAGTCAAGAGAGTTTAAGATAACAAAATTATCTTCCAAGTTTTCTTTTTTCTTTTTATAATTCACAATATTATTAGGCTAGAGTCTCTTCCTTCTTCTGTAGGAGGGCAGAGCAAGAAATCAGAGCATTTCAACAGCACAAGCTCAAGTCTCCCCATTCAGTTCAGACTATGGCTTGGATCCCAACCTTGCCACTTGCTCAGCTGTTACTTCACATCTCTTAAACCTCAGCTTCCTCATCGGTACAATAGGGGTACTATTAAGCCTGCCTCCTGGGGTGGCTGTGAAGGTTAAATGAAGTAATGCTGCGTAAAGCCCCAGAGATGAGGGGTGTTGTTGTTG
>NW_006287911.1:813986-831866 GCF_000327345.1 Myotis davidii | reverse complement strand
TTTGCCATGTTCTGTCTCTAGGTTCTGTCTCTTAGTTCTGTGGCCACTTTCTGTCCAGGATCTTTTGCCATGTTCTCTCGCTAGGTTCTGTATCTAAGTTCTGTGTCTAGGTTCTGTATCTAAGTTCTGTCTCTCCCAAGTTTTCTTACTATTGAATTTGATTCTCTGAATTATTTTCAATAGCTTTATTTTGCTAGTCTTCAGTACTTTATGCTTGTTTACCAAGATTAAGTGGATGTAAAATGCTTTTATTTTGGGGAAAAGCTGCTTATCATCTCACTGAATGCTTTTTCTTCAAGGTACTAAATAAAAACAAGAAGTGAAAATTATTCTACCTTCCTACCTTGACTTAAAATGTCAGCTCATATATTTTTATTGATTTCTAAAAGGAAGGGAGAGGGAGAGAGAGATAGAAACATCAGTGAAGAGAATCATTGATCAGCTGCCTCCTGCACACCCGCCACTGGGGATCCAGCCTGCAACCCAGGCATGTGCCCTGACTGGGAATCAAACCATGACCTCCTGGTTCATAGGTTGATGCTCAACCATGGAGCCACACCAGCCGGCATTACATGTCAGATAATGCCCTAGATCCGTGGTCGGCAAACTGCAGCTCGCCAGCCACATGCGGCTCTTTGGCCCCTTGAGTTGTGGCTCTTCCACATGTGCGGGCGCGCGTACAGTGCGATTGAAACTTCATGGCCCATGCACAGAAGTCGGTTTTCAGCCTGGGCGAGTCTGTTTTGAAGAAGTACTGTTGATATTTGGCTCTGTGGACAAATGAGTTTGCCAACTACTGCCCTAGATTATATGAAAACCTTTAATCCTCAGAAATAAGTCAGTATCTGGTCCATAAAAACATTCTCTCCATTTTATGGAGTATTTTCAGCTGACTTTATTGATAAAATCATAGTTAACATTTATCAAGTGATGCTAAGTACTTTACATTGATTGTTTTATATCTTAACCCTTATAACCACTCTATATGGAACTATTTTATTTCTATTTTACAGATAAAGTGATTGAGACTTTGGGAGATTAAATCTGCCAGAGGATACCTTGCTAATAAAATCTAGGTTTGACCCTAAAAACCATTGTTACAATACTGCCTCTCATGGAATGAAAAGTTACAGTGACAACTGTAACTGACAGCCAACTGGTTGTAGCAGCTCTTTAATGCCTTAGGAATTCCTACCACTAAAATATCAATTAAACAGATTTCCTTTCTCTTATCTTTTGAGCACTTATGTATATCTTCTGAAGTAGGTGTTTAGATTCAAGGTTGTATGAATTATGCTGTTTGCTACCAGAAACTTATCATTTCTGTTGTGGACTAATTGAATATTCTTCCCACCTCCAATTTTTTATTTAGTAAAATTTTCAACCTGAAGGAAAATGAAAAAATAGCACACGGAACATCTACCTACTCTTCATCTAGTAACCAGTTGTTATTATGGCTTATACACTTTCTCTCTATATATGTGTTTTTATGAACCATTTAAAAATAAGTTATGTTACTTTAAATGTTTCAGCAAATATTTCCTAAGAATAAGAAAATTTTATGTAATTAAATAGCATCACATTTAAGGACTTTACAATTAATTCAGTGTCGTTTAATAAAAAGTATATATTCAGATTTTCCCCATTGTCACCCCAAATTGTACTTAAACTTTTCCATCTCTGATCCAGGATTCAGTCAAGGTTCACTCATTGCTTTTGCTTGTTATGTCTCTCTAAATCCATAATTGTCTTCTCTGCCTTTTTTTGTTTTTATAACATTGACTTTTCTGAAAAGTCTGGGTGGTTTATCTTGTACAGGGCTTTTCAAACTTTGCACCTACGAATCACTTGAAGATCTGGTTAAAATGCAAATTATGATTCAGCTGTCTGAAGTGGGGCCTGAGATTGTGTATTTTGATAAGATCCCAGGTGATGTGTTTATGGTCTTTGGACCACATATTGAGAAGCAAGACTGTGCATAATTGTTTATTATTTTCTTTGCATTAATTCAGTATGAATGCACTAGTAGATTACATGGATGATGTTGTGTTCTTCTTGACTCACAGCAGCCAAATAATATCAAGTTGTGCTCACTTTTGCTGATGTTAAATTTTTTTTTAAATATTTTTTTATTGATTTCAGAGAGGAAGGAAGAGGGAGAGAGAGATAGAAACATCCATGATGAGAGAGAATCATGGATTGGCTGCCTCCTGCAAGTCCCCCACTGGGGATTGAGCCCACTACCCGGGCATGTGCCCTTGGCCAGAATCGAACCTGGGACCCTTCAGTCCGCAGGCCGATGCTTTATCCACTGAGCCAAACCGGCTAGGGCGCTGATGTTAAATTTGATCACTATACAAGATGTCTGCATTGTAAAGGTACCTTTCTCCCTTTATAATTTCCCTTTGTAATTAAAAATTAAGTGATCTGTGAAATAATACTTTAAGACTAGCCCAGCCAGTGTTGCTCAGTGGTTGAGTCTCGACCCAGGAACTGGGAGGTTGCTGGTTCAATTCCCAGTCAGGGCACATTCCTGGATTGCAGGCTCAATCCTCACTAGGGAGTATGCAGGAGGCAGCCAATTGATGTTTCTCTCTCATCGATGTTTCTATCTCTATATTCCTCTCTCTCTAAAATCAATATATATATATATATTATTAAAAGACTGTGCAGATAGCTTATCACCCATTAACTCTTCACTCAATGTTTTTAGAATCATGGAGATGCTCTCTACCTTAGGTAGCAAAGTGGTGTCTATTTTATTTCCTCTGCATTTATTAGCTGACATCATTCTATAAAAAGCTTCCCTTCCCCCTGTCTTTCTCCCCCACACCAATTAAAAAAAAATTAATCTCTATGGACATGAAGATTTTTAAAAAGTATATATTTTTATTGATTTCAGAGAGGAAGAAAGAGGGAGATAGAAACATCAACGAGAATCATTGATTGGCTGCCTCCTGTATGCCCCACACTGGGAATCGAGACCCCAACCTGGGCATGTACCCTGACTGGGAATCGAATCATAACCTCCTGGTCATAGGTCAACTCTCAACCACTGAGCCATGCCGGCTGGGCAGGATTCTTTTTTTTTTTTAATTAACGGTGTTAGAGTTCATTACCTTCATTATTCTTTTTGATGCTCAAATTGTCCAAATTTGACCTGTGGGAGTTCATTCAAGCAACTGTGACTTTTACATCTCTCTCCCCCTCATCATTTTTTCCTCCCAATCAGTTTTTGAGCACTTCTGTGCTTTCTGGCACATGTCCTAGGCTCTTACCTTGAAGTGCTCTTGCCCCAGTTGTGGAATCACTAATTGAATACTTTTCTTTACACTCTTGTGTTTTCTTTTTTATTGAATTTATTGGGGTGATGTCCTATCTAATAAAGTAGTAATATGCAAATTGACCGTCACTCCATCACAAAGATGGTGACACCCATAGCCACAAGATGGTGGTGCCCAGTCCCCTCAGCCCTGCAGCTGAAGTCCTGTTGGCCAGGCAGGTGGCGGGGGAGGCAGGGTGGAGGCCACTCCATCGCTGCTGGAGTGTCACCCGGCTGGGGGCCGCAGGGGCGAGCAGCGAGGCACGATCCGCCCACTCCAGCAGCTGATCCAGCCTCGCTGCTCTGCCGCCAATGGAATGTCCCGAGGCAGCGGACACGGGAGCAGAGCCGAGGCAGCGGAGGCGGGAGGGAGCGAGGCAGCGGAGAAGGGCGGGCTTTGCTCCCTTCTCTGCGTCGCTCCAGCTGCAGGGAGCCCTATTCTTGCAGGAATCTTCCTGCAATGGGCTCTAGTTGGTTAATAAAGTTATATAGGCTTCAGGTGTACAATTCTGTAGTACATCATCCAATATATTGTGTTGTGTATTCACCATCCCAAGTCAAGTCTCCTTTCATCATCATTTATTCCCCTTTACCTCTTCTACCTTTCCTCATCCCCCTTTCCCTCTGGTAATCACCATATGTTTAACACTCTCAGTGGCTAAGCATTGCCATAATTTTTTAAAAAATGAATATCACTTTAATTCTGGATTAATAGAAGGAAAAGTTGTTACTTTTCTCTGCTGACAAAGAACTAGTAACTAGAGCAAATCTTCTCTTTGAAGAGTGTTATTCTGTAAGAGGAATTCCAGGCTCATGACTATGATGAAATAAAAGAGAGTAGTCATACATTTAATTAACCGTAATTCACCAAGCAACTGAAGATATTCACAGAAGGACTGAGACATTTTATGGCAAGGGAAGTTATTTTCTTTTTTCTCTTCAGGCATCCTTCTTTCCCTCTGCAATTCCCTAATTCTGTATTCCATTTCTTGTCATCTGCCTTTTTTCTTTAAGGTATTAACATAATAGTAACCATTGCTAGTGTTCATTGAATGATTACCGTATGTCAGGTACTTCTAGGCCTTTTACACTCACAATAATCTAGCAGTTGATACCACCATTTTGAAGATAAGGAAGGTCAGGATAAGAAAGGTATCCATGGTTAAAGAGCAGTGAATTGGGTAAGGGTTTTGTAGTATTGGTGAGGCAGGAGGGGCGGGGATTAATCCAGAGAACTTCTGGTGGGTTGAAGTAAAACCAACTCTTTTTCTGGGACTAGAGGGAATGAATTAAGGATAGTGGATACATTAAATTCATAGGTGCAGCAAAGAGTTGGAGCATATATTCAGACCTCTAATTTCTGTGAGGGCAAATCGATTATTTGAAAATGTGAGAGGGCATGATAGTCTAAGGCAGTGGTTCTCAACCTTGGCTGCACATTAGAATCACCTGGGAATCTTTTTAAAATCCTGATTTCAGGGCCTCATCCTCCGGAAATTTTGTTTCTTTGTTATGGGGTGAGGCCACAACATTAGTAACAAAGAAACAGAATTTCTGGAGGATGAGGCCCAGAAATCAGGATTTTAAAAAGATTCCAGGTGATTCTAATGTGCAGCCAAGATTGAGAACCACTGGTCTAAGGGAGCTTGAGGAGAGTTTGAAGCCTGGGAAGTTTGGATTATTTGTGAGAGGATTGGACCAAGTATTGCTGGGTGGTGCTAAAGCCCCAACTGAGGCTGGAGAGCATTGTTCGCTAAGCCATTTCCAGCGGTCCTGAGCCATCCAAGTATGCAAACAGAGAAGGCAGTTGGATGGATGATACAGGAGTTTGCTGGTCTGGTACAGTTGAGAAAAAGAGAAAACAGGAATGGAGGGTGTAGGTGAGAGGTGGCTAGATTAATGGACCATGAGGTCAAAGCTGATAGGAAGTAAAGATGGGTGGGACATGGATTAGGAGGCTAGAGAACAGCGGACTGAAGGCTCTTGGTCCAAGAGTCTTGGAGATTGAAGATTGAGCATAAAGGGAGTGAGAGTGGAAATCAGATTTGGTTGAGTGGAGTGGGATATTGTTGCTTAGATGTGGCAACATGAATTTTAGAGGAGACACTATTCAACCCACTGCAACTTTTCTTTCTCTTGTGTACATATCTAGGAATGGAATAGCTGGGTCTTTTGGTAGGTGTGTGTGTAAGGAAATCACCAAACTGTGTTCCAAAATGGTGTCTTTTTTTACATTGTTACTATCAGTGTATGAGGGTTACAGTTGTTCCACATCCTGGTCACCTTAATATGGTCAATCTCTTTACCTTTAACCATTCTAATGGATGGAAGTAGTATGTCATTGTGGTCTTAATTTACATTTCCCTAGAGACTGACAATGTTGAGCATTTTTATGTGCTTAATTGCCATCCATATATCTTCTTTGGTGAAGTTCAGATCATTTCCCCAATTAAAAAATTTGGTTGTTTTCCCATTATTGAGTTGTAATGGTTGTTTATCTAGTCTAGGTACAAACCCTATATCAGATATATTTTTTGCAAATATTTTCTCCCAGTCAGTGCCTTGCCTTTCATTTTTATCAAATAGAGATTCTGATTTAATTGAAGCCCAGGTATCAGGACTTTCAAAAGCTTAGATGATTTTAAAGTGCAGCCAGGGTTGAGAATCACTGCTTCTAATGTGAGATTTTGTATAGCAACTTCTTTTCTTTAGGATAATTTTGGGAGAAAAATCTGAATCATAAGTAGCTTTTCTGAAACCTTTGTTTACTGTACTTAGATGTTACAGCCAGCAGATGGCGATAGTGTAACGTAAAAATTATTTAGGTTATAGACGTCAACAAAGTTGAAGGATTTGGTGGGCTTCTTTTATTACTAAACTGAAAGATCTCTGTGTCATTTTTGTTTAAGTCAGATTAGTAATAGATAACGATGGGAGCTGTATATGTGAATTTTAAGTGAAAATAGGACTCCATATTATATCCATGTAGACTACTGGTTTAACTCCATGAAACTAATTGAGAAGACATCAGTGAAGATCAAAAAGTGAATTTGGAGCTATGTGGATGGTGTTAGTTTAATTTTTTTTTTAGTTTAATATTAATTAAATTTTTCTTAATTTCCTTTATTCTTAACAATTACAGATTTCTTTTTTCATATTTAACTGCTCAGTTATGAATTCAATTCTTTATTTAATCTTTTTATTAGGGAAAATTTCAAACATGTGCAAAGTAGAGAGACAGTAAAACGAATCCCTAGCTCAGTGATTATTAACTCATGGCCACTCTTATTTGATTTAAACTTCTTCCTCCCGTGGCCCTCAGGTTTTTGTGAAGCAAATCTGAGCTTAATCATTTGCCCTATAACTTAAAGATTCACTTTTAAGCAAGTTTATTTCCCCTATCTTAAAACATAATTATTTGTGTAGAGTGATATTTCTCCTATACAATAAGAAATACTTTAGAACAGCAATTCTCAAACTTTTGGGTCCCAAGACCCTTTTACATTCTTAAAAATTAAGGACTCTTGAAAGCTTTTGTTTATGTGGGATTATATTTACTAATAATTACTTCATTAGACGTTAAAACTGAAAACCTTTAAAAATATATACAAATTTATTTAAAATAACAATATAAAAACTATTACATGTTGACATAAAATACATTTTTCTCAATAATAACTCTGTTCTCCAAAACAAAAAACAATATGTGAAGAGATAGGCATTGTTTTTAATTGTATGGCTAAATAGAAGACAGCTGAATTTTTATATCTGCTTCTGTATTCAATCTGTTGTGGTAAGTTATTTTGGTTGCAGTATATGAAGAAAATGGAGGCTTATAGAGATATGTAGTTGGAAAGGATAAGAGTATTTTATTGGTATTTTCGGATCATTATAGTTATACTTTAATATTATGCCAAAACTCCACTACACATTTGTGAGCAATGAGAGTGAAAAAAACAGGTAATATCTTAGTTTAAGAACCACTGCTCAAGGGGTGGGAGAAGAAGGGAGAAGATCTGAGTTTGGGTAGTGAGCACATGGTGAAATATACAGATCTTGGAACATAGAAACCCACACCTGAAACGTATATGTTCATATTGACCAATGTCACCGCAATAAATTTAATTTTAAGAAAAATAAATAAGAATAAAGTACCTTGGTGCATACCTCACATTGTATAGGCATACCTTGGAGATATTGTGGTTTGGTTCCAGACCACTGCCATAAAATGAATGTAGCAATAAAGCAAATCACAGGAAAAAAATAAAAAATAAAAAGAACCACTGCTCTAGAAATGCTTTAGAAATAGTTTCCTCTTTCTATTTGAAAAGTTTGAGTAAAATGTATTTCCTCCAATTTTGTTACAAAAGCATATTAACAAAAGAAGTTAAAACAAAACAAAGACAGTCTTACTACTCAGCATATCTTCTGTTTAGTTTCTTCTATTCTGTTTTAGTTCTTACTGAGACTTCTTTAATCATCTTTCATTTTCCAAAATAGAAGTGTTTTTTTTATAATTATAAAATTATTTATTAATTATTTAAAAACTGCAGTCAAAATAGACAACTCTAAAGAAGGAAATAATAGCCCAACCTAGTCCTCTCATTTTGAACTTTTAATGAAACTTTAATTACAATAGCACTCTCCCATAATCTTGTGATTTAGAACTTCTTAAATAAAACCTTAATGACTAGGGATTTTGTTTTCTGAAAAAGAAATTGGAGGCAGGCAAATTGCCTGTAGTACATTTAATTGAGTTTTTAGGGGTTAGGTTTAAATCAAATAATTTGTTCTACTTGATAATATATTTTCAGTTAATTGACAGAAGGGAGGCCTTCTGGTGTTTTTCTAGTTATAGATTTTAGACAGCAAATGTGACCCAAATGAAATGTCAGTGTTAGATCTGATCTAATGTAGGCTTGTTTTTGTTTTGTTTTTCATTTGAGAGTGGCAGCTGCAGACTGTGAAAGATGTGAACTAACTGAGCTCTTCATCACAGTCTTCAGAACCTTCCACTCTCATCTCTCCTGGGTTTGAAGATCTGGTTATCTCTAAGATGAACTATGAGGTTTTCCCTCAGATTTAAAAAATGTTGAGTGGTAAATGGCAAACTTTGGGGGTTTGGTAGTTAAAACAAAAAACTGAGAAAGAAATTTAATTATCTGCAAAGTGTAGTTTAAAAAACATGTGTTTTGAATTTTCTATTTATAAAAGCCCATTAAAGATAAACAGTCCTCTACTTAAGCACATTTTACTCAGTGCATACTTAATTAATCAGTAATGCTATTCCCCATTTCCTCTTCAACTCCACAATTGAAAACTGAAAAATAGGCTTATTATCTCTGGATCATCAAGGTGTCTTGGTGTAAGAATTGTGGCCAAAATGTGAAACTTTTAGAAAAATCAGTGAGTTCCGAAGTACAGAAAGGGTAAAAATATAAAAAGAGAAACAGGCTGACTACTTGCTGTGCCTTCTCAGCATCACATATTTCCCTTATTTCTTTATTTTCTTTAATAAAGTACTTGCTGAAATTCTACCAACTGGGCCCCAGTCTTTTTTAGAAGAACTTGCTTGAAGTAGTACATTTCCTCCTGCTGCCTGACTTCTGTTTTACAAAGTTATGTGAATTGGATGTGGGTAAGGGCCTTTGATTGCTGTTGTTTTAAAATTTCAGGATGATTTTTAGACATGGAGAACATTTTGGGGGACAGATCTTAGGAGGGTGCAAGAGTGAGTGTTTTCACGTGGCAGTACTGGAGGCAGAGGGATAAAGGCTTCTTAACTTTAGGAGTTTTGAACAACATGGGAGCGTGCAAAAGAGAAACATTTTTCTTAGGCCAAGTGTAATAAAGTATAGTTTTAAAAAGTGTTGTTTTTCTTATACCCTGTGACTTTTTGTCTCTCAGATTCAGGCTGGCACTATTATAGTGTGGCCTTATTATGTAGTTTTGGCATGGAAACCAAATCACTTTTTATAAATTTGTATTTATAGGAAAAGTATTGAGTTCTAAATAGCCATCTTATAAGTGAAGTTTTGGAAACAATATGTTGGAAGTGAGGCAATATCCTGAGTGACCACACTTTTAGTTTTCTTTTACTTAGAAAGTGCTGGCTTAGATTTTGGATTCATTTTTTCTTTTGTTGATAACTAAATGTGTCAGTTTTTATTGTCTTTTAATTTGGTCTCCCTAGAGAGTAGAATAATGTAAATAAGACAGTAGATTAGAAATAACACACTGGTACTGAAGAGGGATAGCCTACTTCTGAGGTAAGAGAAAACGATCAGTTTGAAAGAGTAGCAGCTGAGATGTTGACTATCAGGGCAAAGGCCTCCTCCATTCTCCATAGCACAAACTGATTTTTATAAAGATGCCCCTCTTGCAGTCTTTCTTATCTCAGTGAATACAATTATTACCACTTTTTGATTCAAGCCACTAAACTAGACAACTATAATAGCTTCCTAACTGGTTTCCCTGTTTCCCAATGCCCATGTCTGTTTGGTAAGAGTGATCCTTTTATTTTTTAACTAGAGGCCTGGTGCACGAATTCGTGCACAGGTGGGGTCCCTTGGCTTGGCCAGCAATCAGGGCCAATAAGGGCCGCCTCGCCCAGTCCCAATAGGGGCTTATCAGGGCCAGCCGGCCAGGGGGAGGGAACACGGGAGGTTGGCTGTGGGAGCACACTGACCACCAGGGGGCAGCTCCTGGGTTGAGCATCTGCCCCCTGGTGGTCAGTGCGCATCATAGCAACCGGCTGGTCATCCGGTTGAAAGGGTCGCTTAGGCTTTTATATATAGAGATAGATTTTTATTGATTTCAGAGAGGAAGGGAGAGAGGGAGAGAGAAAGAAACATCAGTGATGAGAGAGAATCATTGATCAGCTGCCTCCTGCACGCCCCACAATGGGGGATCTAGCCCACAACCCGAGCTTGTGCCCTTGACCGGAATCAAACCTGGGACCCTTCAGTCCACAGGCTGACACACTATCCACTGAGCCCAAATCGGTTAGGGTGAGAGTGATCCTTTTAATCCATGTCAGATCCTGTTACTGCTCTGCTTAAAACTCTCCAGTAGCTTTCCATTTCACGCAAATTAAAACTAAGAGTCTTTACAGGGACCTGTAAGCCCCTTGCATTAGCTTCTCTGGTCTTATTTCATTCTACTCATACTGGACTTCTTGGTGACTCTCGATCCCACCAGATATACTCCTGCCTCAGGACCTTTACACTCACTATTTCCTTTTCCTCCAGATATCTGTGATTGTTCATTCATCTCCTTTAACTTTTTTCTCAAATATTAAATTCTTAGAATGGTTCTTCCTGATCACCCTGCTTAAAACAGCATTAATAGTCCTGGCCGGTATGCCTCAATGGTTAGAGTGTTGACCCGAGCACCGCAGGGTTGGGGCTTGATTCCCTGTCACAGGTACATACCTGAGCTGCAGGTTTGATACCCAGCCTAGTCAGGGCACATTCAGGAGCTAATCAATCAATGTGTGTCTCTCACATCAATGTTACTCTTTTTCTCCCACTCTCTAAAAAAGTCAATGGGCCTGGCTGGTGTTGCTCAGTGGTTGTGCACCAACCTATGAACCATGAGGTCACAGGTTTGATTCCCCGTCAGGGCACATGCCTGGGTTGCAGGCTCGATACTCAATGTGGGGTGTGCAGGGGGCAGCCGATTCATGATTCTCTCTCCTCAGTGATGTTTCTATCTCTCCCTCTCCCATTCTCTCTGAAATCAATAAATATATATATTAAAAATAAATAAATAAATAAATAAATAAATGGGGAAACATCCTCTGGTGAGGATTACCAAAAAACAATAATAAAATTAAAATAAAATTAAATAGCATGTATACCCTCACTCACCCAGGCACTCTCTATTTTCTGTCTCTGCTTTATTTTTCTCCATAGCACTTACCATCATCAGACATACTATATATTTTATTTGCTTTCATTGTTTATCTTTTTTTCCCCATATTCGAATAGAATCTCTTCACCCAAGGATATTTTTCCATCGATTTTTAGAGAGAGTGGAAGGGAGGGGGAGAGACTCATCGATTGATTGCCTCCCAAACATGCCCCAACCAGGGCCTGAGATTGAGCCTGCAATTGAGGTATGTTTACAATGAAATATTGAGTCACCAAGAAATTTAACAAGATACCGTTTGGTGTTCTTCATTTGATAAAAGAACATATGCAATGCCTTTCTAACAACAATTTTCATTTTGGATTATTTTTACTTTAAAAGATTAAGAAGAAGTAAAATTGAGTGTTTAAAGGAGCATGCCTCAGTTATCTGGAATGTTTACTTATATGTAGAACACATTCCCCCAAAATGCAAGGTACAAGGAGATAGTGTTTGTATTCTTAAACTCCTTTAAAAAATTTTTAATTTAAGTTTTATTTATTTAGTTGTTCATTCTCACCCAAGGATATTTTCTCCATTGATTTTTAGAGAGAGTGGAAGATACGGGGAGAAGCAGAGAAACACATCGATTGGTTGCCTTCTGCACATGCCCTGACTGGTGCTGGGGATTGAGCCTGTACCAAGGTATGTGCCCTTACTGGAATTGAACCCAGGACCCTTTGGTTGGAAGGTTGATGCTCTAACCACCGGCTAGGGCAGTGTTTGTATTCTTTTTTCTTTTTAAATATATTTTTATTGATTTTAGAGAGGAAGGAAGAGGGAGAGAGAAATAGAAACATCAGTGATGAGAGAATCATTGATTGGCTGCTTCCTGCATGTCCTCTACTGGGGATCGAGCCTGTGATCCGGGTATGTACCCTGACTGGGATTGAACCTTGACCTTCTGGTTCATAGGTCAGCGCTTAACCCCTGAGCCACACTGGTCGGGCAGTGTTTGTATTCTTGAAGAAGTTCGAAAGGTCTTTTCAAATTCTAGTTTTTGCTTCTTAATTGGTTTTAACTATGCTTTTTGTAAAAATGTAAATTTATATAAGGCTTATCATATGCATTATTGTGAGTACTTTACAGCTCATTTAATGTCATCTTTATAATAATCATGGGAAAGTTACTTATTTCTCTTATCCTCTGTTTCTTGATTTTTAAACAGAGAAGATTGGACTACATAATCTCCAAGGCCCCTTCCAGCTCTGAAATGTTAAAACTTTCTAACTGTTGGCCAGGCAACCTAGTTATGTGTTAATTAAGACAGATCATCTTTTCCTAGTGGGAGTAGAGATGATGGTGAAGCCCTGAAGATAGTGCAGAGTAGGAGAGGAAGTTGTTATTTAGATGAATGTAAGTGCCGAATCTGTATCTGGCAAAGTGTCAGTCTGGGAAGGAAGAAAGAGTACATCAAATCATTGTTGAGGTTTTGATGATGTGAAACTGCTAAACTACCTCACTGCCTTTCCTTAATATCTTAAGGTAGAAATTCAAAGTTGTTTAAGTCTTGAGCAGAGCACATGACACCTCCTTATTATCTGGCACTACTTTTTAGCTATAGATTGAAACTTAGCCTGGACTTCTCCCCCAAGGTTTCAAGAAATAGGAAATAGAAGAGTTAAGAATTTAGTACATGAAATATAAAATTTGAATCTGATTAAGCATCTAGACTAGAGCCAAGTACTAATTTGCAGGAAATATAGGGGATATATTACACTTTAAGGATGCAACCATCAAATCCAGTCCATGGGAAACCTAGTTTCTTTCAATAAAAAAATTTTAAGGGGCAGAGAGGAAAGACCTATAGATCAAAAGCAATTTGTGATATATCAACCAAGAGCTAAGGAGAGATTTTATACTGAACTGCATTGTTTTTCCTTTGCAAAAGGGATGTTAACATTAGTTCTGGAGTGGAAAACGGAATCCTATAATTGTTAATCCATTATGTAATGAAAAGTATAGCTAAAGTGACAGTCTGGAATGCTCGGTGTTCTTCTACCTGTGATTAATTGTGGTGTGGTCAGGCCTTCCATGAAGAGAAGTTTGAACCTGAGAGCCTATGTCCTCAGCAGTGCTAATTGGGAGATGTGGAGTAAGGGGATTTCCACTGTTTGTTAATAAGATCTCCAGGCGCATTTCCTCTTTGTTTTTGCATTTCTCTCAGCTGTGAAGCAGCTGCAGGGAAGTAAAATGTGATTTCCTGCCCTTGGGTTTCTGGCGTTTCTTTTGGAAATTATAATTAGAAGAGTGGAATATGTGTGGATTGAGTTACCTACACGGCTGATTTAAACACCAATTTTTCAGTTTTATTGAGATAGAATTGACATATAACATTGTGTCAGTTTAAGGTGTGCAACATAATGATTTGATATTTGTAAGGAACTGATTATTATTAAGTACCAAAATAAATTAAAAAATCACTTTCAGAACTAGCAGAGCTGAATGATCAGATCCAAAGAACTGCATTCATGTTCCCTTGTCAACTGTCACCAGTGAAGCTATCAGTAAGTTAGTATTTAAATCTTTAATTTATCATTATTGTGTTAGGATAAAACTTTTATAGTAGAACTAGTAGCCCTGCGCATGAATCCGTGTGCTTGTAGCTCTCTGCCCGCTGTCCCCCCACCCCCCAGCTCTCCGCTGCTTGTAGATTGGTCGTGATGTTACGGCATCCTGGCTAATTTGCATATTCCTCTATTATATTAGATACCCTTATAAATAAAATAATGATAATGGACTTGGGGGGAAGAGGAAAGGGCCATAATTCTTCTCTTTCTTCTTTTGTGATTAACCCTGTTGGTTTTCAGATATTGTTCCATAGGATGCTGAACTCCCAGAAGTTTTGGTAAATTTTTGTCTAAATATATGTGCAGCCTTGTTTTAGGTGGGTTATAGCCTGGTAGGTAGACATGACTTGTACATATAAGGTAAAATTATATTAAATTCCAAGTTTAGATAGCTCAGGACACCAAAATTTATTAGAAAATGGCCAGAGCAGAAGCAGGTGCAGTGAATTTCAGCACAGTTCTCCTAGGCCACTAGAGTGTCTGCGTGGGACTAAGCAGTGAGTGGCAGTGTCCATCCAAGGTAGGATCTCTTCATCTTAAGTCACATTGCATCACAGATCTTTTATATAACAGGTTGACACTACTGTTCACAAAGACTTACACCACAATCTTCATGCCTCCTTTAAGAGGACTTTTATGAATATTGGGCTCTCCTGAACTCCATGTCCTCTACTCACTAGAGGAAAGAACCATTTCCCTGTGGTGAGGGTGTATAATTTTTCTCATGGAAGAGGACCTAGAGCTGTGTTGCTAATGGGACTTTTTCCCTCAGCTCTAGTTCTCACCTCTCCAATATCATTGAGTTTATTTTTTTGATTTTCCTCTTTGCCACCCAGATTGGAGAAATTAAAACTGATTTTGTCCTGGCTGGAGTGGCTCAGTTAGTTGAGCATTGTCCCATGCACCAAAAGGTCACCAGTTGAATTCTCTGTCAGGGCACATGCCCAGATTGTGGGTTTGGTCCAGGTCTGGGTGCGTATAGGAGGCAACCCCATCGATGTTTCCCCTTCTCTCTCTCAAAAAACAAAAACATTTTTTTTAAAATTAATTAATTAATTTTTTTTCCAGATTTTTCAAAAACATTTTTTTAAAAAGGACTTTAAAGAAAGTCCTTTTTATGGATCCAAGGAGCTGCAATCTGGATGGTCCCACTCTGACCACCAGGTACACTGGCTCCTAGATCTCTAAGGAGGTGCTAATCTAGCCTCTGCCTGAGGCTACCCAGCAGGAGCTCAGCTGTGAAGCAATGCAAGTTGCGGTGGGGCCTTGGGCCAGCTGCAGTTTGTTAGGTAATTTTCAGATTGCAAAGGGCCAAGCCTTTCATATGCAAAAGCCTCCATGCACAGCTTGGGCGGGGAAGGGTCCCAGGGGATCAACAGGGCGGAACAAGCAGCTATGGCTGCTCCTCAGTCCTGCCCTTAGAGGCCCCGCTTCTCAGTGTCCCAGTAATCGCTGAAAGCACCTCTGAAAGAAAGCCGCCCTAGAGTTCCGACCGATGCCAGACAGTCCATTTTCTCCCGTATGAGTCTGGGTCCCCAGAGACTTGCCCAGAACTGGAGCTCAGAGCTTGAGACTCCCTCCCGATTGAAAAAGAGAATTGCGTCCTCAGTTGTCAGCCCTTTCTGCATGTGCCTCCCTACCTCTGCACTTCACTTCCGCACTGCACCTCCTCTGAGTCTCAGTGTGCTTTTCTCTTTCCTTCTACTTGTAGAATTTCCACTCAGCCAGCCTTCCTGTGGTTCTGGATGATGTTCGTTCCGTCTTTTAGTTGTATTTTTGAAGTGGTTGTGCGAGGCAGCAATCTCTCGTGTTTACCTATGCCGCCATCTTGGTTTCTCCCCGAGTCTTTTTTAATAAGGACTTTGAAAGTGGTCAAGTGATGGTGTGGTGTGTGTCATCTTGGTTTTTGTCCTCCTGGTTTTACGATTGAAGGTCAGCAAATCTCCCAGAGCTGGGATGACTGAAGGTTGGAGTCTGTACCTTTTGAAGTTAGTTCCTAGAATTCTTATACAAACATGCTGTTTATCTACAAGTTACATATTAGAGTCAGCATTTACAGAAACAATGTTGAAAGAATGGTGGGTTGAGTTACATCTACACTCTTCTTCCATCTTTTATCTTCACACTATTGCCACATCAGTCTTTTCAAAACAATGATTTAATTACATTATTCTCTCTCTTTTTTTAAAAAATATATTTTATTGATTTTTCACAGAGAGGAAGAGAGAGGGATAGAGAGTTAGAAACATCGATGAGAGAGAAACATCGATCAGCTGCCTCTTGCACACCTCCCACTGGGGATGTGCCCGCAACCAAGGTACATGCCCTTGGCCGGAATCGAACCTGGGACCTTTCAGTCCGCAGGCCGACGCTCTATCCACTGAGCCAAACCGGTCAGGGCTACGTTATTCTCTTGTCCCAAAATCTGCAGTTTCCCATTCCTGCCCTGAAAGTAACTCCTTCACAGTTTCTCTATAACCTAATTTTCAAGCCTCATCTTTTAATACTCTGCTCTACACACATCTGCTTCAGCTAGATTTGGCTATTCACTGCCTCTGGACTGCTTTTCCCCTTTATCTACTCTGTACTCCTGTTTTCAAATCCTGTTTTTTCGTCGAGGCTTTCTCAAGTACGTTTTCTGTCACAAAGTCTTTCCTGACCTCTATAGTCTGTGTTTATCTTTTCTTCCTTTGAACTTGCAGCATTTATTAACCCTGGCACACTCTTGGCTGTTAATCTGTACCATGTGTTCTTGTTTTTGTGCTTAGTTTTCACATCAGTATCTTGTCTTTTCAACTACATTATGCACTGATTGAGGGACAGAGCTCCCTTCTTTGTAGGTATTCTCTGCAATGCTTGACAACCAGTAGGTGTGCAATAAATGTTGTTATTTATACATTGCCATTCATTTTACCTTTCTTATGTCATAGCTACCATTTATTTAATTATATTGTTTAGTAATTACAATTACTTTGAGGGAAGGAGTATTTTATATACTTTACAAATGAGGAAACTGAGGCTCAGAGAAGTTCAGTGACTTGCCAGAGTCACACAGTTTAAGTCATAAAGGCTGTATGCAAACCCAGATCTTTGGATTCAATTACAGATGCTATTTACAGTTATTAGTAATTCTACCTCCTTATTAGTCTGATGTATTTTTCTTCTTTTTTAAATTAAATTTATTGGGGTGACATTGGTTAATATCATATAGATTTCAGTTGTGGGTTTCTGTGTTACAAGGTTTATATATTCCACTGTGTGTCCATTACCCAAAGTCAAATCTTCTCCTGTCACCATGTTTTTTGAGGGTGGGAGAGTGCTTAATATTTAGATTGCTGTTACTTGCCTAATTAATGGCAGCAGAAGAAAAAGTGTGCTAACATGAATAAGCAGTAATTGCTAGCAGGAACAATAAAACAGTTGCAAACTGTGTCAGAGTTCACAGGAAAATAGAATTTCCCTTAATCTCATTGATTACTGGTGGAATGACTCACCTTCCAGTAGTGCGTTGTTCTTAAGTTATTCAATATTTGTTTAAGTTAGACAAGGGAGGGAAAATCACTGATGAGATGTACAAGAAACGTCATTTGAGCTAATGACTGTTCCTGGGATATCCCCAAGATTTGTACCTTAGTATTCTTGCCTCCTATTTACTGTTTGACTCTTTCACGTTTAGATTTTTTTCAGAGTAAAATCACTTCCCATTTCCTTTCTGCCCTCCATCTGGACAGCTTCCATAGGCTACTTTCTTATACAGTGATGCACAAAGATTAACTATATGCTTACTTAACATGAGTCAGATTTAGTATTGCTTGTCTTAGAATTTCCAAGAATTAAAAAATTTTCTATCTCTGTTCTCCCTTTTCTATTCTTTTTTTTTAATTAAATCTTTATTGTTCAGATTATTACATTTGTTCCTCTTTTTTTCCCCATAACTCCCCTCCTCCCAGTTCCCGCCCCACCCCCTGTCCTCATCCATAGGTGCACGATTTTTGTCCAGTCTCTTCCCGCATCCCCCACATCCCTCTCCCCCCCAAGAATAGTCAGTCCATTTCCTTTCTATGCCCCTGATTCTTT
>NW_006287911.1:803487-812633 GCF_000327345.1 Myotis davidii | reverse complement strand
GAAAACAACAACCGCGCCCTCCGCCGCCAGCCCGCTCCGCGCACTCCGCACCTCAGTATTTGACTTCAGCACTGCGCCTCCTTTGAGTGTCCGTATGCGTTACTCTTTCCTCCTAGTTGTAGGAATTCCACTCAGCCAGCGTTCCTGTGGTTCTGGGTGATGTCCGTTCCGTCTTTTAGTTTCACTTTTGAAGTGGTTGTTCAAGGCAGCAAACTCCGGCGTTAACCTATGCTGCCATCTTGGTTCCTGCCCCTTTTCTATTCTTGATTTTTTTTCATTAAAAGAGGACAAAAAGACAACCCAAACTATTTTCTTTATAAATTAGCAATAAAATTGAGCATAGATGACAGTAAATTCTGCTTCATTGCTATGAGAAAATGGTAAATTTTGACAGCTTTTGCAGATACAACTGATAAATTATTTATTCTGTTTCATAAATAAACTAGAGGCCTGGTGCACGAATTCATGCATAGGTGGGGTCCTTTGGCCTGGCTGGCCATCGGGGTTGGCCAGCCGTGGGGAAGGACCACAGGAGATTGGCCGGCCACCGGAGGTTGGTTGTGGGAGTGCACTGACCATCCGGCCGGCTGGGGGGAGGGACTGAGGGAGGTTGGCTGGCCACAGGAGGTTGGCTGTGGGAGCGCACTGACCACCAGGGGGAAACTCCTGCATTGAGCGTCTGCCCCCTGGTTGTCCATGTGCATCAAGTGACCGGTCGTTTGGTCAGCTGGTTGTAATGGTCACTTAGGTTTTTATATATATACTAGAGGCCTGGTGCATGAAATTCGTGCAATAGTAGGCCTTCCCCCAGCTGCCAGCACCAGCTTCCCTCTAGCACCCAGGACCCAGGCTTCCCTCTGGCTGCTGGCAGGCACCCAGGACTCAGGCTTCCCTTGCAGCCCTGGCTTCATCTGGAAGGTCATCTGGAAAGATGTCCAGTCTAATTAGCATATTATGCTTTTATTATTATAGATAGATAGCTCATTCAACTCAGTGAAGTTATGAGTTAAGTAGGAGTCAGAAATAGAGGTTCTGTATTTTTTCTGTAGGCATTAATTTGGTCTTTTTTCTCTTTGTATCTTGGTTTTCTCACCTGATTGTTTTGAGGATAGAATGAGAACATATACTAGTATGCATGTTGTAAGGCAGAAAGTAATCTACAAGGGTGTCCTACAGGATTCCCCTGCAGAGAACACTTGATTTATGAATCATCTGTATGTGTGAACTGCAAGGGCAAGAGAACTTGTTCAATCTAGAGTCCGTCTGAAGGGGATGGTCTGAATAGTCTCTTTGACCCCTAAATCAGAACAACCTGGGAACAAATGAATTGTAGATGTGCTTTTTTTACACATATGGAGGCAGTTAGATTATTGGTACTTATAGGGATCCGTCTACTCTACCGCTGTATGAGGAACAGGAAGCAGGGAAAGTTGTTTTGCTAATATCTGTTTTAAAACCCAAAGAGTTATAAATGGTGACAAACCATTGGTAAAATTTGTACCATTATTACTACCAACCTAAATTTAGCACATGAAGAGACTTTTGAGGTATGGTCTTATTGTAGTCAAGCACTTAATTTTATTTAATCCTTGCGACAGCCCTTTGAAGTAGCCCCACTTCATTTCTCAGGAACCTGCGGTCCAGAAAAGTGAGGTAACTGATCTAAGGTATATAAGCTAATGCAGAGAAGATGCAAACACAGGTAGGCGGTGGTTAGTCCAGGCTCCTTTAGTATCCTCACAGCTGAGGGCTGTGCATGTATCTGAAGAGGATAATATAGTATCCAAATTTATTGTTAAGAGAAACATTTTTAGTTTGGCCACTTTTGAGGATAAAGCAGTGGTTCTCAATCTCTGGCCCTTTAAAACAGTTCCTCATGTTGTGACCCCCAACCATAAAATTATTTTCGGTACTACTTCATAACTGTAATTTTGCTACTGTTATGAATCATAATGTAAATACCTGATATGCAGGATGGTCTTACGCGACCCCTGTGAAAGGGTTGTTCGACTGCCAAAGGGGTCGTGACCCACAGGTTGAGAACCACTGGGATAAACAATGAAAAATTTATAAAGATTCTTAAAAAGAGCCTTGGGCAACCCTCTTGTAATTGCTTTTCTCTAGGAATTCTTTTTGAGGATTTTTAGTTAGTGTTAAATTTTTCTCCAAGACTCTCTGCCCCCTATTTGGAAAGTAAGTATTTACTTTCTGATTTATTTATTTATTTATTTACTTACTTATTTACTTACTTACTAGAGGCCTGGTGCATGAAATTCGTTCATGGGAGGGGGGGGGGTGTCCCTCAGCCTGGCTGGCACCCTCTCGTAATCCAGGACCCCTCAGGGGATGTTCCACAGGGATTGGGCCTAAACTGGCAGTCGGACATCCCTCTCGCAATCCGGGAATGCTGGCTCCTAACTGCTCGCCTGCCTGATTGCCCCTAACCCCTCTGTCTGATCACTCTAACTGCTCACCTGTCTCCCTGATAGCCCCTAACCACTTGCCTGCCTGCCTGATCACTCCTAACCACTTGCCTGCCTACCTGATTGCTCCTAACCACCTCTGCCTGCCTGCCTCATTGCCTCTAATAGCTCGCCTGCCTGCTTCATTGCCTCTAACCCCTCTGCCTGCCAGCTTGATCATCCCTAACCCCTCTGCCTTCCTGATTGCCTTTAACTGCTTGCCTGCCTGCCTGATTGCCCCTAACCACTCTGCCTCGGCCCCCCGCCACTGTGGCTTCATCCGGAAGGACGTCCTGAAGGTCATTTGGCTGTCCAGTCTAATTAGCATGTTATGCTTTTCTTATTATAGATTGGCCTTAATGATTTATTATTTTTCCTTAATGTCCAACAGTTTTTACACAAAGTTCTTGTATTATAGTTATAAACATTAGTCCTGTTCCTTTGCTTTGTTTTTCTCCTTTTAGGAGTCTAATAAGATTAATGTTAAATCTTTTTGCTTGTTTTCCATTTTAAGGACTTTCTCTCTTGACTTGTTTTACTTCTTTTTTTTCTAGTGTTATTTTTAATCTTTATTGTTAAGATTATTAAATATGTCCCTCTTTTTTCC
The DNA here is from genome assembly GCF_000327345.1 of Myotis davidii. Lineage (NCBI taxonomy): Eukaryota > Metazoa > Chordata > Mammalia > Chiroptera > Vespertilionidae > Myotis > Myotis davidii. The sequence goes on along the minus strand of NW_006287911.1, from coordinate 809,564 downwards.
CCCCATTGCTCCCCTCCACCCAGTTCCCACCCCAACCTAGGCCTTTGCCACCCTATCATCTGTGTCCATAGGTAATGCATATGTGCATATAAGATCTTTGTTTAGTGTCCTCCCCCATCCCCTTTTTCCTTTGACAATCATCTGTCTACTCCATTTCCATGCCTCTGATTCCATTCCATTAACTAGTTTATTCTATTAATTAGATTTCTTATTTGTTTGTTTTGATGTTTGGATTCAATTGTTGATAGGTATTTACTAATATTTGTTGCCATTTTGTTGTTCATAGTTTTGATTTTTTTCTTCTTCCTCTTCATAAAGAATAAATACCCTTCAACATTTCATATAATATTGGTTTGGTGGTGATGAACTCCTTTAGCTTTTTCTTATCTGTGAAGCTCTTTATCTGCCCTTCAATTCTAAATGAGAGCTTTTCTGGGTAGAGTAATCTTGGTTGTAGGTCCTTGCTATTCATCACTTTGAATATTTCTTGCCACTTCCTTCTGGCCTGCATAGTTTTTTGTTAAGAAATCGGCTAACAGTCATATGGGCATTCCCTTGTAGGTAACTAAATGCTTTTGTCTTGCTGCTTTTAAGATTCTCTCTTTGTCTTTAGTCCTTGGCATTTTAATGATGTGTCATGGTGAGGGTCTCTTTGGGTTCTTCTTGCTTGGGACTCTGTGCTTCCTGGACTTGTAAATCTACTTCTTTCACCAAATAGGGGAAATTTTTTGTCATTATTTCTTCAAATAGATTTTCAGTATCTTGCTCTCACTCTTCTTCCAGCATCCCCATAATGTGAATATTGGTATGCTTGAAGTTGTCCCAGAGGCTCCTTATACTATCTTCATATTTTTTGATTCTTATTTCTTTTTGCTCTTCTGATTGGGTGTTTTTTGCTTCCTCACATTTCAGTTTATTGATTTGATTCTTGGAATCCTCTACTGTTGAATCCCTATATATTATTCTTTATTTCAGTCAGTGTATGCTTAATTTCTGACTGGTCTTTTTCCTTCTTTTTTTTTTTTTTTTTTTTTGGCATTCTCACTAAGATCCTTGAAAGCCTCACTAAGTAAGTCCCTTGGAGGTTTCTAGAAGATTTTATTGTTTTAATTTGATATTGTTTAAAGTATCACATATATCTCCTTTTTCCCCCATTGATCTCTCCCCATCATTCCCCCTTCCCCCCAGCACATACTCTCCCCCCACTACTGTCTGTGTCCATGGGTTATGCTTATATGCATGCATACAAGTCCTTTGGTTGCTCTCTAATCCCCACCTCCTGACTTCCCTCTCTTCCCTCTAAGGTTGGATGGTCTGTTCGATGATTCTATGTCTCTGGATATAATTTTGTTCATCAGTTTTTGTTGTTCATTATATTCCACGAATGAGTGAGATCATGTGATATTTATCTTTCTCCGCCTGGCTTATTTCATTTAGCATAAGGCTCTCCAGGTCCATCCATGCTGTTGCAAATGGTAAGAGTTCCTTCTTCTTCATAGCAGCATAGTATTCCATTGAGTAGATGAACCATAGTTTTTAACCCACTCATCTGCTGATGGGTACTTAGGTTGTTTCCAAATCTTAGCTATTGTAAATTGTGCTGCTATGAACATAGCGGTGTATATATTCTTTCTGATTGGTGTTTCTAGAAGATTCTTGAGTAACCTTATAACCATGATTTTGAACTCTGTATCCAGTAGTTTGCTTTCTTCCATTTCTTTCATTTGTAACATGTTTCTTTGTCTCCACATTTTGACTGCTTCCCTGTGTTTGTTTCTATGTATTGGGTAGAGCTGCTATGTCTCCTTGAGATGGTAGAGTAGCCTTGTGTAGTAGGTGTTCTATAGGTCCCAGTGGCTCAGCCTCCCCATTTACCTGACCTGGGAACTCTAGCTGCACTCCTTTGTGGGCTTTGAGCACAGTCTTGTAGTTGAGCCTTGATTGGTGTTGGTGTCACTGGGAGGAATTGATCTCCAGGCCAATGGCTGTGAGAACCAGCTGCAACTACAGTGGGAGAGCTGCTGTGCAGGAGACACCCCTGTGAAGCAGTACTTGCTTCAGTGGGGCTTTGGTGCTCTCTGAGTCTACCCCTTGAATGTGTCGCTTATGAATGTGTAGAGTTGTAATCTGGTATGGTCTGACTCTGACCACTGGGTACACTGGCTCTTCGGTCTCCAGGGAGGTGCAAAGTCAGCCACTGCCTGTGGCCACTCAACAGGAGCTACAGAGAGATCTATCGATTTCTCCTATCTGTATGGAATTTGGAAGTGCCCAGGAGAGGCCCAGCTATGAATCAAGACAGACTGGTGCTGGTGTTGGGTCTTGGGTCTTTTATTGATAGGTTTGGGGCTCCCTGACCCAGCTGCAGCTTGTTTGAGACATTTTATCCTGAGCCAGGACGGGTCATTCATATGCAAAAGCCACTGCATACAGCTTGGGTGGGGTTGTAAATTGGATGAGGTGTGGGTCTTAGGAAATCACCAGGGCAGATCAAACAGAAATGGCGGTCAGTCAGCCCTGCTACCAGGGAGGTCCCAATATGGGAATAATGATCCCTGTGAGCACCTCTCTCTGAGAGAAAGCTGCCCCTGAGTTCCTGCCCTGATGCTAGATAATCCAGTTTCTCTTCCTACGTGTCTGTGTCCTCCAAAGCCTCACCCTGGTGCTGGAGCTCAGAGGAAGCAGGACCTTATAAGTTCAGTTCGCGATGTCAGCCTTTTAAGAGGAGAACAGCTGGGTCTCTGGCAGCCTCTGTGTCACCAATCCACACTGGTTTTTACAGCCTATAGTTATGGGGACTTCTTTTCCTAGCTCTGGAACCCTGGGCTGGGGTTCTGGTGTTAGGCTGCCATCCCTTGCTCCTTTGGGCGGCCTCCATCCTCTGCAGAGATGATCTCCCCCCCAGTTAACAAAGCAGCCCGTTCCGTGCCTCCACACCTCCTACCAGTCTCGGTGTGCTTTCTTCTTTACTTCTCTAGTTGTAGGATTTCCATTCAGCCAGTTTTTAGGCAGTTCTGGATGATGGTGGTTCTGTATTTTAGTTGTAATTGTGATGTGGTCGTGGGAGGCGGTGAGTACAGGCTTTTACCTACTCCGCCATCTTCTATCTCTTCTGATTTATTTTTGAAAAGTTTTCCAATGAGTTTTATCTGTGTGCTGTGACCTGCACAGCAAGGTTCAGGATCTGAAGGAGGGGCCAATGCACAAATGAAAATGCTACAATAAGAATTTGGAAGGCATGGGGGGCCAGGTGGAAACCTCTTTCATGAAGAGGCTCTCTGAGCCTGCTCCCATCTCCTTTTTATTCACTTTGAATACACATTTGCCCTTTAGCAATGCATACAGGCAGATCAAAGGTAAAGTTTGGTATACAATGTAAAGATGATCAGGTCAGGAAGAAGCCTCGAGCCATTGCAGTCATAATAGGAGCAAAACTTAGGCTGATATTCAGCCCTGCTGAATATCAAAGTCCATTGGCCTTACAATATCTCTTTTTGATGCTGCTGTTTGCTTTAGCCTCCAGCATCTGTGCAATGTTTTTATTTTGCTTTTGGGCAGGAATCACCCAGTAAAGGACTTAAATATTCTTTTTACTTTCAAGGAAGAGGGACATTAGGTTCTAGGTTGATGCTTTAAGGCCAGCTCCTGGTTGGTTATAAAGCAGAGGGGCTTTCTAGGATGTGTAAGCATGGAGGAACTCCCTGAACTGAGAGCAGAATTAAAAATAAAAAGTAGTTAGCAGCATTTCTAGGGTGCAGGATCCAAGCCATATTATTGCTTTCCTGATTCGTTCCTTTCTAATTTGAGAGCAAGACTCTGCAATCTTTGTTTAACAAAGAAAAATGTCTTTCTGCCTTTCTTTAAGCTATTTTCTATAGTTCTGTCAGGATATGATAGGAAAGGGAAGGGATTAAAAGAATACAGCTTTTTTTTGTTGTTTTATGTAGAAATTTAATTTAAAATAAAATTAACTCTAAACTATTCTTACCTGAACAAAATCTATTTTCCCCAAGCTCAGGCAAGATTTAAGGACTAACTTTATATTTGTAAATTCCACTCTGATTATTTATTTCAAAACTCTACTTGGAAATATACCTAGCTGCTAGAGAACATGTGTCTTTAACTCGTAATTCTATGTTGAGAATTCTTTAGTGAAACTTTTTCTGCCCTTTGCGTAATTGACTGAGGGTTATCATTTTGTATTTTAAGACAAAAAAATATATTATCTTCTGTCCCCTTTTCCCCCACTTCTCTTCCTCTTCTTTCTTTTTTCTCTTTCTAGGTGTATCATTTTCCATTGTATAGAATGATCAAAATTTAATTACTTATTCAGTCTTCTATTAATGGTTATTTAGGTTAAGTCTTTTACTATTACAAAAATGCCACAGGGAATCATCTTATACATTGGTAATTTCTTACATATTCTAAGACAGCTTGTAAGGTAGATCCCTGCAAATTTAATTGGCCTTCATGGAAATTTTATCAGTATACATATACACAGATCACCAAAGTGTAAGAATTCTGTGTCTCCACACCTTTGTGTTCCAGTGTGCCATCAAACATTTTGATCTTTGCCTATCTGAAGTGAAGAGTGAATCTTGGTATAGGGTTAATTTACATTTTCTTTTTTTTTCATCAAAAGTCGTTTATTTCTCTGGTGGAAGTGAGCTATGTCACTACAACACTAACCTTTTTTCTAGAACAGTGTAAATAACAATGTATGCACATCTTAAATTTGGTAGGTCATTTTTTGATGCAACAGAAAAATAAATACATAAAGATTAAATACTTAAACCCAACATTTGGTATTGATAAATAAATAGTGTCAACTTCACTTATGATGGACAACATAGTTTGGTTTATAAAATATCCTCACTGTCATGGTATTTGGGTTAAAATATTTAGAATATTAAATGTTTCCTTTTTGCTTTAATTAATACAGTACAATCATCATCAAGCTCCTATTGTAACTCATTTTCATCTGTGGTAAAGTGACTATTTGGTCCATGGCCCAAGTTACATATATCATACTTTGGTGAAACTGAAACAGTATGTTTATGGGATACCACATTTATAAGCTACAATACACTTACTAAGCTGTCAGTCCCTCACAGTTTTTTAGAAAAATATTTACATTTGTCCTTACGGATGTCAAAATATTACATAATCATTTATTTAAAAAGAAAAAAGATACACATTCATACTGTGAAATTATTAGGAAAATACTCTTGCAAATAAACTATATAAAGATAAAATACTCTTCAATGGTATGTGGGTTTTTTGTTTGTTTTACAACCTATAATAATAAAAGCATATTATGTTAATTAGACCGGATAGCCAAATGGCCTTCTAGACGTCCTTCTGGATGAAGCTGTGATGGCGGGGGCCGAGGCAGAGGTAGTTAGGGGTGATCAGGCAGGCAGGCAGGTGAGTGGTTAGGGGTGAAGAGGCAGGCAGGCAGAGTGGTTAGGGGCAATCAGGTAGGCCAGCGGTTAGGAGTCAGCAGTCCTGGATTGTGAGAGACATGTCCAACTGTCGGTTTAGGCCCAATCCTGTGGTATCGGGCCTAAACCGGCAGTCGGACATCCCCCAAGGGGTCCTGGATTGCGAGAGGGTGCAGGCCGGGCTGAGGGACATGCACCACCCCGTGCACGAATTTTGTGCACAAGGCCTCTAGTCCTATGTAATAAAAGAGAAACATGGTAATTAGCCATACATCCGCTACCCTTCCCATTGGCTAATCAGGGCAATGTGCAAATTAACTGCCAGCTAAGATGGCAGCCGACATCCAGGCAGCTTGAAGCAAACATGAGGCTTGCTTGCTTCAGTGACGGAGGAATCCAACATTCCCCACCTGACGCTGCAGGCCTCTGAGCTGCAAGCAAATATGTAACAAACATAGAAGCTAAACAAAAGCCCAGAAACCTGCCGGGCTTCAGCCAGCAGGATCACAACATTGTAAGCAACGGCCAGAAACCTACTTTCAGCAGCGGAGACCTAAGAGCTGGAGCCAAGCCTCAAATATAAAGCTGGCCCAGAATAAAAAAAAAAAGAAAGAAAGAAAAAAAGGAGGGGTT
>NW_006287911.1:794229-802945 GCF_000327345.1 Myotis davidii | reverse complement strand
CCCCTGCCTTGAGTGTGACAGGGGATGGTGCCCCAACCCCCCAATCGGCCCTACCCTGATCGTGACTGAGGGTGGCATCGCAACCTCCCAATCCGCCCTGCTCTGTGCATGATGGGGCGGCGCCCCAACTCCCCAATCGGCCCTGCTCTGAGCCCGACCAGGGGCTGCAACAGGGATTGGGCCTGCCCTCTGCCACCAGGGAGCAGGCCTAAGCTAGCAGGTCGTTATCTCCTGAGGGGTCCCAGACTGCGAGAGGGCACAGGCCGGGCTGAGGCCCCCCTCCGCCCCCCCGCCTTGAGTGCACAAATTTTTGTGGACCAGGCCTCTAGTATTCTATAAAATGCTGAGAAATTCTAAGGGAAAAACTACTCCCTTTCACATAGTTTAATTATAGCAGCTGTTGCATAGCAATACTTAAAGGAAGTTTCATACTTTTGTTTCCTCAGCAAGAGAAGGATGAAAGAGAATCTTCCAATTCACAGTGTTTTGGCCATAAGTCTTTCTTCAGGAATGGTTGCTGATGCCAAATCTCTGATAAGTATATTTCTTGAACAGTGAACAGGCTTATCTGGGTATAAATGAGTCCATAGCTTTTTTTATCCTATGAAAGTTTTTAGGTTTTTTTTAAATGATTAGTTGTCATCTTTTTTGTTTTGATTTATTCCTTGGAAACATCCTTGTGAGATTTCAGTTGGAGCTCTATTCTCTGGCCTTTATATCGATTAACATTCTTCCTCTTAATATTCTCTTTTTGTTCTTTTCCTCTGCATTCTAATAGAATCTATCAAAGTTTGTGCTGCATTTCACAATAATCTATGTTCTAGTATATTAGTTCTGATGAAGATTTAATTTTGCTGTTGGATTTTGTTTTTTCTTAAATTTATATATTTTTTCCAGATCCCTTTGCATCTCTTGCTGTTCTGTCCTTACAGCTCATTGCTCTTCCTTAATAGATAAAACTGAGTTTTATCCTTTTATAGTAAGAAGACAGTAAAAAAATTATCCACTGCCTATCCCCTAAATTTCTGGTGTTTCCTTGGGCTTCCTTCCTCTCCTCCTACGCTACCCCTCTTCTCGTCCATTCACTCACTCCTTTGGTTTTCTCTACCACGTACATGCCAGTGACACACACATATCTATATAACTCTAGCCCTCACATTCTCATTGAATCCCATAGTTTCTTTTGGGCATCTTTCTGAATAACATACTCTCAGTGACAGGATAAGAGTAGTAAACTGTTTTATTCTTTGTGTGCAAATGTTTACTTGAATGATAGTTTAACTGTGTAAGTTTTAGTATTTCCCCTGTACACTTTGAAGATAGTAGTCCATTGTCTTCTGGCCTCTATTTTAGCTACTGTTGAAAAATACGCTTTTGGTCCAATTTTTGTTCCATTGTAGACCACCTCTATTTTCCTTGTTGCTCTTAAGATTTTTTCACTTTTGCTGTTTCACCATCATCTGTATATATGAATGTATTATTTTTCCTTCTTGGGATTCACTTGAGCTTTTTGAGTCTGGGGTTTTACATCTTGAATTAATTCCGAATAATTCTCAGCCCATATATCTTCAAATATTGCTTCTCCTGAAATTACTATAAGACTTTTGTTGAGCCTTTTCACACTCTCCGTGTCTCTTACTCTCTCTCTGATACATTTCATCTCTTTATCTTTGCAAATTGCATTCTGGGTAACTTCTTCAGATCTATCCTCTAGTTCACTACTTCTCACTTTAGATATGTCTGTTCTTTCTACCCATTCATTTAGGGGTATTTCCCCTATTGTTTCAATAATTAACAGGCTATGAAAGTGACCTATTTTAAGCATATAGTTCAATGATTTTGAGAAAATTTATACACTTGTGTGACCATCACCATAGTTCAGTTTTAGAATACTTATATCACCCCAAAAAATTTCATCATGCCCTTTTGCTCCTACCCTTCGCTACGGCAACTATTGATCTGCTCTCTGTCTCTGTAGTTGTCTTTACTTAAAAAAATTCATATAAATAGAATAATACCTGTAATTGTTGTCTTCTTTCACTTACCATAATGTTTGTTTTTACAATATATTAGATTTAGCTTCAAATATATTTTTGAATTTGTGTTAAGTGTATCAGTAATTCTTGCTGAGTAGTGTCCCAGTGTATGAATATGCCACAATTTGTTTATTCACTAGATATTAAACATTTGGATTCCCCTTCCCCCATTCATTTAGTTTTATTTTAGAATTTTAATTTTAGAACTTCTCTTTAAAATTTTCCTTTTCAGTTTTTTAATGGTCTCTGTCTTGTTTTATATTGTTCTTCTTTTAATTATTCTTACAGACTTATTTTAAATTATCTCTTTGACTTTTCTATTTTTTTTATCCTGAATTCTTTGGACTTCAATCCTTCTCTTGTGTTAGAGGACTCTCACACATGGTAGATTGTTTACTCTTGTGTTTTGTCATTTTAAGTTGGTGAGTACAGTTTTAGAGGGGCTTTCTCTTTCTATGCAGGTCCCTTTGTTGCCCGAATTGTTGATAGTGTCTAGAGAGGTTTTGTGTTTGCTTCTGTCAAGTGCCCGAGAGATATTACTAGAAGAGAACCAGTTTTCAATAATTTTTGGTGGAATGTGATGATTTTGTATCACACAGTTTATCTAAATTTGTACTCCAAACCCACTTAAGACTGGAGTTTCCTTTTCTTAAGGGATTTTTCCTCCTACTTAGACCCCTAGAAGAGATAGATACTGGAGTATTGTGTTCTGACATCAATGCGCTTACTTGTAAAGGTTCCTCGTTTATTCAGGAGTTCACTTCCAATTTCTCCTCTCATTTGGGCCCCAGGTTGATAGTTATCCAGTTCCTATGGTGGTATCAAAAGCCAAGACCCTGTTTGTTAATGATCATTACATTTTACCAGTTTATTTCTCTCCCGGATAAAATTAGCATCAATCCTTATCCTTACCATTTTGATTTTCAGATCTGGCTTCATCTCTGGCACTTGGAGATTTTTTTCTCTTCCTTTTTTCTAAGTTCAGCCATGCATTAAGTCTTTTTTTGTTATGTTTTATCCAGCCTTTTTAGATAATTGTTTCAGGAAGTTTTTCCGTTTGTTTTTAATCTCACTGGTATCAGAAAACTCAGATAACATTATAAGTATTTTTTAAAATATATTTTTTTATTGATTTCAGAGAGGAAGGGTGAGGGAGAGAGAGATAGAAACATCAATGATGAGAAAGAATCATTGATTGGCTGTTTCCTGCATGCCCCCTCAAGGATCGAGCCCTTAACCCAGGCATGCACCCTTGACCGCAATTGAACCCGGGACTTTTCAGTCCACAGACCAATCAATGCTCTATCCACTGAGCCAAACTGTCTCGGCCATATTATAAGTATTTTTATAAGTACCGCGCGCTAACCGATTGTGCCACTGGAGCTCCATATTATAAGTATTTTTAAATAGGATAGTACACTATTGTAATTATAGCTATAACTACTAAATGAAAAAAATCTTCAAAAACATAGCTTGCTATTAAATGTGTATAAGGTTTCTTAGATTATTAGTTGTTAGATTGTGGTGACATTTTCCAGACATGTGACTTATCTCTTTCTCTGGCTTCATTAAGGTATTCATGCTAGCATTCTTTTTACTTAGGCTTTATTTGGATCCTTGGTTTGAAGAAGGCTCACAAAGAAATTTGGCCGTTAGATGCAAAGATGCATTTTTTATTGTTGTTCCCATGTTAAAAGCAGTGCTTCCAACCAAAATAACTGGTATTCCCCTATTTTTCCATATTCACTATGACTCACGTCAGTTGTTTTAATACTCCTTTGTTTTGGAAAGTATGTATTATCTAATTTTTTTTTTTTTAGTATATTGAGTATAATTAACATGTTAAGATCACTGTTTCTTTAATGATGTAACGTTTTGCATATACATTATTTTAGTCCTCCTGTTTCTCCTTGGTTGTTATTCTAGAGGATGACATTAACTAAATAAAATGAATGAGAGATCTATTTTGAATTTCCTGGTGAGATTAGTATCAAAATATCAGAATAGAAGTAAACCATCATACACATATGGACCATCATTCTACAAAAATTTAAGTGTTTTAACCTCTTTTAAATGAAAAGGGTAAAAAAAGTTTTAATGACTCTTTTCATATCGTTTATTGAGAAAAATCAGTTGATTAACCTGTTTGTTTTCTCATCTATAATGTAGGAGGAATAATAAATAGAAGAGTCAAGTTCTACTGTCTTGTATATTATTAGAATCATTTCTAATTATGAAGCTAGCTCTTTGATGGCAGATGCTGGATCACCTCTGTTCTGTACCTCATTTGTCATGAGGAGGGTACAGCTATGCCATTCTTTTTTTTTTTTTTAAATATATTTTATTGATTTTTTTACAGAGAGGAAGGGAGAGAGATAGAGAGTCAGAAACATCGATGAGAGAGAAACATCGATCAGCTGCCTCCTGCACATCTCCTACTGGGGATGTGCCCGCAACCCAGGTACATGCCCTTGACCGGAATCGAACCTGGGACCCCTCAGTCCGCAGGCCGACGCTCTATCCACTGAGCCAAACCGGTCTCGGCCAGCTATGCCATTCTTTCATTTCTTTTTCTTGTGCACATCTTTGGATCCTTTTGCTACTCATTTATGATCAGGTAACAATCACAAAACAACAAATATCAGATCTGCTTTGTTGTTTCTATTAAGAAGTTGAATAAGGTAGCAAATTTAAAACTTTTGATTTACTTTTAGGATTGTTTTTACGTATATTTACTCTTTCCATTTTCTTAGAGAAAATAGCTTCTTAAAATTACATGAAGGGAAGTAAAGGCCTTCTGGAAACAGTCTAGGGCCGTGGTCGGCAAACTGCGGCTCACGAGCCACATGCGGCTCTTTGGCCCCTTAAGTGTGGCTCTTCCTAAGCTTTAGGAGTACCCTAATTAAGTTAATAACAGTGTACCTACTTATATAGTTTAAGTTTAAAAAATTTGGCTCTCAAAAGAAATTTCAATCATTGTACTATTGATATTTGACTCTGTTGACTAATGAGTTTGCCGACCACTGGTAGTTATTAAGCCTCAAAGATGCAAAAAGTTCTGTGGTCCAAGTTTAGTAAGGAGGGCCTTGGCAGTTCTTTTCTCTGCCTAGGAGGCTCTTCCCCCAAAGGGAGTATGCTCCTTCACTTCATTCGGTTCTGTTCAAATGTCACCTCATTAGAAAGGCTTTTCCTTTTACCATATCTAAAATAGAGAGAGGCAAGGGAGAGTGGTGCTAATACCTACTCATTAGCAGTCAATCTCCATTCTGACACCCTACCACACAGCAACTACTAATCTACTTTCTGTCTATAGATTTACCTATTCTGGATATTTCATATAAACTGAATAATACAAATGTATGGTCTTCTGAGATTGACTTCTTTCACTTAGGATATTTTAGTGGTTAGTTCTCATCTTTTTGTTTTGATTTATTCCTTGGAAACATCCTTGTGAGATTTCAGTTGGAGCTCTGTCCTTTGGCCTTGATATCTATAACATTCTTTCTCTTAACATTCTCTTTTTGTTCTTTTCCTCTGCATTCTAATAGAATCTATCAAAGTTTGTGCTGCATTTAACAATGATCTATGTTCTAGTATATTAGTTCTAATGAAGATATAATTTTGCTGTTGGATTTTGTTTTTTCTTAAATTTATATATTTTTTTCCAGATCCCTTTGCATCTCTTGCTGTTCTGTTCTTACAGCTCATTGCTCTTTCTTAATAGATAAAACTGAGTTTTATCCTTTTATAGTAAGAAGACAGTAATAAAAAATATCCACTGCCTATCCCCTAAATTTCTGGTGTTTCCTCGGGCTTTCTTCTTCTCCTCCTACTCTACCCCTCTTCTTGTCCAGTTTCACTCACTCCTCCGGTTTTCTCTACCACGTACATACCAGTGACACACACATATCTATATAACTCTAGCCCTCACATTCACATTGAATCCCATAGTTTCTTTTGGGCATCTTTCTGAATAACATTCTCTCAGTGACAGGATAAGAGTAGTAAACTGTTTTATTCTTTGTGTGCAAATGTTTACTTGAATGATAGTTTAACTATATAAATTTTAGTATTTCCCCTGAACACTTTGAAGATAGTAGTCCATGTCTTCTGGATGAACCTTGAAGAATGTTCTAAAAATCGATTGTGATGTTGGAAAACCTGTGAATTGAATTATATACTTCAAATAATTGAATGGTATGGATTTGTGGATTTTTGTATGCTAGATCATTAACCAATCTTTAATCAAGCACAATTCCAGCAGTAGCCCTACAAAAAAAATATTTGTTCTTTGTTTAAATTTACCCCCCATTAAAATAGCTAAGCTTGCAGATTTGTAACGCCCTATGCCATAGTTAGTTTGCTATCTCACTAGGTCAACTCTTTGTGTGCCTTTTCAGCATGATCCACTCAGAGGCTTTTTTTTTTTTTTTTTTTTGTAAACAACATGTTTTAATTAAGGTTATATTGTTAGATATCAAATAAAGAGGAATATAATCAGCTTTTAAAAATTCCATATTTAACAACACAGATAAGCTGACTATGAAAGTCACTGAAATGTAGGAAAGACAAACATTAAGAAGCCAGAAAGAAGTTCAAGTAGAACTAAAAGTAGAAATAAATGGCCACAGGGATGCTTCCTTTATTGAAACACCTCAGAGGCTTTTGACTGCAATGGCATACATAAATTTGAGTAGTTGGAAAAGTGAGCATTTTAGAGGCTCACCGGAAGGAAGTATTACAAAGAATCCAAGACTAGAAATATACTTAGTAAGCGGAGCTGTAGTAATGGGAAAAAGAGCCAAACTTGACATCTTGGATGTTTCTGTCTATTAGAAGACATAGATCAAGAGAATGATCTTTGGATCTGATTTTTAATTTAATTTTATTACACATTCTGTGATTACACGAGGCTCCTGCCACTCACCTTTCAAACAAACCATCTCAAGTATACCCTTTTCCATTCTGTGATTTTAAGGGATTTCCAAGTCTTGTTAACATAGAATATCAGAACTGGAAGGGGATTTTATGAGTTATCTAGTTTAACTCTTGATTTTTACAAATGTCCATTTTTCTAGTAATACTGTAATACCTTAGTTTGTCATTACTCCTGAGGTGAATATAATGTAGTACTAAGAGCAGCCCTGAAATGACAAATTGGAAGTATAGTGGGAAATCTTGTTCATGTTCATTATTAGTGAAACCTGAATTTTAGAAAGTTAGTGCACTTGTTTTGTTTCCTTGTTCGCCATTCGGTCGATTCATTCAGAGTAAAACAAAAACGGTCATATTATATGGAAACTGTTTTAATTCTCCTTAATAGCTTTATTTTCATTTATAAAAAATAGTATCCCTACTCTAACCAATATTTAGTTTTGATATTAATTAGAACTTTCTAAACATTTCTAGGAAATGTATTTGAGGTAGAGAAATTTTAAAACAAGGTGTTTTGCTGAATAGAAAGGAAAGAGGTTGGTCCCAGACAACTGGAGTTGGAAAAGATAGAAAAGTCAAACAAGAACGCATGCACATGGATCAATGGTTATTTTAAAGATGAAGTATATTATGTATAGTATTAGGATTTTCTTTCTTTTGCTTTTTCATCAGTTTTATTAAAGTACTAGAGGCCCAGTACATGATATTCATGCACACGGGGAAGGGAAGGGGTTGTCCCTCAGCCTGGCCTGCACCCTTTCACAGTCCGGGAGCCCTCAGGGAATGTCCGAACCTTTTGAGCTCGGCGTGTCAGCATTTTGAAAAACCCTAACTTAACTCTGGTGCCATGTCACATAGAGAAATTTTTTGATATTTGCAACCATAGTAAAACAAAGATTTATATTTTTGATATTTATTTTATATATTTAAATGCCATTTAACAAAGAAAAATCAACCAAAAAAATGAGTTCGCGTGTCACCTCTGACACGGGTGTCATAGGTTTGCCATCACTGCCTTAGGCCCACGGAGAGTGAGCCTAAGCTGTCAGTCGGACATTCTTATGCTGCTGCACTTGCCAGCTATGAGCATGGCTTCTGGTAGAGTGGCACTCCCCATGTGGGAGCACACTGACCACCAAGGTGCAGCTCCTATGTTGAACATTCTCCCCCTGGTGGTTAGTGTGCGTCATAGTGACCAGTCGTTCTGCCATTCAGTTGATTTGCATATTACCCTTTTATTATATAGGATAATTTATAAATATTAAAATTTGCCAGTGTACAATTCAGTGAGTTTTTTGTTGTTGTTAATCCTTACCTGAGGATATTTTTCCATTGATTTTTGGAGAGAGTGGTAGGGTGGGGGAGAGGCAAAGAGAGAAACATCCATGTGATTGCGTCTAGGGATCGAGCCTACAACTGAGGTATAATCCAACCTGTGACCCTTTAGTCGATGGGTTGATACTCAGTCAACTGAGCCAAACCGGCTAGGGCTCAGTGAGTTTTTGTTTTGTTTTGTTTTTAATTCTTAACTGAGGATACTTTTTCTTTCTTTTTTAAAAAATATGTTTTTATTGATTTTGGAGAGAGGGATAGAAACATCAATAATGAGAGATAATCATTGATCAGCTGCCTCCTGCACGCCCCTACTGGGGATTGAGCCTGAAACCTGGGCATGTGCAGTGACTTCCTGGTTCATGGGTCAGCGCTCACCACTGAGCCACATTGGCCCAGCCCCAAGATACTTT
>NW_006287911.1:791507-794137 GCF_000327345.1 Myotis davidii | reverse complement strand
CATAGTATTCCATTGTGTAGATGTACCACAGTTTTCTAATCCACTCATCTGCTGATGGGCACTTAGGCTGTTTCCAAATCTTAGCTATGGTGAATTGTGCTGCTATGAACATAGGGGTGCATATATCCTTTCTGATTGGTGTTTCTGGTTTCCAAGATACTTTTTTTAGACTCTAAAGAAAGTTCATCTTTGTAACATTGATACATAATATTATCTAATTCACAGTTGATACTCAGGTTTGTCACTTGTTACAATAAGCTTTTTCTTTTCCAGATCCAGTCCAGGATTTTGCTTTGGGTTTAGCTGTCATGTTTCCTTGGTTTCTTTTAATCTTCAATTAGAAGCTCAGTTTCCATTGTCTTTCTTGGACCTCCACTTAAAAACATACACACTGTGGGCCTATTATTTTGTGAATGTCTCTCAGTTTGAGATATTACTTTATCTTTGTTTCCTTATGATTAGATTCAAGTTATGAACTTTTGGTAAAAATATCATAAAAATGCTCTTATGTTCTCAACGTCTTCATATCAAGAGGCTCGCTATATAAATATTGGTGATAACTTTATGTGTTGTCCAAGACATTTTTGTTGATTGTAATGTAAAGAATTTGTCTGTTTTCTTCAAGAATTTTTATAGTTTTGGCTTTTTGGTTTAAACTTAAGTTCTACTTCAAAATAACTTTTTAGTGTGATCTGAGATAGGGGTTGAGGTTCATTTTGCCCCCAACTTTTTCTCTGGTTAATTTTCTTATTTTTCTGTTTTCTATTTCTTTGATTCTGCACTTTCTTATTCTACTTTCTTTGAAATTTAATTTGTTCTTTTCTAGCTTAAGGTGAAATCTTAGATCAATGATTTTAGACCTCCTTTTTGTATAAACATTTAAAGCTATACATTTCCCTCTAAGTATTGCTTTATTGCATAAAATGAATTTTGATATGTAATCTTTTATTATCACTTATTTAAAATATTTTCTAATTTCCTGTGTAATTTTTTTTGACCCACAGGTTATTAGAAGAGTAATTTAGAAATCGTTGGGACATTTATAGATATTTTTTCTGCTATTGGTTTCAGATTTAATTGTGTGTGTGATTAGCAAACATACTATTTCAGTTTTTAATATTTTGAAATATTTGAGAAGTATTTTATGGCCTAGAGCTTGTGAATGTCTTGGTGTCCCATGTGTACTTGAAAAGAATAAATATTCTGCCATTGTTGGGTCTCAAATCCTTCAGATATCAACCAAGTAGTTGTTAGTGTAGTTTATGTTGTCTTTACCCTTACTGATTTTTATCTACTTGTTATATCATTATGGAGGGAAGAGTGTTGCAATCTCCATCTATAATTGTAGACTTATTTGTTTCTCTTTTTAGTTCTGTCAAGTTTTCCTTTATGTATTTCAAAGCTATCTTCTTATATATGAGTATACTTCCTGGAATATTGATCTTGTCATTATGCAGTCTATTTTTACTTTTTGTAATAATCTTTTTCATGAAGCCTATTTTGTCTGTTACCACTCCACTTTCTTAAGCTTACCAATATATATTTTCTTCCTGCTTTTTGCTTTCAATTTATCTATCTTTATATTTAAAAGTACATTTATTATAAAAAGCATTTTTGATAGTGTTGAATTTAAATATTTTGCTCTGTTTTCTATTTTTTTGCTCCCTCTGTTCCTCCTTTCGTGTGTGTGTGTGTGTGTAGGGGATAGAAGGTAGATAATCATAATTTTTTTAGTATTTTATTTAATTCTTCTGCTGGATTTTTGCCTATACGTTTTCTGCATTGCTTTTTAATGTATGATTTGGGATTACAATATGAATATTTAACTTAATCCAGTCCACTTGAAGTTTAGGTTTTACCATTTTATGTAAAATGTAGGAATATTAATAGCAATAGAATTTTATTTACCACTTTGTGGTCTTTATGCTATTATTGTCATACATACCACATTTGTATATGTTATAAGCCTTATAGTACAGTGTCATAATATTTTTCTTTAACAGGTCAGGTCTTTTAAGGAAATTAAAGGAAGAAAAATATTCTTTTTAATAATTACTCATACGTTTACCATTTCTAATGTTTTTCTCTCTCCTCCCTCTTTTTATTGAGTTTTTTGGGATGACACAGGTTAATAAAATTATATGGGTTTATCTGATGTTTTACATTTCTTTTTCTACATCCAATTTCCATCTCATGTTATTTCCCTTCATCCTGAAGAAATTGCATTAGGATTTCTTATAATGCAAGCTTGCTGGTGATGAGTTCTCTTAGTTTGTATTTACTTGAAAATGCCTATTTCACTTTACTTTTTTACCTCAGTGCTTGAAAAATTTTTTGCTATATAGAAGTCTAGTTTGACAGGGTTTTTTGTTTGTGTCCTGTCATCACTTTAAAACATTCTCTCATTGTCTTCTGGTCCCATTGTCTGATGGGAATTCAACTGTCATTTGTATCATCCTATCTAATAAAAGACAAAAAGGGTAATTAACCATACCTCCGCTACGCTTCCCATTGGCTAATCAGCGAGATATGCAAATTAACCGCCAACAAAGATGGCGGCTGGCAGCCACGCAGCTGAAGCGAGCAGGTTTGCTTGCTCCAGTGATGGAGGAAGCCAAGTTTCTCCACCT
>NW_006287911.1:780827-790949 GCF_000327345.1 Myotis davidii | reverse complement strand
AATGCACAAATTTTTGTGCACCGGGCCTCTAGTCCTATATAATAAAGAGCTAATATGCTAATTAGACCAAACAGTAGAACGACTGTCCAGATGACCTTCCGGACGAAGCCAGGGCAGCTGTAGCTGCAGGGGGCCGAGGCAGCCGTAGCTGTGAGGGCTGAGCCCCTTGCACGAATTTCGTACATAGGGTCTCTAGTTATCTTATATGTAACTAGGGGCCCAGTGCATGAATTTGTGCACCTTGAAAGGAACTGTGGGCCACGAGGCTGCAGTGGGCACAGGGCTGGGTCTCGGCCCATCCTCTGCTCCCCCTCCCGCTATGGCCCCTGGTCCCCTGTCTGCAGCAGTCCCACTCCCGCCACTGCTGCTCCCACATGCTGACAGCACCGGCCCCGCTCGTACCTGCTGCCGGCGTGGAGTGATTGGGTCCAACGCCAGCAGCGGGTGCAAGCGATGGCGCTGGCTATGGGTGTGAGCGGGTCTGGCGCCAGCAGGGGCTGCGAGCAGTGGCAGCGGGTGTGAGTGGGGCCGGCGCTGGCAGCAGATGTGAGCGCTGGGCGGGACCATGGCACGCGGGAGCAAGGAATTTTTAGTAATCACCAGAGGCTTGCCCCGATGACAGCAACCGGCACCCCCCCTTGGTCTGGCACCCCTGCTCACCTCCACCATCTTGCTGCAGCTGATGCCCTCCATGTTCTGCGCTCTGCCATCTACCTTTTAATTTGCTCTACTTATTGGGTCGCTCAACTTATGTTTTTCATCACATTTGGGAAAAACAAAAATCTGGGGCAGATTTATACACAGATTTTTGTTGTTTCGTCATTTAACTATTATTCACACTTTTTCCTACCTTCTCCATTCTATCCTCTCAGGAGTCTAATTACATATGTTAATCTGTTTCACATTGTTTCACAGGTTACCAATGCTCAATTCATCTTTTACTTTCCACCTTTCCACCCCTTCATATTGGATCATTTCTATTGCTCTGTCATTTGTGTTCACCAACTTTTACTTCTGCCATCTCCAGTCAGCTAAATCCAGCCTGTGAATATTTTATTTCATATTTGTGATTTTTGGTTCTAGAATGTTTTTATAGTTTCTACAGATGCTTCTTAACTTACAATGAGGTTACGTCCACATAAACCCATTGTAAATTGAAATATTGTAAGTAAAAAATGCATTTAATACACCTAACCTACCTAACATCATATCTTGCCTAATTTACCTTAAAGGTACTCAGAAAACAGTATCAAAAAAATACTGACAACATAGTATACTATAGAATATCTGTTGTTTACCCTCATGATCATATGCCTGACTGGGAGCTATGGCTCACTGTCTCTGCCCAGCATCACGAGAGAGTATTATACTACCTATTACTATCCCAAGAAAAGATCAAAATTCAAAATTAGAGTATGGTTTCTACTGAATGCACCATCATAAAGACGAAAAATTGTGAATCAGGGACTCTCTGTATTTGTGTATGTTTTCCCTTCTTTGTATTTGTCATAACTATATTTTCTTTTAAATTCTTGAATGTATTCACAATTGTTACTTTAAAGTTCTTGTTTGCTAACTCCAGCATCTGGACCTTACATTGATTTCTATTGACTTTCTTTTCACTTGACTCTGAGTCACATTTTCCTCATATTAATTTTTTAATTATATATGCACATAGTGATGGACATATTTCAAAGGCTCTGGATTCTATCATCTTCCTCCAGAAATTATTGATTTTTTTGCTTTAGAGGAATGTTAAACTTGTTTAGACTTTAGACTTTGTCCCTTATGGTGGATAGTAGCTGAAATCTCTGCTGAGGTCTTTCAAGTCTTTTATCTGTTGTGTTTTTGCAGGGCTCTTTGTAGTCTTCTTCATGCATGTACAGATGGGTTAGTCAAGGATTGGGCAGATTTATACAAAGATTTTCTTGTTTCCTCCTCTCTAGCAATCCCTCTTTTACTTTTTAGCCTCTCAGGCAGCCCTGAATTCTGTCTTTTGATTCCTGAAACCAGTAAGTCTGCACCTTTCTGTTTGATTTCTATCTGCCCTGCCAATCATGCTGACTCTGGCAAAAAGCCATGTATAGACAAATTTTACCTTGTGCATTTTCCTTCTTTTCTGGTTTTATATAGATGGGTAATAAAGCATCCCACATGTGGTAGCACGAAACAAAAACATTTATCAGTTACTATTATTGTTATCTCTCATGGTTCTAGGTCTTGACTAGACTGTTGGATGATTCTAACTTGAGTGTTCTGTTGTAATCAAATGGGGGCTGAGGTCATTTTGAACTCTTCCTCACTCTTACAGGTCTGATGATTGATCCTGGCTATTGCCTGGGATTGAGTTGAACCATCATGGGCTTTTTATGAAAGCGAGGTTCTAAGCACTAGTATCCTAGGAGAGTCAGATGGAAGCTACATTGCCTTTTATTACCTAGTCCTGGAAGTCAGATAGCTCCACTTCTGCCACATTCCTTTCATTGAACCAGTCACAAAGGTGAGCTTATATTCACATGAAGGGAATTAGAATCCACTTGAGTGGGGAGTAATGTCAAATAATTTCAGACATGTTTTGAAATCACCAAATCTTTTTTCAAATGTGTCCTCCAATTTCTGCCTGCTTATAGTCATTCTTTAGTTCCTTCAAATAGTTGTTTTTTTATATAGACTTTATTAGTCCAATACGAACTACTCCATCATTACCAGAAGTGAAACTCCCTCTCCTCTATCACACTTGAATCCTATATAATAAAACCCTAATATGCAAATCGACCAAACGGCAGAACAACTGTCACTATGACGTGTACTGACTACCAGGGGGCATACGCTCAACGCAGGAGCTGCCCCCAGCCAGCAAGCCCTGTCTGGCAGTGGTGGCAGGGGGCAGGGCCGGCAAGCAGGCAGCGCCAAGCTGCCAGACAAGGTAGGTGCCAGCAGGGCCCCCTCCCCTCCATCGCCCCACTTGTCGCCCCACAGATCAGCCCTGATCGCCAGCCAGGTTTAGGGATCCTACCCGTGCACGAATTTCGTACACCGGGCCTCTAGAATAATATAATTTACTTGCTTATTTGGTTCATTTTATGTCTCCTACTAAAACACAGGTTTCATTAAGTTAGGGTTTTTTGCCTCTTTGGTAACTGCTTGGCACATTGTAGATGCTCACCAAATATTTGTTGAATAAATGGATGAATATTCAGTTCTCTAAACAGCCATAAGTAAGAAAAAACCTCTTGATGACAAAAGAGGAGCTACAAATTATAGAACTTTGTTCTTTCAACACATTTGCACTGGTAGGCTGCCATATCTTAAGTTTACTTCTCCTTGGCTTACAGAACAGGACATAGAGATTTTACGTTTTATTCTCATCATAACTATTATGTGTGTCAGTTTAGCAGACTGGATAGAAAGCTGGTTACAGATAAAATGAAATAGCATGGGAACGTACTTTGTGAAGTGTGAAGCACTATGAGATTATAAGGTGTGTCAGATAAGAATATGCAGTTGCAACTGTTATGCTGGCTTTTTTAGATTTCTTTTTTAAAGTATCTTTGTGTTTATGTATTTTTAAAAAGATAAATATTTTGAATTCCCAAAACAGTAATAAAAGTCATAGCAGTATGTTTATTAAAAAGCCCTTACTATGTCTTTATTAATGTTTTGTCTGATTTTTCTCTTTTAGGAACTTAAGAGATTTCAGAACTTTGTGGAACGCTGTCCTCCTTTTGATGTCGTCATTGATGGGCTCAATGTCGCCAAGATGTTTCCTAAAGCTCGTGAGTCTCAAGTTGTAAGTACACGTTTTATTTTGTTATTCCAAATCTCTAGAAATGATTTATTGTACCCACTTGTGATCTTCCAGGAATCTCATAGCTCCTCATTTTTCCTTCCTCTAAAAATAAAGCTCTTAAAGGTGCCATAGCAACCAACTGCTCAACTAAGATTTGTTGTTTTCATCTCTGGAAAATAAATGGCTCTTACAGGCTGAGCAAGAATGAGAGATTTAAAAGTCCATGTAATAAAGGGCCAGTCAGCCCTTTTTGTAACCTTTGCTAACTTTCTTCTAGGTTTCTACTCTCCATTTACTCTATCATTTCCTCGTAGGTCACATACATCCCTTATTTGAAAATCATCAGCATATACTATCAAGATTCATTAATCATTCATTACTCACATTTGTTTTTTTCAAACATAATATGTCTGTAAATTAACCTAAGCAGGATTTTTTTTTGTAAGGTAATCATTTTTTAATCGGTTTATAGATGTCATAGTAGTTTCTAATAGGAATATAATGATTTTTATAACAGTTGTGAGCAATTATTTTAATCCTCATTTTACCGTTCAGAAAATTAGAAAGTTGAGGCTAATTTTATATAGCAAATCCTTAAAAAGCAGTCATAACATCAAAATTAGTTTGTAGAGAGCTCTAAGGTTTCAGTCTTGTGGCTCTTACTGCTGGCAATCTATGGTTATTCATCTGTAGTTAAACTCTTATTTCTTAAAAATTGCTGCCAACTTAAAAGCTGTTTCTCAGAGATTCTACTAGAATGCTTAAAAGGTAGTGGTAATTGACATATTTCTCAGACTAAAGTACAGAATTTTAAAGCAAGTAGAAATTGTTATAACTGATTTTTTCATTTTTAAAAGCTGTCACTTAGGCTGCAAACGTCTGTCTGCTGACAGCTTTCCATAGACATTCGAGTTGATTAATTTACAGAATGGTATAATTCATTGCAAGAAAAAAATAATAATCAAATGTGCAGTCTGCTTTTGCTTGTGGTCCTAAAAGTGATACAAAAGTAAAAACGAAGAACACAGGTTCTAAGAAGAGTGGTATATAACATGTCACCATGAGTCTGTACAGAGCTGCCATGGCTAAAAGTGATTCAGAAGAGCCTGTAACTCACATATGAAGGTTTATGTTTAAATGTTGTTTGTGATTCTGAAAAAAGAATATCATATGGGCTGTATGGATTGATATATGATTTTGTTGATTACTGAAAAAGAAAATCTTTTGTATATTTTGCTTAAAAGTTATTACTAAATCAATGGTTAATCTTCTAATCTCTGGTGTTAATACAATTACAAAATATACTGAGTGGAATTTTGGAGATTGTAAAGTCCCTTACTAGATTTCACTTTGGCATAATTTTGTGTCTTGACGAAGTGATATCTCAATCCGTTAGTGTCTACATTAGTTTTATTTTTCGATAAACCATTAGTCACTTTTAAGGTGTACAATTAAGTGGTTTTTAGTATATTCACAACGTTTTTCAGCTGGAATTTATCTAATTCCAGAACATTTTCATTCCCCCCAAAATAATCCTAAACTCATTAGTAATCATTCCCAGTTCCTTCTTCCCCTTATTTTTTGGCAACCAGTGATCTTTTCTGTCTTTATGGATTTGCCTGTTTTGGACATTTCATGTTTTCACTTAGTGTGTTTCCAGAGTTCATCTATATTGTAGCATGAATCAGTACCTTGTTTCTTTTTATTGCTGAGTAATATTTTATTATATAGATATACCACATTTTATTTATCCATTCATTAGTTTGTGTATATTTGGATTATTTCTACTTTAAGAATAATGCTGCTCTGAACATCTCATATACAAGTTTTTGTATGGACATCTTTTCAATTCTCTTGGATATATACCTAGAATAGAATTATTAGGTCATATGGTAGCTACCTGTTTAACCTTTAAAGGAGCTGGAAAACTTCCAAAGCAGCTGTCCCATTTTATATCCCCATCAACAGTGTATAAGAGTTCTAATTTCTGTACATCTCATCACCATTTGTTAACATCAGTCTCTTTTATTATAGCTATCCTGGTGGGTATGATGTGGTATCTCATTGTGGCTTTGATTTGCATTTCCTAATGACTCGGGGACGTTAATCATCTTTTTGTGTGTTTATTGGCCATTTGTATATCTTCTTTGGAGAAATGCCTATTAAAATCTGCCCATTTTAGTAGGGTTCATTATCTTTTTATTTTTGAGTTATAATTTTTTATATATTCTGATTACTAGACCTTTAACATATGATTTGGAAATATTTTCTCCCATTTGAATTATCTTTTCAGTTTCCTGATGGTATTTTTAATATATGTATTTTTTTCTTTTTTTAAATATATTTTATTGATTTTTTACAGAGAGGAAGGGAGAGAGACAGAGAGTTAGAAACATCGATGAGAGAGAAACATCGATCAGCTGCCTCCTGCACATCTCCCACTGGGGATGTGCCTGCAACCCACGTACATGCCCTTGACCGGAATCGAACCCGGGACCCCTCAGTCTGCAGACCGACGCTCCATCCACTGAGCCAAACCGGTTTCGGCTATGTATTTTTTTCTTGATTACAGAGAGGAAAGAAGAGTTAGAGAGAGATAGAAACATCAATGATGAGAGAGAATCATTGATTGGCTGCCTCCTGCACACCCCCTACTGGGGATCGAGCCCGAAACCTGGGCACATGTCCTTGACCAGAATTGAACCCTGGACCCTTCAATCTGCAGGCCGACACTCTACCCACTGAGTCAAACCAGCCAGGGCCAAAAGTTTTAAATTTTGATGAAGTCCAATTTATCTGTGGGTTTTTTTTTCTTTTGTTGCCTGGCATTGTTGGTGTCATATTTAAATAATTATTACTTAATCTAAGGTCATGAATATTTATGCCTGTTTTTTTTTCTAAGAGTTTTAGTTACTACATTTATAGTATCCGTATTTTTAGAAAAAACAATTACTCTTGGGTAGGTGATAAGCCAACATAATTTATAGTATAGTGAGATTCAGAGGGGGCTAGCTTTGGCCCTTTCTAATTCATTTGTTTGATCTTCTGTAAATCTGGGCAAAATAAGACTTGCTGCTCACTCTGTAGTCTGTAGATGTTTTTCAAGTGTAAAGTATATCCTGCTTTAAAAAATATTTATTTGGTTTCAACTTTTCAGAAGAAAGGTTTGTAGTTTTATTTCTAAGAAGTGGCTGGCAGATTAATTATATAGCCTCTGCTTCCAAAAAGACAAAGGACAAAGTATCTTAACAGGGAATTACAATGCAGATTTCAGTAGCTGTTTATTGAGCACCTATTCCATTCTAGAAACAGTTTAAAAGTGTGAGGATATGACTATAAGCCAATAATGGCAATGCTAGGAACATGATTTAGGCTAATGGTTACATTATCTTAACATGAAGTTCATAGTATAGTGTATCCTGTTGTCTATTAACAGTATTCTTGTGTTTGTGTATGACTCTTTTCTTAAAAATTTATTTGGAATGTTAGAATGGAGAATATTTACCCAAAATATTTGGATAAGAATTTTTTAGAAAATAACTATTGCAAAAACGATTTTGTAACATTCAGTTCTCCAAAATATGTTGTAATTTTGTAGAAACAATGACTAAACTAAAAAGTGTTAGGTATAAACCATTTAATGTAAGCACTTGAGCCAACTTTTATGAGGCACTAGGATTAACATACTGAACTTGTTCCTGCCTCATGTTCCTTCACCCTTTAATGTTCTTCCTTCTTCAAATGGCTGAATCATTATCAGCACCTCAAATATCTTCCCTGATTTTTCTAAAGTAACCCCACTCTGCTCACCTACCTCTGTTTGTCTTTTCAGTTACTCCTGTGTGGATTAAAAATGGCCTCAGAGCCCAGCTGGTGTGGCTCAGTGGTTGAATGTTGACCTATCAACCAGGAGGTCAGGTTCACTTCTGGTCAGAGCTTGATCCCCAGCGTGGGGCGTGCAGGAGAGCCAATTAGTGATTCTTTCTCTCTCTCTCTCTTCCTCCCTCTCACTCTCTCTGTGAAATAAATAAAAATAAAGGCCTCTTATTCTTTGCAGTTTCTCTCATCAGGAGATAGAATCTATTTTCCCATCTCTTGAATCTGGGCTTGCTTTGTGACTTGCTCTTTGATCGGTGAAATGTGGTAAAAGTGATATTGTGGGACTTCCAAGCAAGGGCTTAAGAGACCATGCTGTCACTCTCTAGGAACTACCCAACCTAGTGAATAACCCCAGCCTAATCTTTTTGAGGATGAGATGCCGTATGAAGAGGGTGAAGGGTGGGAGAGAGAGAAAGAGAGAGAAGCAGTCATCCCAGTGAGACATGTAAGGTCATTTAGGATGAGGCAGCCGCCAGGCAGCGTGCCAACTGATTGTGGATACATGAATGAGCCTAGCCAATACCATGTGGAACAGAATAACTGTCCAGCTGAATCCAATCCATAGTACTGTGAGAAAATAAGTGGTTATTTTAACCAAAGTTCCCAAGTTTTGTGGTGGTTTATTACACAGCAATAGATTACTGGTTTAATTTTTTCATAGCACTTGGTATCTACAATGACTTATATACATTTCTTTGTTTTCTTTACCTGTCTTCTATTATAAATGCCCTGATATTGAAGATCTATGTGTCTTGCTCACTGTTCTATCCTCAGCACTGGGAAAAGGGCCTTGAACATAATAAGTTCTCACTAAACACTTAGTGAATGAATAAATAGATATTTATACAGTAAATTATAAGCTATTAGAAATAAAATCGCCTTTACAAGGTTAACTCTTGAGTTTTACTCTTACTTCACTTGCTAGCTATGAGACCTAGTCTAAGTTCTTTAACTTCCGAGTTCCTATGTAAAGATTAAATGAGCTAATCCTTGAAAAGCTATTACAGCATTACCTGGCACATGGTTCAATAATTTTAAAAGGGAAAAAAACAACCCGGCAACTTTGTGAGTGCATTTAGTTGTCCATGGTCTTTACTTTGTGGAAGTAAAAGCATGATAGTTTTCATGATGTGTTTAGTCTCCTAATTTAAATAACTGACAGTTTACTGTTAGTTTTTTTCAGTTTGGGGTCTTTATTATTTTTGAAGTGATGCTCAGAATCTAAAGTTGAGTGTTTAAATAAAGTCTAAGTTCTCTAACTAAATGAGTAATATATCAACAGTATAGAGAAAATAAAAGACTGATTATATTGGTCGGGATAAGGCTAGATTATGCTGCAGTAATAAACACAAAATTTTAGTGACTTAAAACAACAAATTATTTCGTATTCATGCTACATGTCCATTGTTGGTCTTCTATGTTGTAATCATCTACAGTCTAGAACCCAGAATAACTTTCTGAAATATTGTCAGTCATTATGACAAAGGGAAAGTGGCAAAGCACACACTGACACATAAAGCTTCTGCTCAGATATGATACCCATCACTTCTGCTCATCTTTTATAAGCAGCTGATACAAGTTACATAGCCACCCTGTACTTAGCAGGATAGGGAATGCAATTCTACTGTGTTTCTGAAAGGAGAAAGAGAATTCATATATTTGAACACCCCTAACTACCACACTGAGGTTGGTAATGTCTTGCTTATTACATTGGTGTTATGCAAAGATCTGAGGTCCAAGAAAACCTCAGCGTATTGCTTGCCAATTCCAAAGAAAGAATCTGGAGGAGTGGCTATGAAAGACATGGGTTATTAGGTCTTATGTGGGCTTGGAGGGGTGGGGGTAGAGAACTGTGGGCGACGTCTCCACAGCATAGGCTTTTTTGTTACAGGGTTATATAGAGTACAGAAAACAAAGCAAACAGGGCATTCAGGATGGATGTGCTCATGTGTGCCCAAGCTGTGTAAGATCAAAACGCAAGCTGCTTACAGCCCCGTCTCACGTACTAGAATAGTTTCTGTTTGGCCATTTCTTTTTTTAATCTTTATTGTTGAGGTTATTACAGATGTCCCCCTTTCCACCCCTCCATTGCCCCTCTCCACCTGGTTCCCACCCTACTCCAGGGCTTCACTACCCTATTTGTCTGTATCCACAGGCGATGCATTTATGCATGTAAGATCTTTGGCTGACTTCTTCTCTGAGAATCATCAGTCTGTTCCATGTTTCCATGCTTCTGATTCTATGTTATTCACTAGTTTATTTTGTTCATAAGATTTCTTATTCATTTGTTTTGATTTATGGATTTAATAGTTGATAGATATGAATTTATTGCCATCTTAATGTTCATATTTTTTATCTTTTCTTCTTATTCTTTTAAAGAAGACTCTTTAACATTTTGTTTAATATTGGCTTGGTGGTGATGAGCTTCTTTTTCTTTACCTTGCCTGGGGAGG
>NW_006287911.1:774981-780581 GCF_000327345.1 Myotis davidii | reverse complement strand
CTTCCTGGACTTTTAAGTGTATTTCTTTCACCAAGTAGGGGAATTTTTTTTGTCATTTCTTCAAATAGGTTTTCAATATCTTGCTCTCTTTCTTCTCCTTCTGGCACCCCCCATAATGCAAATGTTGGTATGCTTGAACTTGTCCCAGAGGCTTATTATACTATCTTCATATTTTTGGATTCTGTTTTTCTCTCCTAATTGGGTGTTTTTTGCTTCCTCATATTCCATATTGTTGATTTGATTCTCAGAATCCTCTACTCTATTGTTGAATCCCTATAAGTTATTCTTGATTTCAGTTAGTGTATGCTTAATTTCTGACTGGTCCTTTTTCATGTATTTGACATTCTCACTAAGATCCTTGAAAGTCTCACTGAGTCCCTTGAAGCTCTCACTAAGATCCTTGAGTAACCTCCCCAGTCACCTGAGCTGGGCACTCTAGGTGCACCCCTGTGTAGGCTGTGTACACAGTTTTGTAGTTGAGCCTTGATTGCTGTTGGCATCATAGGGAGGAATTGACCTTTAGGCCAATTGGCTGTAAGGATCAGCGGCGACTACAGTGGGAGAGCTGCTATGCAGAACACATTCCTATGGAGCAGGACTTGCTTCATTGGGGCTTTGGTGCTCTCTGAGTCTTCCCCTTGAATGTGTTGCTTGTGGATGTGTAGAGCTGTAACCTGGTATGGTCTGAAGCTGTCCACTGGTTGCACTGGCCCTGAGGACACCTGCAGGAACTACAGGGAGGTCTGCAGATGGCTGCTACTTGTATTGGGCTTTTGAAGTGCCCAGGCGAGGCCCCGCTTTGAAGCAAGGCAGGTTGGTGCTAGTGCCTCTTGTTGGGCCTTTTATTGATAGGTTTGGGGCACGCAGACATCAGCTGCTGCTTGTTTGAGAGATTTTAGCAAGTCTGAAGTCTGAGGGATCTAGTCAAAGTTCATGCACTGGCCCTTTGAGAGGCACACCTGTGTCTCCAGCAGCTTCTGTGGCACTCAGCCATAATCCTGCTGGTTTTAACAGCCCAAAGTTACAGGAACTTTTCTTTCCAGCTCTGGAAGCCTGAGGTGGGGGGCTGGTGTGGGACTGGGACACCTTGCTCCTTACGGAGGGTGGGGAGGCTCTGCAGCCTAGATATCCCTTCAGATTAAAATAACGGCACTTGTGGGTGTGGTAACAGCCTGTTCCATGACTCCACCCCTTCTGACAAGTCTCAATGTGCTTTCTTCTTTACTTCTCTAGTTGTGGGACTCTTCTGTTCAGCCAGCATTTACGTGGTTTTAAATCATGGTTGTTTTGTATTTTGATGTGGTTGTGGGAGGCATTGAGTACCGGCATTTACCTCCTGTTTGACCATTTCTTGAGCAAGGAACTGGCCAGGCTCCCATGGTGCCAAAGCACTCGTACAGATGGCCTTTATTATATTCCCACAGGGTAGAAGGGAGAGTTGAACTTGGGAAGGGGCCCATCTTCTCACAGACCACACAAATGGTCACATCTAGCCCAGGATCATAAATGAATTTCAACATGGTAATGCATACTATCTTTGCCTGGGTTCTTTTTTTCAATATGAAATTCCTTACCTGCTGTTTTATGTGGAAAGAGCTGATGCTTTGTTGATTATTTTTTCTAGAATTAGCAGATAGGAATTCTAAAGTCTTTGTGATTCATACTTTACACATACCTTCACAACTTTCATTTCCTTAAGATGGGTTTCTCTTTTGAGCCACCGAGTCATCATTAATAAATGGTGATGTGAGATTGCCTTGAGGGGACAGAGACAATACACTAACCTTTCACCTAGAAAACAAAAGGATATAATGTGGAAAGCTACTTATCCTGCATTTTCTCTCTCATTATCACTCCCTGCCTCTCCCTCTTCCTCACTCTCACCCCACCCTACCATGTCATGATTCATTCTTAAGGTTTTTGTTCTTTGTTCCTCCAGTTTGCATTTTGGACTTTCAGTTGTTCATAAGTTGATCTTGTAGATGGTATGTAGGGGGAAAGTACATCATTTTAGTTAATCTGCCTGGCTGTTCAAAACTCTGATCCCTATTTTTGTAGATAATTGAGAATAAGTTAAAATGATTCATGGAATGAAAACTTATAATGTAATTTAAAATAATTATGGCCAGACATCAGCACTGAATGTTTTCCTTCTTACAGCTGGCTTGGGCCATTGAATAGAAAGTAGTTTGGTGGAAACACTGCAGAATTTGTTTTGATTGCCATCTTTTAGTTGGTTTTACCACAGTGAGAGGAAAATGCAGGCAAGGGCATTAGCTTAATAGATCATGTTGGCAGTAGCATTTACTTGGCAGTGGGTTTTAATTTTTCCCTGCCACTCAAGTTATTTCTTTTTGTTGATTTACATAACCTCTTATAGATGTTCCAATAACATAAAGAACCTAAGGTACAATAAACTATGCTCAGTGTTTTTGTGTGTATAATTCTGGGCATGTTTTTTGCCTGAAATTGTAAAAGTGTTGTGGAGTTTGACACTAACTGTGTTTGAAATTGTTTTGGTAATGTTTAAGTAGCAAGGAAACTCATGAATACCTTACTGTGTTTGCAATGGCAAATTTTAGATTAAGTATTGAAGTGGAATTTTTATTATACCTCCTTAATTTTTAAATTTTTCATATAATTGTTCCTCCTGCTCTCTTAAGGGCAGGTTTTAGAGGTAGACAGTCTTTTTCATTGGATCTCAAAACTTGAGTGTCATGCCAATACCGAACTCAAGTTCAACTGCCTGCTGCTTGGGAGGCCAACTTGAGAGACAGGTGCTGATGTAGTGAAAGATGGTTTTTTCAAGTGTCAGCAGCCTGAGAAGATGGGGGATTCCTGTCCTAAAGACCATTCTATTTTTTTAAATTGATTTCAGAGAGGAAGAGAGAGACAGAAACATTGATGAGAGAGAATCATTGATGGCTGCCTCCTGCACACCCCCTACTGGGAATCTAGCCCTTAACCCTTGTGTGTGCCCCTGACCAGGAATCGAATGGTAACCTCCTGGTTCATAGAGTGATGCTCAACCACTCAGTCACACCAGATGGGCTTAAAGACCATCTTACTATCTCAGTGCAAACAGGACTTTTTATTAGTAGAGAGAGGGGAAGCAGAACAAAGAAATCAGGGGGAAAGGGGTTGAAAGTTCTCTACGTGTAAATCAACACCCTATTCTGATGATTATCTTGAGGCTTGGTTTTTATTCAGCAAGTCTCCTGGAGATGAGATGTCCAGTTGCTGTAGAGAGCTCCCTTTCAAGTTAGTTCCTGGAACACTTTCACAAGTATGCTGTTTATATATGGGTTACATGTTAGTTAACAATTAATCTTTTGCAAAAACACTTTTAACAGAAACAATATTAAGGACTAGAGGCCCGGTGCACGAAATTCATGCATGGGGGGTGGGGGAGGGTGTCCCTCAGCCCGGCCTGCACCCTCTCCAATCCAGGATCCCCCTTGCAATCCAGGACCACTGACTCCTAACCACTCACCTGCCTGCCTGCCTAATGCTCCCAACTGCTCTCCCCTGCTGGCCTGGTCGCCCCCAACTGCCCTCCCCTGCTGGCCTGGTCCCTCCGTGCCCGCCTGCCTGATTGCCCCTAATGACCTTCCCTTGCCAGCCTGATCTCAACCCTAACTGCCCTCCCCTGCCAGCCTGATCTCACCCCCAACTTCCCTTCCATGATTGCCTGATTGACCCTAACCCCCTCCTGCTCTGATCTTGTCCCCAACTGCCCTCCCCTGCTGGCCTGATCTTGTCCCCAACTGCCCTCCCCTGCTGGCCTGATCTCACCCCTACCTGCCCTCCCCTGCTGGCGTGATCACCCCTAACTACCTCTGCCTCAGCCCCCACCACCATGGCTTTGTCCCAAAGGAAGTCAGATGCCCGGTCAACCCAATCTAATTAGAATAGTACCCTTTTATTAGGATAGATAGAGGAGTGGGTTACAATACTGCTATATTGCTTTCAAAGAACATAGTGCCCTATGTCTGCTCTGAGAATGTATTTGAGTAATATTTATCTATTGTTATTTTTCCCAGTTTATTTTAATAAGTTTTGTGATTACTAATGATTGGAAATGACAAGTGATTGGCGATTGCTTCCAAACACTTTTTTATTTTTAGTCAGCTGGTTAACAATAGTTTCTTCCCAATGGAACTTAAAGAGTAGTTTTCTGTATTTTTTCTGTATTTTTAAGGATAAGAATTACAGAACAATTATTAACCCAATTATTTATGGATTAAACTCTAATCTAGGAAATTACCTCATTTTTTATTTTATACAATTACATATTTTTACAGCTACTTATTACATTTCTTTTTTAAAACCTCATATTTTTAAAGATAAGAAAATTTAAAATAAATTTTTAATATTATAAATTTAACTACTAATGTTTCTGTTATAGAATATTGATTCTCAAATTTGAATATGCATCAGAATTACCTGGAGGGCTTGCTAAACCAGATTTCTGGCCCACACCCAGAGTTGCTGATTCAGAAGGTCTGGGATGGGGCTGAAAATTTACATTTCTAAGAAGTTCCTAATTAATGCTAATACTTCTGATTTGGGGATCATATTTTGAGAACCACTATTACATAAAAACAGTTTCTCAGAAGTGCACTCATACTGCTTTGCAATCAATTGTAGAAGTCAAATACTAAAAATTATTAGAAGTCTTAGTATTCTTAGATTGGGAATTTGTTTGTTAAACTAAACATATGAAACTCAAGGTACTGAAACTTGGTCCTAAGAATAATATATTTCTTCCACTTTCAAAATAGAAGTTTATCATGTTTTCATAACCAACAGTTATCAAGTAATTATATTAGCATTATGTTATATAGAGCATGACTGTTCTTTTAAAAATTCTTTTTATTGATTTCAAATAGGAAGGGAGAGGGAGAGAGAGGTAGAAACATCAATGATGAGAGAGAATAATTGCTCGCCTGCTGCACACACCCTATTGGAGATCGAGCCCCAAACCTGAGCATGTGCCCTGACCTGGAATCAAACCATGACCTCTGGATTCATAGTCCGATGCTCAACCACTGAGACACACCGGCCAGGCTAGAGTATGACTTTTTAAAGTATGGTTCCATTGGTTAGAGCATCATCTCATTCACCAAAAAGGTTGCAGTTTCAGTTCCCTGTCAAGGCATATACCTAGGTTGCAGGTTCTATCCCAGGTTGGGGAATGTACAGGAGGCAGCTGATCAGCGTTTCTCATATCAATGTTTTTCTCTCTCTCTCCTTCCCTCTCCCTCTAAAATCAATAAACATATTCTTGGATTAAGATAATAATAATGATGATAATAAATATGTTAACTGCCCAAAAGAGAATGTGCTAACTGGGGAAACCTGAAACTGAAAGTAATTATATGCATTATTAAACGAATGCAATTTGCATGTTTCACTCTGAACAGTGGTTCTCAATCTTCCTAATGCCACGACCCTTTAATACAGTTCCTCATGTTGTGGTGACCCCCAACCATAACATTATTTTCGTGGCTACTTCATAACTGTCATGATGCTACTGTGATGAATCGTCATGTAAATATCTGATATGCAGGATGGTTTTCGGCGACCCCTGTGAAAAG
>NW_006287911.1:773744-774890 GCF_000327345.1 Myotis davidii | reverse complement strand
TTTGCTCTTTATATTTAAAAGAGTTATATCTTGCCCTAACTGGTTTGGCTCAGTGAATAGAGCATTGGCCTGCAGACTGAAGGATCCCAGGTTCGATTCTGGTCAAGGGCATGTACCTTTGGGGCAGCTGATCGATGTTTCTCTCTCATTGATGTTGCTAACTATCCCTCTTCCTTCCTCTCTGTGAAAGATCAATAAAATATTTTTAAAAAGAGAGTTATATCTAGCTAGTCAAGGGTAATCTAAGAGACTTGGGGAAATAAATAGTCATTAGAGGATGCCAATCAAGGATTCACAGAAGAACACAAGAAATAGTTCTTTTTTTGTCCTCACTATTCATTTTTCCTAACATAATTCAGGGAAGTCACATTGCCCTAGGTCAAATAGTGTCAGACTGAGTAGGTACTTCCTTCCATCCATGTGCCTTTCTACCTACTCCACCTGCATGACACATTGTAGGAGTTTTGTTTTGTCATGTGACTGCTGGAAAGTCTACACCACTTAAAATTATTCTTATTGGTAATACAGTGAATGATCAACTGTCAGATAGGTGGGTTTTTAGTGATGTGATCAAGGGAATAAGTAGAAAGATGAAGGCAAAGTTGCTATAGTGAATTTGGCTTCATAAAGCTTTCTTTCGAAATATCCCCCAGAGGTACACTTTGCATAATGTTTGAAACAAGATTTCCCCATTTGCATTAGTCAAGTGTCCGGTATCTTAGAGCAGCAATGTTAGGAACACAGCGTTGCCAAGCTCCCATACCTGTTTTCTCTGGCAAAATCTTAATGGCATGTTGATTCTCCTCTTGATGTGTCACTGATAATGTTTGTGTGATAACTATTTGGGGTGTGGTGAGATTGTCTTTGTGAATCATTATTGTGTGTACCTTGCTTCTATGACAGTATTTTAAAACACACTTCTCAGGAATGTGATAGGTAGAGTCTACCTATCCTATCTACACTAATAAAAGAGAAACATGGTAATTGGCGTACGACCGCTACCCTTCCCATTGGCTAATCCCCCTGTCACTCACAGAGTAGGGCTGAGATATGCAAATTAACTGGCAGCCAAGATGGCGGCCGGCAGCCAGGCAGCTGATGCGAACAGGGAGGCTTGCTTGCTTCAGTGACGGAGGAGTCCAACGT
>NW_006287911.1:764111-772798 GCF_000327345.1 Myotis davidii | reverse complement strand
GCCTGACCAGGGGCTGCACCTAGGGATTGGGCCTGCCCTCTGCCACCCGGGAGCAGGCCTAAGCCAGCAGGTTGTTATCTCCCGAGGGGTCCCAGACTGCAAGAGGGCATAGGCCAGTCTGAGGGACCCCCCCTTCCCCCGAGTGCACAAATTTTTGTGCACCGGGCCTCTAGTCCTATATAATAAAAGCCTAACATGCAAATTGTTTGACTGGGACTTCAACTGCTCGCTATGACGTGTGCTGACCACTGGGGCAGTGTGGAACGTTGTGGGCGTCGGCAACGCGGCGCTGGCAGTGGAGATGCTGCCAGCCCTGATGGGCCCTGATAAGAGCAGGACTGTGGCAGGATGGTGGAGCAGATGAGCTGATGGTGCCAGGCCAACGTGGGTGGTTGGGGGCTTAATCACCCCGCCGATTGCCCTGCAGATGGGGGCCAAGCCCCCATCGATTGCCTTGCAGGTGGATCGGGGAGCAGGTGAAGGGGAAGCACCAGGCCACAGTGGGGTGCCAGGTGGGACTGTGAGGCTGGGGGCAGGAGCTGGGGCTGCGAACCTGGGGGCACGAGCTGGGGCCCGATCCCCTCAGGCCACCATGAGGGTCCTCACCCATGTACAAATTCATACACTGGGCCTCTAGTGAAAATATAATACCAATTTAAACAAAAATTTAAAAAAATATTTGTTAAGAGTACAAGGTAAGTAGCAATTCCAGAGTGAATAGTAAATTTACTTAAACATGTTTTTGAAGATGTATAAATTATTTTTTCCTAATTTTACTACAATGGTAACATCTTATTATTAAGTTTTTATTAACGTTTATTTTAAGATAATTTTTTTAAAATATATTTTTATTGATCTCAGAGAGGAAGGGAGAGGTAGAGAGAGATAGAAACATCAATGATGAGATTGAATCATTGATTGGCTGCCTCCTGCACACCCCCTACTGGGGATCGAGCCTGCAACCCAGGCATGTGCCCTTGACCAGAATCGAACCCGGGACTCTTCAGTCCACAGGCTGACGTTCTGTCCACTGAGCCAAACCAGCTAGGGCCGGATAATTTTTTTCTGTTAAAATATTTTCTATTTCAGAGTTTTCACTATTGTAAAGGCTGATTTTTCTTCCAGTTAAATAGTTATGATTAATTGATTCAAATCTTAGGTGTTTATTGTAGTGTACCATGTAGACATGGTGGGTGTCTTTTTTCTAGATAGTATTGGCAAGGATTTATAGTATTCTCCTCCAAAGTGGATTTTTTTTATTTATAGATTTTTTTTCTGCCTCCCTTTTTTCTATAAGAGATATAAGATGGTTATAATAATATGCACAATGTAGAAAATAAAATTTAAACTAAGTTAAAATAAGAAAAGAGCACAAATGAAATTAGAAATCAACTACAATAACAACACCCAAAAACATTCAAAGACATGGAAGCAATAGCATGTTATTAAACAAATCAATGGGTTACCAACAAGATCAAGAAAGAAATAAAAAAAACTTCCTGGAAACAAATGAAAATGAACACACAACAACCCAAAATCTCTGGAACACAGCAAAAGAAGTCCTGAGAGAGAATTTCATAGCACTACAGGCATACCTCAAAAAAAGAAGAAAAATCAGCAATAAACTATTGAACCCTGCAACTTAGAGAACTAGAAAGTGAACAACAAGAAAAGCCCAGAGTAAGTAGAAGGAAGGAAATAATAAAAATTAGAGCAGAAATAACATAGAGACTAAGAAGAAAAATATAAAAAAATCAATGAAACCAAGAGCTGGTTCTTTGACACGATAAACGAAATTGGTAAGCCATTAGCCAGACTCATCAAGAAACAAAGAGGACCCAAATAAATAAAATCAGAAATGAAAGTGGAGAAGTAAACACTGACACCACAGAAATACAAAGGATTGTAAGAAAATACTATGAACAACTTTATGCCAATAAGCTGGACAATGTGGATGAAATAGACATATTCCTAGAAAACTATAATTTCCCAAATCTGAATCAGGAAGATCAAAACTGAATAGGCCATTAACAACTGATGAAATAGAAGCAGTAATAAAAAAATAAAAAATAAAAAAAACTCCCCCCAATTTTTTTAAAAAAAAAAAACCTGAATAGGCCAAAAACAACTGATGAAATAGAAGCAGTAATAAAAAAAACTCCCACCAAACAAAAGCCCAGGTCCAAATGGCTTCACAGGGGAGTTTTACTAAATGTTCAAAGAAGAATTAACACCTATACTCCTCAAACTATTTCAGAAAATCCATGAGAAGGAACAATTCCAAACTCTTTTTATGAGACCAGTATTATCCTAATTCCAAAACCAAATAAAGACACTACAAAGAAAGAGAATTACAGGCCAATATCCCTGATGAACATAGATGCTAAAATCCTCAAAATATTAGCAAATCGCATCCAGCAATATATTAAAAAGATAACACACAATGATTAAATGGGACTTATTCCAGGTATGCAAGACTGGTACAATATTCGCAAATCAATAAATATGATACATCATGTAAACAAATTGAAAGTCAAAAATCACATGATCATATCAATTGATGCAGAAAAAGCATTTGACAAAATCCAACACCCATTTTTGATAAAAACTCCCAGCAAAGTGGGAATAGAGACAGCATATCTCAACCTGATAAAGGCCATGTAAGACAAACCTATAGCCAACATCATACTCAATGGGCAAAAACTAAAACCATTTTTCCCTTAAGGACAGGAACAAGACAGGGATGACCTGACCACTTTCACCACTCCTTTTCGACTAGTACTAGGATTGTTAGCCATAGTGATCAGACAAGAAGAAGCTATAAGAGGCATCCAAATTGTAAAAGAAGTAAAACTGTCATTATTTGTAGATGACATGATACTGTACATAGAAAACCCTAAGACTCCATCAAAAAACTACTAGACTTAATAAATGAATTTGGCAGTGTAGCAGTATATAAAATTAACACCCAGAAATCTGTGGCTTTTTTATACACCAATAATGAACTCACAGAGAAACTAAAAAAACAATCCCATTTACCATTGCAACAAAAAAATTAAAATACTTAGAAATAAACTTAACTAAGGAGGTAAAAGACCTATACTTGGAAACTATAGGACTTTGAAAAAAGAGATAGAGGAAGACATAAACAAATGGAAGAATATACCATGTTCATAGATTGGTAGAATCAACATCATTAAATGTCCATACTACCCAAAGCAATATATAGATTCAGTGCAATCCCCATTAAGATACCAATGGCCTATTTCACAAACCTAGAACAAACTCTCCAAAAATTCATAGGCCAGCATTGAAAAAAGACCCTGAATAGCTGCAGCAATCCTGAGAAAGAAGAACAATGTTGGAAGGGTCATAATACCAGATATCAAGCTGTATTACAAAGCCACTGTTCTCAAAACTGCCTGGTATTGGCACAAGAACAGACATATAGACCAATGGAACCAAACAGAGAACCCAGAAATCCACCCAAGACATTATGCTCATTTAATATTTGACAAAGGCAAGAGCATACGATGGAGTCAAGACAGTCACTTCAATAAATGGTGCTGGGAAAACTGGACAGATAACATGCAAAAAAATGAAACTTACACCATACATAAAAATAAACTCAAAATGGATAAAAGACTCGAACGTAAGATGGGACACCATAAAAATCTTAGAAGAATCCATAGGCAGCAAAATATCAGACATATGTCGTAGCAATATCTTTACTGATACAGCTCCTAGGGCAATGGAAACTAATGTGGAGTAAAAGGAACCCTCGGGCACTGCTGGTGGGAATGCAGACTGGTGCAGCCACTGTGGAAGACAGTATGGAGTTTCCTCAAAAAGTTAAAAATGGAACTCCCATTTTTACTGGGAATTACTCCCAGTAATTCCACTTCTAGGACTATATCTCAAGAGTCCAGAAACACCAATCAGAAAGGATATATGCACCCCTATGTTCATAGCAGCACAATTTACAATAGCTAAGATTTGGAAACAACCTAAGTGCACATCAGCAGATGAGTGGATTAAAAACTTTGGCACATCTACATCATGGAATATTACAATGCTATAAAAAAGAAGGATCTCTTACCATTTGCAACAGCATGGATGGACCTGGAGAGCATTATGCTAAGTGAAATAACCCAATCATAGAAAGATAAATATCACATGATCTCACCCATTTGTGGAATATAATGAACAACATAAACTGATGAACCAAAAATAGAGCCAGAGAAAAAAATACATATTTTAGAATATAATAGAAGTAATCCTGTTATTTGCAGATTTTTAATATTTCCTACAACTTTTATGATATTATACTATGTTAGTACAGTTTTGGTAATATATTTAAAATCTTTTTTCTTGAAATATTAATGTTTATTGCATGTAACATTATTTAAAATCATTTTTTCTTGAAATATTAGTACTTATTGCACATAAATGGCTAATTATTTTGTACCTACAGTCTGGTGATAGATTTATTTTGTATATTGTAAAAAAAATAAAATAAAGAGTTAAAAAAAAGAACAGAGCACAAAGGTAAAATAAGCTTAGGAGAAATAAGAGGCTTGAGGTCAGTAGGCAATATTCATATCATGAAGTGCTCTATTAATTTGGCTGTAAATTCTGTGAACAAACTTGAAGATGAAAACATAATCACTGCAAGAGCAGGGGTTCATTCTTTTGTCTGCCTGCACATCACTCAAAAGTACCCCTATACTTCCATTATAAACATCTCTCTTTACCTAAAAAGATTCTCAAAGGTGCTAGGATAGAAGCAGGAAGAGTGGAGAAAGAACAGAAATTGAAGTATGAAAATTCCCAGTTCTGGCATACATTCCAAGGAAGTTATTTCCACTATAAGATTGATTGATTTGTTGGAATCACATAATTCATAAGATCAACTGGAAACAAATTAATTGTTAAGGGAAAATATTATTATTCCTAGTATTTAAACCAAATACTAGGATTCTCAGTGTGCAGGGCCATGTGCGCTCTCTGAGTGCTCTTCAGAACATCCTTGTTGTGACCAGACAAGTAGATTGTGTGAGCATCAGTGGTAAAGGAATCAGAATGAACAGTGTATGAACTTGAGAGAGGCCTCTCTCTACTGGTACTGAACTGCTATTTCAAGTTGGTCACAAGGTTTGGTAGCAGGACTCACGTTTCTTGACCTCTTTGGAAAATGGGTAAGCTGATTTTTTTTTACTTCAGTTTCACAGTAATCCAATAGCAGCACTAGACCTTGTTTTAAAATTTTATAATTATAATTTCATTGCAGTTATTTAAAATCTGCTCAGAAAGTATATAGTCCTAAAATATCTCCTGTATAGTAAGCACTAAGATTTGAAGAGATACTCGGCTGGGGTTGAGTATCAGAACTGTCTTTGGTGTTTGTTAAGTAATTATAGCCAGTACTATTTCTTTAATGTGAAAAAAGAAGTGTGCAATGTCAATCTGACAACATTTAATTTAATCAGTAGACCATCTTCTCTCAGTCTTGTCTAAACAATAAATGCCTAGAATTTGCTTGTATATACAAAGTTACAAAATTAATCTAAATGGAAGCTTTACAGTTATAATAGAGCTTCTCCACAACAAGATCTACTCATACTATGATTTTAATAGCAGGGAAACCTCTTAAAATTTCTCATCTCCATCCTCCACTTCTTACTTAGTCTCTCCTCTGAATCTGAATTTCTGTGCTGTATCCTGGCTTATCTGAATTTCAAAATACCCACTTCCAATTCATAAATTCCCTCATTTATTATGCTAGAGTTTATCATGTTGGTTGAATTCCTGATTTAATGACTATTTTTCATTCAAGATTTCTAACTGATTTTTTAAAACATCTGTTCCAGTTTCATTTCTGCCTATTTTTGTTTACATTTTTTGTTCATATTAATGGAATATATTCATTTGTATCTGAGCATATTAAACGTACCTTAAAATATCTGAAACTTTCATAAAATTAATTTTATTTATAAATTTACATTGTAATCATTGGTTTTGTTGTCTTAGTATTAACTTTTTTCAAATTTTGGAATTTGGATTTACAAACTCATTTTATTCAAGGTAAGAGTTTTTGTTTGTTCTTTCTCTTTCATATTCCTTCTCTTCTTAACTTCCTCTCTTGCTGATCCTGTCCAGGCCTAAAAGTGTTGGGAGTACTTGCCTTCCTAGTTCCTGAGTCCTGTTTTGAGATTGGGAATATCACAGATTCTGTTAGATTGTTTGTATCTTCCTTCCTGGGCTTACAGTCAGTTGCAGACCATAACTTCAAATGGCAGTGAAAGATTTTTTTCCCTTATTGCAGCCTCCTTTGCCCCTTTTAGGAGCCCCACCCTTGCAATAAATCTGGCTTTGCCCCCATCTCACGTAGCACACAGTTAGTCTGTATTACCCCAAAGGAGTTGAATTCCCTGCCTCCATGCCTGTTCTAGGACTCAGAGCTAAGCAGTCTGTGGTTTCAGCTCTACTCAAGATTTTTTGCTTCTTCTATTATGTCTTGTTTTTTCATAGTTTGGCAGCATCTTTTTGGTTTTTTGTTTGTTTGTTTCTATATTTCACCAATCATTGATATGTGTTTGGTGCTGAGATGTTATATCAGTGTGTGAATTTATAGAACCATCTCTTTGTTTTGTTTTTTGTTAATCCTCACCCGAGGATATTTTTCCCATTGATTTTTTATAGAGAATGAAGGGAGGGGGAGAGACAGAGAGAAACATTTCCTCAAATGCCACCTTGTTCATAAAGCCTTTCACTAATCTCCTTATCTGCACCTTACTTACAGTATTAATATATTCCCTTCTTTAGTTATATGTCTTATCACACCTAGACATTTGGCCATTTCCAGAACTACTCATTACTTGTTGAACTGAATTTGGGCACAGATATGTTAATAAGTGCTAGGGTCAGTAAACAAACTAGGTAGTCAATTCTACAGCCTCCTCTTATCTGACTCTCTTGGATTGCCATAATGATTTGGATTTTTTTTAAAAGTTTTTTTTATTGATTTCAGAGAGGAAGGGAGAGGGAGAGAGATAGAGATAGAAACATTAATGATGAGAGAGAATCATTAATTGGCTATATTCTGCTCGCCCTCTACTAGGATCGAGCCTGCAACCTGGGCATGTGCCCTGACCGGGAATTGAACCAGTGACCTCGTGGTTCACAGGTCAGTGCTCAACCACTGAGCCACACCAGCCAGGCATGATTTGGGTCTTTAAAAAAAAAATACATTTTGAAATAAAGAAATCAGTTAACCTGGAGAATACTATGCTAAGCGAAATAAGCCAGTCAGAGAAAGACAAGTATCACATGATCTCACCATGTGGGCACTTTTAAACTCCTTCCTTATAGATGTTATTCTGATGAATAAAATCTGCTTTCCTCTCAAAGAACTTGTATGCATATATGCATAACCCGTGGACAAAGACAATAGGGTGGTGAAGGTCTGGGTCAGGGGTGGGCTAGAAGAGGTCAATGGAGGGGAAAAGGGGACATATGTAGTACTTTCTTGTAATATATATTAAAAGAAGAGGGAGAGAGAGGTAGAAACATCAATGGATGAGAAGGAATCATTGATCACCACCTACTGGGGGTTACACTGACAACCCGGGCATGTGCCCAGATGAGGCATCGAACCATGACTCCCTGGTTCATAAGTCTATGTTCAATCATTGAGCCACACTGGTGGGGCATATGTAATACTTTCAACAATAAAGATTTAAGTAAAAGATTAAAAAATCAGTTACACAGCTTAATGGGAAGCTTAAGCTTATTGGGTATTAGAAAGTAAGAATAAGTTATAGGAAATAGAAATAAACGTTGCCTTTCTAGTCACTTCTCATACCAGATTATGTGGGTTTTCCACATATCAAGCAATTCTCTGCAAAACCAGCTGGGTGTGCCTGTAATTGAATTCAATTCTGGTACTAACTGGAGTTAGTGTATACCCCATAAATTAAGGGCTCAGTCCCACAAGACTCCTCATCCCTCTCAGTTGTACTTCTCAACAACCTGTACTTCTCAACAACCAGCTATAAATTGGAGGTTCCCATGACCCACCTTGAATTCCATCCTTTATAGAATGTCTTACAGAACTCAGGAAAAAACTCATGATTACCAGTTTATTATATAATAAAGGACATGACAAAGGATACAAATGAGGAGATACATAGAGCAAGGTCTAGAAAGGTCCCAAGTGGGAGTCTCTGTCACTGGAATTAGGGTATGCCACCCTCCCAGCACACTGAATGTGTTCACCAACTCAGAAGCTCCCTGAACCCCATACTTTCAGGGTTTTTATGGAAGCTTCATCACATAGATATGA
Organism: Myotis davidii; assembly: GCF_000327345.1. Lineage (NCBI taxonomy): Eukaryota > Metazoa > Chordata > Mammalia > Chiroptera > Vespertilionidae > Myotis > Myotis davidii. The sequence goes on along the minus strand of NW_006287911.1, from coordinate 764,454 downwards.
TCCATCATTAACTCAATTCCCAGCCCCTCTTTCTTTCCTGGAGGATGGGGTAGGGGGTACAGGACTAAAAGTTCCAAGCTTCCAATTATGGTTTGGTCTTTCTGGTGACCGGATCCTGAAACTATCCAGAACTCACCAAGAATCAACTCCATAGGAGAAACCAAGATGACGGCATAGGTTAACGCCAGAGATTGCTGCCTTGAACAACCAATTCAAATTACACCTAAAAGTCGGAACGGACACCATCCAGAACCACAGGAGGGCTGGCTGAGTGGAAATTCTACAACTAGGAGTAAAGAGAATATCATACCCAGACTCAGAGGAGGCGCAGTGCTGAAGTGAA
>NW_006287911.1:757952-762718 GCF_000327345.1 Myotis davidii | reverse complement strand
GGCATGAGCGGGGGGCGGGGGGATGTGGTGACAGGGACACATGTAATATCTTAATCAATAAAAAACATATTAAAAAGCTAAAAAAAAAAAAAGAATCAACTCCATAGAACAGAAAATGCCCCTATAACCCAGGAAATTCCAAGGGATTTAGGAGCTCTGTGTCAGGAACTAGGCTCAAAGAATAAATATTAAAAGGAAAGATGTCCCTAGAGCTCTTAGCACTTGGGAAATTACAAGGGTTTTAGAAGCTCTGTTTCAGGAATCAAGGGCAGAGACCAATATATATGCCTTCTATTTCACAAGTAGTAAAGGAAATTGAGACAGTGAAGTGGGGAGGATGGAAATAGGGCAGTGTCTGGAGGGGGGATTAAGTGTATGATCAAATGAGAGAAGATCTAGATGAGTGGTTGAAGTTGACTATATAAGAGAAAAGGAGTGAATGATAGTGTCAAGTATCTGAAACGGTGAAAAGCGATAAGGTCCAAAGCATAGAAGGGCAAATTAGCCAAAACAGGAGGTCTGGAGGGAAGAAGAATACAAGATACGCAGATATTTTCCTAAAGAGGATATATTATTTGACTATAGAACTTTTCTTTACAGAGTATTTTAGAGGACATATTAGTTCTTCAAAATACATTTGAGGAAATATTGCCTTAAAGCACAACTATCTTCTGAATATTCTATTTTTTTATTTCTTATTTTTTGTTTTCTTTTTTCTTCTAAATATTCTGAATCATCAATTACTATTCACTTGTTACATGAGAAGCCATAACAGATATTCAAAATTAACTGCTTTTTTTCCATTTAGAATAAATTTGAAGTAATTTTAGATAGTAAAATGTTCTTTGTACTTTCTGAAGATTAGTCTACAAGAGCAAAGAAATTGTATGTTATTATAGATTTAAACCTTATTTTGATCTTGCTTGATCTTGCCACTAATAACATCCAGATTTTAGTATAAGGGTATTCTCTGAATAGAATTGATCATTTTGTTACTGTGTTGAGGCAAAAGAAAAAAAAAACTGCCTTGAAAATCTAGGACATCCTAAGGTTTTCTTATTGAATTGGTTCATTAAATCTGCACCACTAAATATGTACACCTATGTAGTTATCTTAAGCTTTGTATGTCATAAGTGGTATCTGTTATCTCCTTTAATCTGGCAACCACAAAAAACTTCCTGCAGAGAAACAGTTTATATTTTTAGGTAATATTCTGCTTACTTATTTTGCTCCTTTAAAATTTTTTTTTTTTACTTTAAACTTTTGGTAAAGGTGATACTCATGCATATGGTCATGTTACTGGAAAGTAATGTTAGGAGAAATACGTGAAAGAAATGAGAAAAAATTTTCTGCTGAAAGAGAAATGGGTCAATGAGACGACAAGATCTAACATTTAATTTTGTGTGCCCAAATTAAAGGCATATGTTAGGACTCCTGCCTCCTTAATCATGAAATTACCTCTTAAGAATACTATTTAGTTTCTTTAATAAATCACATTCTAATTACTTTATGATTTTAATATATTTTTGTGATATATTGCTGTGATACAAAGATACCAAATTTATTCAGTCTGTTTCCACTTGCTCCAACTACATTAATCAGAATGTTCTAATTTTATTCCTCTAATTATATATTTTTGAGGGCCTCCTTGTTTTAAGGCTTTGGGCCAAGTATATCAAAAGTACAAAAGTGAAAGAAGCATAGTCTACACTCTCAAGAATTTTGTAATCTCTTAGGGGAAATAAGAAAAAAGATAAATGTTTATGATCAAAGACAGAATAGGATCAGTATGCTAATTATACCAGTAGCTGCACAGGAACTGCAAGTAACATTTCTTAGATTTTTCTATCGTTCAATCTGATCTTTCTATCCAGTTGCTCAGAAATATTAAACATTTATGGCATTTCCAATTAATTTATGTACAATGGTCCCAGCATCTTTTATTCTTCTTAGTTTAGCTAACATTTATTAAGAATTTTACATGGCCCTAGCTGGTTTGGCTCAGTGGATAGAGCGTTGGTCTGCATATTGAAGGGTTCTGGGTTTGATTCCACTCAAGGGCACATGCCCAGGTTGTGGGCTCCATTCCCAGTAGGGGGCGTGCAAGAGGCAGCCAGTCAATGATTCTCTCTCATCATTGATATTTCCATCTCTCTCTCCCTCTTCCTTCTTCTCTGAAATCAATGAAAATATGGGAGAGGGAGGAATTTCACATGTGCCAGGAACTGTTCTGAGTACCTTACATTTATTATCTCATTTAATCCTCACAACAGTCTTATGGGTATTATTTTCATTTTACAGATGTAGAAACTGAGGGGTTGGAGAAGTCAATCTTGCCAGCTTTACATACATGTGCTCTATTAACAGAGAAAATCGGGCTTCATAACTGGAAGGAAAGCCATCAGTGGCGTTTGTTCATTGGTTTTAATTAGGTATTAAAACATGATCTTGAAATCCTATATAATAAAAGCCTAATATGCTAAGTGCCTGGTCCGTCCCATCATCCATTCAACCAGTCAAAGCATAATATGCTAATGATATGCTAAAGCTTCTCAACCGCTCGCTATGATGTGCACTGACCACCAGGGGGCAGATAGTCGACCGGTCGACCAGTCGCTATGACATGCAGTGATCACCAGGGGCCAGAGGCTCTGACCAGTAGTAGTTTAGCTTGCTGCTGGGGTCCAGCCGATTGGGACTGAGCAAGATAGGCTAGACACGCCCTGGAGCCCTCCCGCAGTCCCTTCCTGGCTGGCCAACTTCTCACAATCTGGGACCCCTCGGGGGATGTTGGAGAGCCAGTTTTGGCCCGATCCCGCAGGCGAGGCCAAGGTACCCCACTGGTACACGAATTTGTGCACCAGGCCTCTAGTTTATAATAATAAAAGGGTAATATGCTAATTAGATCAGACATCTTTCGGATGTCATTCCGGACATCCTTCCTGACGAAGCCAGGGCCGGGGCGGGGGATGCCAGCCCTGGTCCTGGGTGCCTGCGGATGGCTCAGGGGAAGCCAGCCTGGGTCCCAGGTGCCTGCCGGTGGCCCCGGGGGAAGCCAGCCCAGGTCCCAGGTGCTGGAGGGAAGCCGGTGCCGGTGCCGGCAGCCAGGGGAAGGAAGGTCTACTCTTGCACAAATTTTCGTGCATCGGGCCTCTAGTTGCATCATAATAGACAATGATATATTTAGGATTGGCTTGGATGCCACAGTGGAACTGATGAACATTTTCAGTGGGTGTATAATACAGTAAAGTTTATTTTAAGGTTGTCCTTAGATACATGCTTCATTGTCTTCACACTTTGCACCATACACTGAGACCTCCAAATGTATAGGCCCAACCAACTTGCTTGCCTGATTTCTGAAATATCTACACTCATGCTTGGCATTTCCTCCTAAATCTATAAAAGTAATTGCACACTTCACAAGTAAAAAACTGAACACATCTCTTTTCTATTCAGTCTTATGCATTCTTATCATAGGAGTCAAAAACAGAGTTATCCATCCAGCTCTTACAATCATAAATCTATTCTTAAATTCTTTCTCAGCCTTACGTGCATATATTCATCACCACACCTTTGATTTTACTTTCAAAGATCTCACGTCATTTTTCTATAGTTTACAAACACTGTCCAGCATTAAACCACAGGTACTGCAGTTCTTCCCCAACTGGTGCACGCTCAACCCCTAATGCACCTGCCAATCTGTTCTTCACACTGCAGGCTGGTTCAATGACCTTGTCGAGATATAGATTTGATCACCACCCAAATCACCCCCATACTTCACTCTCACAACTGAAACAATTTTTGTCTATCCTTTTATTCTACAGGAAAAAACCCCCAACGTTTTTAAAGAGTCTACAAGGAATTACATTGAAAGTATTTTCAGCTTTGTGCCTTACCATGCTTTCAATTGTTTTCTTCATTCTAGACACATGAACTCTTGTACTCATGAGGCTCTTATATGAACCATTTCTTCTGAAGAGAAGTCCCCAACTACTTTCTAATGTAAAGGCTGCTCATTTTACAAACCTTACCTTAAATCACCTACTTAAGAAGCCACCTCCTCTAATCATCCTAACAAAATCACTTCCCCCAATAAAATTTATTTTAAAGTCAAGTGTAATTTTTGAGTAATAGACAATTATTTCTGTGATTTTTCTTACTGAGTTCACAAGAAGAGGCAGTATATTCATTTTTTTGTTGTTGTTCTCCATTGTAAACCAATTGCCTAATATAGAGTTTTGTTAAAAGTTCAATAAATATTTGCTGAATAAACAAATAAAATGTGTAAATAGATTAAACTTTTGCTTAGTTGAAGCATATACATGTAGGCATAAGTATATATCGTATCAGTTGCTTATTCTTAGGCAACATGCAAAATGAAATTGGGTCAAAAACCTTGATTTTTATAGAATGAATTTTTTATTTTATTTTTTAATTTTTTAAATATATATTTTATTGATTTTTTTACAGAGAGGAAGGGAGAGAGATAGTTAGAAACATCGATCAGCTGCCTTCTGCACACCCCTACTGGGGATGTGCCCACAACCAAGGTATATGCCCTTGACCGGAATCGAACCTGGGACCCTTGAGTTCGAAAGCTGACGCTCTATATCCATTGAGCCAAACCAGTTCGGGCATGCATTTTTTTCTGTTTACAGGTATATCAATCAATAAATAAAGATCAGCTAAGAATGAATATTGTATCCCCAGTCCATCTGCTCAGCATACTGTAAGGGCCATTAATGCCGATAATGATAAAAGCCATA
>NW_006287911.1:737943-757863 GCF_000327345.1 Myotis davidii | reverse complement strand
TGCGTTACTCTTTCCTCCTAGTTGTAGGACTTCCACTCAGCCAGCGTTCCTGTGGGTCTGGGTGATGTCCGTTCCGTCTTTTAGTTTCACTTTTGAAATGGTTGTTCGAGGCGGCAAACTCCGGCGTTAACCTATGCCGCCATCTTGGTTCTCCCCGGTTGCAGGTTTCATTTATTTGTTTTTATTTACCAGCAGGTAACCACCTCCCAAGAATGTAAGTTCTATAACAATAGGAACCTTGCCTCTTTTATTCACTGCTATCTTCCCAGCACCTGAAACCATGACTGGCAGTTAATGGCTGCTCAGTAAATATTTGTCAAGAGAATGAATTTTTTATTTTATTTTTTAATTTTTTAAATATATATTTTATTGATTTTTTTACAGAGAGGAAGGGAGAGAGATAGTTAGAAACATCGATCAGCTGCCTTCTGCACACCCCTACTGGGGATGTGCCCACAACCAAGGTATATGCCCTTGACCGGTCGAACCTGGGGGACCCTTGAGTTCGAAAGCTGACGCTCTATATCCATTGAGCCAAACCAGTTCGGGCATGCATTTTTTTCTGTTTACAGGTATATCAATCAATAAATAAAGATCAGCTAAGAATGAATATTGTATCCCCAGTCCATCTGCTCAGCATACTGTAAGGGCCATTAATGCCGAATATGATAAAAGCCATACATTATTCTTTTTTAAAAAATATATTTTATTGATTTTTACAGAGAGGAAGGGAGAAGGATAGAGAGTTAGAAACATCGATGAGAGAGAAACATCGATCAGCTGCCTCCTGCACACCCCCCACTGGGGATGTGCCCGCAACCAAGGTACATGCCCTTAACCAGAATCAAACCCGGGACTCTTGAGGACAGGGCCGACGCTCTGTCCACTGAGCCAAACCAGTCATGGCCATACATTATTCTTATCAGTTGTTTAATGTCCATTTGTTTCCTCTTGTCAGTTATCCTTCAAATAAAAGGAAAACACACAATGTTCATTCAAAGAATACAAAGATCCAGAAATTGGAAAATGATAAAAAGCTAAAATGGCAGTGCCTATATTTATGTTTTTGGAAAAGAGTTATGTACTATTACTTTTTTATGAATAGTCATTTATAAACCAGCCAAAATAATGAAATTATAGGACTTATCTCCAGAATAATATCCTAGTACATTAAGGAAATTATAGTAACAGATTTTCTCAGAAGTCCCAAATGAATATTGAGTCTATTCTCATTTTAAGATTTTGCTTTCTAGAATTAAACGGAATGATTATACTTTCTCAGCTTCTGTTGCTTCTTTTTAGAAGAAGGATACATTATTAATAGACAAGTGCAGAGGTTGTGCGGTTTTATAAATTTTTGTTCCGATTTGTATCAAGCAACAGGCAAGAATAGGTATGTCTTTCTAAAATAATACTTTTAAATGGCTGGGTACCCAGGAGTGTCATTTTTAATATGGGCCCTCATACTTACTAAAGATTGGAAGAATAGTATTTTTTAAATTCTTAAAATGTTTATTGAATAAACAATGGGAAGATCAGAAAAAATAAGCTCTGGTTATGGTCTGTCTGATATGCGGCCTGCTCCCAGCTCTGCTGCTCTCTCTCTTTATGATTTCGGGAGGTCTCTTCTTTTTGAACCCCACTTCTTTACTTATAAAATGAGGAGACCAGGCTTCATAATCTTTAGACTCTTTCAACTCTAAAAATATAGTCAATAGACTCCTGTGAAAAACTGCATTTCTTCCAAAAGAGGGTGCTATTGGTATTTGAGTGCTTTAGCATTTTCTGAAAGGAACTGAAAAGAATGAAATCCATCCTCATTTTGTATCTTTAGACTTTTTATTTTTAATTTTTTCACAAACTGCACCAAAATACCTTGCTATAATTTGCTTGATTTACTTAGTGTTAAAGACCTTTCTATTCACATGCATGTCACTTTCAGTAGAACCGTGTGACTTCAGGTTCCTTACTTGAGCCTCCTATAGGAAAATTAGTCTTGATTCCCGTTTTCAGTTTTAATTTTGAGAAAACCTTACATTTTCCTTTCCTTTCCTATGCTCTGTTTTTGTTTCTTTCCATGTGTCAGAAGCATGGAAAAGAAGAGTAACTATTCTTTTAAATTTTTCTTTTTATTGTTTCTCATTTTAACTAGCCAGCTTGGAGCTGCAGAGTTTTTTCTTTTTCTTTGCTAAATTCTCATTCTTTACCCCTTTCTTCTTTTTTCTGACTCATTCTCTGAAGTATATAACATTTTGGTCCTACCTTAATTAGGTAGACCAGATAGAACAGCTCAGAGGTTCTTAACCTTGGCACAATAGACATTTTAAGCTAGATAATCTTTTGGGGGGGGTTATATTGTTCATTGCAAGATATTTAGTATCTAAGTGGCCTCTGCCCACTTAGATGCCGGTAGCACTCCCTTCCTTGACTTCTCCAGTTTTGAAAACCAAAATTGTCTCTATATTACCAGATGTCATGGGGGCATGGTCATCTTCCTGTTAAAAATACTGAAGTTGATAGACAAACCAACTATTTTAGTTCCAAGATGTAAATTCCCATCTCAGCCCTCTTTTTTCACTGCTTTTATCTTCTGTATTCCTCAGTCTAGAACCAAATACAATTTTTTTTGTACCCCCTAGGTCTATAGCTTGATGCCATTTGAGAAGCATGCCTCATATTAGTCATAACATACATTTTAGCATTATGTGCCCTACCCATGAGCTGTCATTTATTGAGTGACCTAATTACTTCATCTCTAAAAGGAGGATAAATTACCTACCTGTTGGATACTAGTGAGAATGAAATTAAAAAATCCATTTTAAATGTTGACCACATCATAAATGCTCAATTAATAGTTGATGTTATATGATGATCATCACCACTCCATTGCTCATCTCCTCTATTGAGCTGACTCAGAAATACCACATAAGCACATCTAAAATTATTACCCATTTCCACTAGTCTACTTTTATTTCAATCTAAAAGTAGTCTCTCCCTCCTATAATACTGTCTCTACTTTTCTTGTAGCACTTGCCATTCTTCACCTTACGTTATAACTATTTATGTACATGTCTTTCCCACTTGTCACTCTACTCCTTCCATTTCTCGTGTTTTTTATGTTTGTAGTCTAACATTCTCACATAGTACACTTTTATTAAATATATTGAACTGAATAAATTTATCCAGTGAGCTCACTCAGGGTATCCTATTAACACTAATAGAATAAACAATAAATTGGCAAATAGTAGGGTTAAGAGTTCAGGAACAAAAGTGTCTGGGTTCAGATTTACCACTTATTATTTGTCTGCAGCCTACCTACATCACACACAAGGATGTTTAAGAAAATGGTTTTGTGATCAATGAATAAAATTTTAATGAAAGAAGAAAATTTTTTCTTTTTAATCAAAGTATTGTGTCTTATAAAAAATTTTGTAAAAAAACAATATTTGGTGCCATACAGTCATGATGTGTTTCTTTGTTTTAGTTATGCTATCTTCCCTTTTAATTAACAACCAAAAAAGGATGTGAAATTAGAACATCATTCTTTTTTGTTATTCCCATTTTCTTTAAAAATGTATGAGGTACTCAGATTTTTAAGACCATTTGGTAAATTAATATCAAGTTAAGAGTGAGACCGGCCTATGCACACATTTTTTCTACATACAGCAGTTTGAAAGCTAGTGGCCTTCATATAACAGTGTTTAGACACTAAAGACTTCAAAAGTGTTTGGGGCCACTCAGCACACTTTCTTAACCTGCATAATTTGGCTTAGCTGCTATTCCCTAAGTTACCATGATATTTGGATAGAATCCATCTCAGCTGCAACATTTAAGGGGATGCCAAAAAACTGAGTTATTAAGATAACTATTTTACTTTGTAATACTTTAAGCAATAAAAAAAAAACCTGACTATAATTTTGACATCCTACTTATTTATTTAAAAAGTTTCAGTAGACATTCTTTTTTCACATTTTAAACATTGATAATAAATACCACCAAATGTCAAAAAAAAAAAAAAAGGATAACTATTTTAATAGCACCCTACATGTTAGACACAGCTTTGTGCTTTTGTTGGAGATAGGCAGGTACTGTGAACTGTATAATGTCAACCAGTTAATTTATTGGTGAATTTCTATTTGCCTACTTGCCTGTATCAAAACTAGAGGCCTGATGCACAAAATTCATGCACTCGGGGTGAGGGGTCCCCCAGCCTGGCCTGTGCCCTCTCACAGTACGGGAGCCCTGCAGTCGATCGCCCCAAAGAGGTAGGCCCCATCCTCCCATTCGAGGCTCTTTGATGGATTGCCCCAAAGAGGTAGGCTGGAGCCGGGGGTCCTGCCTCTGCGCCGCAGGACCCCCCAGCATCACCACAAGGAGCTGCCATGACCCGCCTCCATGCCACACACACAGCGTCAAGTCCCCACCCACCCAAGTGTGCCTCGCCGCACACGCAGCCCCACCCACCCACAGGCGCCTGCTGCACACACAGCCTCCTGATGATGGCTTGTGATAGCGTGAGGGCATCACGGCATGAGGGTGTGACAACCATTTGCATATTAGCTCTTTATTATATAGGATACATCTCTGTTGCCTTTAGAGAGTAGAGATGTCTGTTTTTGGAAACAGTTTATAGAAACATTACAGAAAACTTTCTGAAGTGGTAACTTGCCACATGGACCCCTTTTCCTCCCCACAAGGTAGGAAATGACTAGAAACAAAGATTCTTAGATATAGAAGTTCTTACAAGTCTACTTGTCTAAATCCCCCCTGTGTCATCTTAACATTGCCTCTTTCTCTGTGTCTCTTGGCTTCTCTCTTTCTGTATCTTATAAGGTCATTGGATTGAGGAAGGACTCACTCGGTAATCCAGAATGATCTCTTCTAGGAGATCCTTAACATAACTCGATTACAAAAGATCCTTTTCCCAAATAAAGTCATATTCATGGGTTCCAGGCATTAGGACAAGGTCCACCGTTTAATACCACACCCTAAGCTCATTCCACTTTCTGCCAGGTTCACTTAATACCCTGACAAGGAATTTCAGAGTTTGTGGTCATGGCATATTCTTCATTTCACATGTTTACCAATTCTGTTTATGAACAGCTCCAAAGGTTAAACATTCTTCCTTATATTGAGCCAAAACCTGTGCTGGGATAATATTTGGTGGTGGGTTCTAGGTCTCTCCTGCAAAGCTATAGGGGATAAGAAAAACCGGTTCCATGATTCAGGTCGAGGGAGAATAACACAAGCACTACTTCTCTGCTGTTCTGACACAGTATTCACGGGGGTATGAGATCTTCTCCAGCATATGTACTACCATCACCACCCTCAAAAAATTTTTTTTTTCAGATTTATTGTATTGTCAATGCCATTATGAGCCAGTTGTGATGGATTTGTAAATGAATCCCTTCCAGGAGGGTTGGGGGTGGGCAAAAGATTGCAAAACAGCAATCTCAGCCTTCTTTCTCATGATAGCCATTCAGATAGATCAGGACAGCTATTTATATTTTCCTGAGTCTGTTCTTTTCCAAATCAACACTTTTAATTTTAGTTATTCCCCTATGACATAGCTTCTATGCCATCTATTCAGCAAATATTTACTCAGGGCCTAATATGTGCCAGGTACTCTTTTAGGTTTTAGAGGATGCATGGATGACTATTCCAGAATCTGTGTCACCTAAGATTGTAGTCTGGGAGAGGATGTAAACAAATAAATTGCAAAATACTGTGATCGGTATTTTGATAAGCTTAAGTATAGGACGCTGAGGGAGCACAAAGAGGAATACCAATAGTGAAGAAGTGATACCTAACCTGAAAACTATAGATCAAGAAGAGAGGAGGGAGGCAGGACAGATTTGTGTTCCAGGCAGAATGGGTATCTATACCCACTTCCTGTCGTAGAGCCATGCCTCTCATAGGTGAAATCAAAGATGCTTCTAGGTAGTTCCTCTTGTTGCTGGGGTTAGGGTGAGGCAAACAAGGCACTCATCTCAGCTGCAGTATTTAAGGGGAAGTAAACTGCATAAGATAAATATTTTAATGCAATATTTTAAAAAACATATTTTCATTGATTTCAGAGTGGAAGGGAGAGGGAGAGAGAGATAGAAACATCAATGATGAGAGAGAATCACTGATCTGCTGCCTCCTGCACGCCCCTTACTGGAGATTGAGCCCACAACCTGCGCATGTGCCCTTGACTAGAATTGAATCCGGGACCCTTCAGTCCACAGTCCGACGCAAACCGGCTAGAGCTGCAATATTTTTTAAAAGTCACAATTAAAGCAAAAAACATGTGATGAATAAAACATTAAGAGATGTTTTGAAGAAAGATGGGATCAGTATTGATATTTTCCTTACCTCAGGCACCAATATGGCTTGGTATGGCACTATTTATTGAGCCTTTCTTTAAATTTTTATATTTTGTTCATCATGGATTTTTTCACATTAATTTTGATTTTTTAAAAATACTGCATTAATTCTATCTTGAAAATGAGGGTTTTTTTTTCATGCTTCTTTAAATTTTGTGCCTAAGGCAGGTGCTTAGTCACCTCACTCTGGTCCCAGCCTTGTAACTAAGACATACACACAAGATCCATGGTCAGCCAGTTGGGCTCTCCCTCTTTGAGCTTTGACTCTGGAGGGTGTAAAGACACAGATGTGGTTAGAGATATTTCACAGCAACAACAGTAGTGGTCAGTATCCTACCCTACCATGACTGTGTGTGTGTCTGTGTCTGTGTCTGTCACTACTGTGGTATGACCTTTTATGCTACCACTCTGGCCTCTCTTGATCTTATTCCATTTCTGAGCTGGTGTTCTGGTATTCAGGATCTAAATTTCCTTCCTTTTTGAAAATCAACATCATGTTTGTTTGTCTCCATACTTCCATTCTCCCTTCTTTAGTGATAGCCAGTAATGTTTGCATGATTATATATGTAAGTTTTATGGGTATCTTAAGATGAAATTCATTGAGGCCTAGAAAAAACTTGTTTGAAGTAATTATTTTTTTCAGTCCCTTCCCTTATCTTGCACTTCTTTTCTCATTCTGTCTTTTGTCTGACATTTCCAACTTGAACATAATTTTGGACATTTAGTTGTCATTTCTTAATTTTACACTAACTGCTCCAAACATGTAAAAAGGATGTTTTGTTTTCCATAACTTAATAATAACTAGTCACTGGATCTGAATATGTGAACAGCAAAGATTAACTGATACCAGACTCAGAGGATCTCACTAAAGGCAGGCACCAAGGCACCATGGAAGCAATGAACAGATTCTTCATCAAGAAACAGTGGGAAGATTTAGAGATATTTATATATATAAGACCGTAATATGCAAATAGACCGAACGGCAGAACAACTGAACAACCGGTCGCTGTGATGTGCGCTGACTACCCCGAGGCACGTGCGGAACATGGTGGGCATTGGCCACGGGCAGACAGTGAAGCAGGTGAGCGGGGACGCCAGACCAAGGCGGGGCACCGGTCACTGTCATCGGGGCGAGCCTCTGGTGGTCACTGAAAATTCTTTGCTCCCGTGCGCTGCAGTCCCGCCCTGCACTCACACCTGCTGCCGGCACTGGCCCCACTCGCACCCACTGCTGACGCCAGCCCCGATCTTTGGGCACCGTCAGAAGGTGCGAGCTGTGGCTGCCAGCCCTGATTGCCTGTCAGGGCTTCTCCACCTCCCCCTGCTCCTGAAGGGCAATCAGGGTGAACAGCCGCCTCTCGCACCCACTGCCGATGCCATCCCTGCTCACAGCCAGCGCCGGAGCCACCGCTCACACCCGCTGCCAGCACCTGGAGCCGGTCCTGATCACTCAGCACTGTCAGCAGGTGTGAGCGACAGCTGCCAGCCCCGATTGCCCCTGAGGGCTTCTTCACCTCTCCCTGCTCCTGAGGGGTGATCAGGGCAGCAGCTCTCGCTTGCATTTGCTGCTGTCACTGTCCCCAATCCTTCCACACCATCAGCAGGTGCGAGCAGGACTGTCGCCATCAGCATGTGGGAGTGGCGGTGGTGGGAGTGGGGCTGCCAGCAGACAGGGGACCTGGGGCCACGGTGGGAAGGGCCGGGCGAGGGTGCAGAGGATGGGCTGAGACCCACCGCTCTGCCCACCGCAGCCTTACGGTCCACAGTTCCTTTCAAGGTGCACAAATTTGTGCACTAGACCTCTAGTTCTTTAATAAGAACCCATGCCCAAACTTCATTTTTTGGAAGAAGTGGCCTCAAAAATTGGCATATATCCAACAGTATTATAGGTTTGGTTTAAGAAACTTGCAGCAAAACAACAAAAAACAAAAATTCAAGCATATTCAGGGTAAAAGCAGCAACAAGCTCAACAATAACAGTTACCTGAGGGAAGAGTCAAGAGAAATATGGGCATACTACCAAGATCCACAAATGGAGCCAGGTCTGTCTCTGGATCCCTACAGATCATCTGGCAATCTCAGTCCAAATTAGCATGTCCTGATATTAAGTCCTTTCAGACCACTCTGTTGGCCATAAAATAGCCTATTTAGGGTACTGCCAAGACTGTAAAATATATTGCCTATTCCCCATTTTGGACTCCCAAGTTCTTTTCCCAGACTGAGGTTCTAATTCTTTGATATCTTCACTTCTAGACAGTACTTAACCAGCAATTCTGACCTGCAAGGGGAGGTTATGTGGGTAGGAAAAAAAATATTTACCTCACTCTGGGCATTAACTTCCTGATAGTATTACAGTGTGTTTGTGCCACTCTTTGCGTCAATCCTTTAATAAATGCATCTCACCTGTCGTTTTATTCTTTAGTTGCTTCCCTTTTTTCCTCATTAGAACCAGTAACATTACCATTTTATTTTTAAAGTCTGTCCTTTCATATCTCTTAGTTTGCACTTCCTGTTAGAGTTTCTGGCTTGGAATTACCCCCATCCTATCTCTGAAAATTTTGAAATTTACTCTTAGGGTCTAGGGTCCTCCCATGCAAAAGGGTTCCTTTTTTTGCTATTACCAAGTCCAAGTTAGGAGGCACCATCACCACTTTTAAAGCTCTTGTCACTTTGCATCACCTACAGTTTCCTTCTTGTCAGTCATTATAGTCCTGAATAGCAGTTCTCTTTGCTGTTTCCTCTACTTTCTGAGAAATGAAATTGTCAATATGGTATCAATTTATCAAGTGCTCTACTTTTACCAGAATGAAAACTTCTCCCTGATGCTGGGAGAGGTGACATTCCCTGTTACTGCTGTATATTGTGTCTATCTGTTTTGTAATCTGTATTAGGAAAGCATCACTGTGCATCAACCACAACAGTATTATTAAAATAGAATATATTTCCAGTGTCATGAGTCTCAGAGAAACTTGCCTTCTTCGGTTAACCTTTCAAGTTTTTTCTTTTTTCTTAATTGATTAATTTATATGTATTTTATTTCAGAGAGGAAGGGAGAGGGAGAGAGAGATAGAAACATTAATGATGAAAGAGAATCATTGATCAGCTGCCTCCTGCACACCACTACTGGGGATCAAGCCCATAACCCAGGCATGTGCCCTGACTGAAAATCGCACTGTGACCTCCTGGTTCATAGGTCGAAGCTCAACCACTGAACCACACCGGCTGGACTACTTTTCTTATTCATTTTATAGAAATTGTCATTAGGAATGAAGCCATTAGCTTGATTTTTCTTTGATAAATTATTGGAAGGCTTTGCTATATTATTCTTTAGGTATCATAACAGCACCTTTATGTGGAAGCTTTTCTTGATTTTATCATCAGCTATAATGCTTACTGTCATATCTAATAAGGGAAGTGATATATATCCTCTTTTATTTCTGTAGGGACATGGCAAATTTGGTGGAAATGAACACATAAGGACCCTGAGCAAGAGGCATATTGTTTCCCAGATAACTGTCATTTAACTAGCATTATAGAGGTATAATCATAGGGGAGACAGAAAATAAAGTCAAAGCAGGGTTTCTTCAAAAATAGAAAAAAAAATTAAGTTCTACCTAGTGTCATCATAATAGATACATCTGGAGACCAACCTTATCAATCATGGGAGCCAAACTCTTTCTTATATCAGATGAGCATCTAAACTATTGAGGTAATATTTTATTTAGCAAACATTTACATAGCACTTACTATGGGATATATGTCCAAATTATTAATTATTTTATCCTTATAACAAATCCTCCTATCAGGTAGGAACTAATATTAGTTCCCATTTTACAGATAAGAAAGCTGAGACATATAGAGGTTAAATAACATTCCTAAGGTCACAACTAGTAAGTGAGAGAGTTGGAATTTGAATTCAAGAAATCCAGCTTGATTCTATACCCTGAACACTACATAATGCAACTTCTCCAATTGATTTTCTTCCTGAAGTTTCAATGCAGAAAAATTTTACATATTATACCAGAAAATACCAAATGAGCAGGAAACGTTAGTTGAAAAAAACCTAAGTATTTTGTCAGATGTGTAGCACATTGACCTTTGTAGTTTGAACTTTCCCCAAAGCTGCCTAATTACAGTAAGTTCCCTCTCTGTTCCCTCCCTGTTCATTATTGCCTGCTTGGTTCTTCCACCTATTTCTCAACTTTCAAATTACATGGTTTGTATCTAGCTCTTGTTTGTGTATCTTTTATCACAAGCTTCTTTTTCTTGGTTGTGGTATGTTGTATGATAATGAGAAGTTTATTGATTGTATCCAGTGTTAGACCAGTAATGTCCTTTAATTTGTTTCTCTTTTAGCTTAATAATTCTTGCCTGCTAATTATTTCTACCTATCCTTGTTGACATCCAATCTTACCTTCCATGTAGATTTTCTAGTATCAGAAATTCTTTTCCATGTCTCTGTATAGATTTTCTGTGCTTCTTTTCTAAATATATGAATTTTTAAAAAATATATTTTTATTGATTTCAGAGAGGAAGAGAGAGATAGAAACATCAATGATGAGAGAGAATCACCGACCGGCTGCCTCCTGCACACCCCCCACCGGGGACCGATCCTGCAACCCAGGCATGTGCCCCTAACCAGAATCAAACCCAGGACCCCTTAGTCCGCAGGCTGGTGGCACACTATCCACTGAGCCAAACCAGCCATGGCTGAATCTTTTTTAAATCCTCATCTGAGGACATGCTTATTGATTTTAGAGAGAAGGTAAAGGGGAGAGAGAGGGAGAAAAACAGAGAGAAACATTGATCCATTGCCCTCGTACACACCCCAACTAGGAATCAAACCCACAAACTTTTGGTGCACTGGCAATGCTCAACCAATTGAATCACACTGGCCAGGCTAAATTTATTAATCTTGTTTTAATAAAAATTCTGTTGTAGTTAATTTCATTTAGTATGATATAATATATATGTAAACTTGCTAGGGATTCTGAATAAATCTATGGAGGGCTTGAATACTTGAATACTTTCGTAGAGCATTTTATACTGTAGTGAAGGGAGCCCCAAGGAATTAAATCAGTAAACATAAAGCTAAGCATTCTGTTGAATATTTCCCTTTCCTTTCAACATGTGATATTTTTAAAAATTTGTTTATGCTTTCCATGACATCTCCCTGGCAACAATACAACCTGTCTAACCTATAAATTAAAGTAACAATTACTAAAGAGCTTAGTTCCTTGTAAGTCATGTGCCTCTAACCTACCAGAGCTCTAACAAGCTGTAACATTATGCTGTCACTAGACTGCTGGTGACTTAATGGCACTAAATATTACACTCATAAAAACCATGACCTTATGTACTAGTATATATATTTTACTGTCATAAATTCTAGCTTTCCTTGTACAAGAAATATTTAACAAACACCCTTTTGTTCTTGATCGTTGTGCCATGATGTTTCTCAGAAGAACTATTTGCTTGATTTACTGTGAGCCACATAAACTTTCAGAAGTAAGCATACATTATTCATTAAATGTTGATTGATTTCCTATCCTGTGTCAGGCACTGTGCTAGGTACCATGGCAGATGCAAAGATGATGAATAAAATGCAGGTCTTTTTTTGCCAAGGAGTTTATAATCCTGTAAATACTCACATTTTTAATATGTAGACTATTTATAAGGGCCCCTAGAAATGTTTGAGAAAAGAGCTAAAAAAATAAAAAAGAATTCATAGGCTAAGAAAACTACTTCTAGCTAAGGAGGCATCAAAGACTACTGTATGGAGACATTTGCATTTAATTAGGGTCTTGATGATTAGGTTAGGTCTTGATAACTAGAGTTGGGAGTGAGTGGGAAGAAGAGGGGCTGATTCCATATCCAGATAACACTGTCCAAATAACACCATGTAGCAAAGTAGTACTGTAATACTTTGGAGATAGGGGTGAAGGATGCGAGAAAAATAAAGACTCTCACCTAACCTTATTCCCTATTATCAAACCTGTGGCAACTTTAATATGATGAGATTTGAAAAGAAAGATGATATTTATGGATTTGCCAGTCAAAGTAAACGAGGTAATTGCCTCCTCCACAACCACA
The DNA here is from genome assembly GCF_000327345.1 of Myotis davidii. NCBI lineage: Eukaryota > Metazoa > Chordata > Mammalia > Chiroptera > Vespertilionidae > Myotis > Myotis davidii. The sequence continues at coordinate 745,403 of NW_006287911.1, read as the reverse complement.
TCAAAATTACATCTAAACTACAGAACAACTATCATTCAGAACCACCTGAACTCTGGCTGAATTGAAGTCCTACAGTTACAGAATTAAAGAATTTAATTTTGTAGAAGGGTGCAGATGTGGAATGGGCTGGTTGCACACCCACATGTGGTATATAAAAATCAGGAGGGATAGCTTGGTTGCAGAGGTTCCCTCTGAGGAGCAAGCGGTCCCAGCCCCATACCCAGTCCCCCAGCCCAGGGTCCCAGTACCAGGAAGATAAGTCCTCATTCTGGGTTTAACCAGAATCTGGGTTTAACCATAACTTCTGCCAGAAAAACCAGTGGGGATTGACGCTAAGGGAGACCGAGGGCTCTTGGAGTCCTTGGCAGTTCCTCTTAAAGGGCCTGTGCATGGACTCACTCAATCTGAGCTCCAGCACTAGGGCAGCAGCTTGAAAGGAACTAGAGATGTATGGGAAGAAACTGAATTGTTTGGCATCAGGGCAAGAGCTGGGAGGGCAGCTTTCTCCCAGACAGAAGTGCTGGCAGAAGCAATTGTTCCTTTGTTGAGCCCTCCCCTCACAGAGCTGACAGGTGGGCACCATATAGGATACTCCATCAACCTGGCTCACACTGTTTACTCCACCCTGGTGATTCCCTGAGACTCCACCCCACCAATTTTTGGGCCAACCCAAGCTATTTCCAGTGGCTTTTCCATATGAACAGCCTGTCTTGGCTCATGTTTCAGAATTTCCTAAAATTTCTCAAACAAGCAGCCTCTGGCCTCAGCAAGCCCCATACCTCTCACTAAGTGGCCCCAGGCCTGGCATTAGCAGCAATTAGCCTTGGGTCACAGCGTGGCCTTGCCTGGGCACTTCCAAGCCCAGCTGAAGTAGAGCCATCTGCAGATGGCTTTGTAGCTCATGCCAAGTGGCCCCAGGCGGAATGCAGGCAGTGGCTGACATTGGCCTGTACCTCCCAGGAGGCCCCAGAGCCAACCTACGCAGTGGTCAGCTTCAGACCATGTCAAAGCACCACCACCAAACTACATCCACAAGCAACACACTCAAGGGGTAGACTTAGCAGATATCAGAGCCCAGCTGAAGTATGTCCTGCTCCGTGGGGACTTACAGCTGATCCTGCATGGTGGTTGGAGGTCAGTGGTCAGTAGCCAGTCCTACAGCTGACTGTCCTGGGAGTTAATCCCTCCCATTGACATGCTATCAGCGGTCAAGGCTCAACTACAAGAGGAGGATGTACATAGCCCACAGAGAGGGTGCACCTCGAGTACACAGCTTGGGTCAGGAACGCTGTGCCACTGGACCCTACAGAACACCTAGTACATTAGGCCACTTTACCAAGCCTGGGAGATGTAGCAGCTGTACCTAATATATAGAAACAAACACAGAGAGGCTGCCAAAATGAGGAGACAAAGAAACATCTCTCAAATGAAAGAACAGAACAAAATTCCAGAAAAAAAAACACACACCAAAACTAAACAAAATGGAGACAAGCAATCTACTAGAACAGAGTTTAAAACACTGTCTGGAAGGATGCTCAATGAACTTAGGCACAGAGTAAATGACCTTAGTGAAAATTTCAGCAAAGTTATAGGAAACATAAAAACAGAACTAGAAACCATAAAAAGGAACCAGTCAGAAATTACAATACATAAACTGAAATGAAGAATATAGTACAGGGAATCAGCAGTGGAGTAGATGAACAGAAGACCAAATCAGAGATTTGGAAGAGAAGAATGCAAAAAAAACATCCAAGCAAAACAGTGAGAAGAAAAAAGAATAGGAAGGAAGGAAGGAAGAAGGAAGGAAGAAAAAGAAAAAAGGATAGTGTAAGAAGCCTCTGGGACAATTTCAAGTGTACCAACATTTGCATTGTTGGAGTGCCAGAAGGAGAAGAGAGAGAACAAGAAATGAAAAAAAATAATGACAGAGTCCTAGTCAGTTTGGCTCAGTGGATAGAGCATCAGTCTATGGACTGAAGGGTCCCAGGTTTGATTATGGTCAAAGGCACCTACCTCAGTAGCAGACTCAGTCCTTGGCCCCAGTCAGGGTACGTACATGAGGAAACCAATCAATGTGTCTCTCTTCCTCTCTCCCCCTTCCTCCCTTCCAGTCTCTCTAAAAATCAAGGAAAAACATCCTGGGGTGAGGATAATAATAATAATTACAACAACAACTAAAGAAAACTTCCCTAGCCTGGTGAAGGAAATAGACATTACAAGTCCAGGAAGCACTGAGTGTCCCAAACAAGATGAACCCAAAGAGGGCCATATCAAGACACATCATAATTAAAATACAAAAGGTTAAAGACAAGGAGAGAATCTTAAAGCAGCAAGAGAGAAGCAGTTAGCTACCTACAAGAGAGCTCCCATAAGACTGTCAGCTGATTACTCAACAGAAACTTTGCAGGCCAGATGGAAGTGGCATGAAATATTTAACGGGATGAAAAATAAGACCCTACAATCAAGATTACCCAGCAAATCTATCATTTAGAATTGAAGGTCAGATAAAAAGCTTCTCAGGTAAGAAAAAGCTAAAGGAGTTCATCACCACCAAACTAGTATTATAAGAAAAGTTAAAGGCTCTTCTTTAAAAATAGTAAAAGATTAAAAATATGAACAATAAAATGGCATTAAATGCATATCTATCAACAATTGAATCTAAAAAATCCTATATAATAAAGAGGTAATATGAAAATCGACCATCACACCCTTGCACAAGATGGCCACCACCAGGGGTCACAAGATGGCTCCCACAAGATGGCCAGCAGGGGAGGGCAGTTGAGGGGGACCGGGCCTGCAGGGGAGGACAGTTGGAGATGATCGGCCCAGCAGGGGAGCAGTTAGGCGTCGATCAGGCTGGGAGGAGAGTGGTTAGGCCAGTGATGGCGAACCTATGACGCGCGTGTCAGAGGTGACACACAAACTCATTTTTTTGGTTGATTTTTCTTTGTTAAATGGCATTTAAATATATAAAATAAATATCAAAAATATAAATCTTTGTTTTACTATGGTTGCAAATATCAAAAAATTTCTATATGTGACACGGCACCAGAGTTAAGTTAATAGATACAGAGAACATTTTGATGGTTGCCACATGGGATGGGGGTTAAGAAGATGGGTAAAAAAGGTGAAGGGATTAAAAGTACAAATTGGTTGCTACAGAGTGGTCATAGGGATAAGTACAGCATAGGGGATATAGTCAATCTACACTAATAAAAGAGAAAAATGGTAATTGGCGTACGATGCTACCCTTTTCATTGGCTAATCAGGACTATATGCAAATTAACTGCCAACTAAGATGGCAGTTAACTGACAACAAAATGGCAGTTAATTTGCATATGTAGGCACAATGCAGGGAGGCGAAAGGGAAAGCAGGAAGAAGCCCCCTGCCACTGACAGTGATCGGAAACCCAGGGGGGAGCTAAGAACTGGGGGGCAGAGCAAAGGCGGCCTTGGGGCCATGATCGGAGAATCAGGCGCCTTTGCCGCCCTGGCCAGTGATAGCAGGAAGTAGGGGTGGAGCCAGCGATGGGAGCTGGGCACAGTTGAAGCTGGCAGTCCCGGGAGCTAGGGGTCCCTTGCCTGGGCCTAAAGAGGAGCCCACAATCGCAGGGCCGCTGCAGCTGTGGGTTCCTGCTGCCCGGGGCCGGATGCCTCAGCCAGAGGCGTCTTGCAGGGGCAGGGGCGGAGCCCGCATGATCGCAGCGTCCCCCGCTGCCACTGCGGGTCCCCGCTGCCCGGCCCGGACGCCTAGGCCAGAGGCATTAGGCCTGGGCAGGGGCGGAGCCTGCAACCGTGGGGAGCTGGGGGTCCCCTGCCCAGGCCTGACACCTCTGCCGGAGGCCTCAGGCCTGGGCAAGGGGCCGATCCGGTGATTGGTGATCGGAGGGTGATGAGGGTCAACTCCTCTGGCCGAGGCATCAGGCCTGGGCGGGGGGCTAGGGGTCCCCTGCCCAGGCCTGATGCCTGGGCCAGAGGCATCAGGCCTGGGTGGGGGGTGGAGCCGGGGATTGGGGGGATATGATGGTCCCCTTGCCCAGGCCTGAAGCCTGGGTCAGAGGCGTCAGGCTTGGGCGGGGGGTGGAGCAAGCGATCAGAGGGAGATGGGGGTCTCCTGCCCAGGCATGATTCCTGGGCCAGAGGCCTCAGGCCTGGGCGGGGACCAGAGCCAGTGATCGGGGGGAGATGGGGGTCCCCTGTCCAAGCCTGACACCTCTGGCGGAGGCGTCAGGCCTAGGCAAGGGGCCGATCAGGCGATCGGAGGGTGATGGGGGGCTACACCTCTGGCCGAGGCATCAGGCCTAGGCAAGGGGCAGAGCCAGCAATCGGAGGGGTCTGGGGGTCCCCTGCCCAGGCCTGACGCTTGGGCCAGAGGCATCAGGCCTGGGCTGGGGGCAGAATCAGTGATGGGGGGAAATGAGGGTCCCCTGCCCAGGCCTGCGATTGGAGGGTGATGGGGGTCAACGCCTGAGGGCTCCCAGTATGTGAGAGGGGGCAGGCTAGGCTGAGGGACACTCCCCACCCACACACACCCCGTGCACGAATTTCGTGCACCAGGCCCCTAGTAATATAATAACTATGTATGGTGTCACTTGGGTATGATATTTAGCCGGATGATCACTCAGTAAGTTATGTAATATCTAGTCACTGGTGTGTACACATGACTAATATAATAATGTATGTCAACTGTAATTGAAAAATAAATAAACGATTTTAAAAATAAAATAAAAATCCTATATAATAAAAGCCCAGCAACCAAACGGTGGAATGACCAGAACGATCGGTAGATCAGTCATTATGATGCACAGTGACCACCAGGGGGTAGATGCTCAATGAAAGAGCTGCCCCTGGTGGTCAGTGCACTCCCACAGTAGGAACACCACTTGGCTGACCAGGATGAGCGGTGCTCCCACAGTGGTAGCAGCCGCTCAGAGGGCGGGACCACACTGCTCGGCTGACCAGGATGAGCTGTGCTCCCACAGCACGGTGGGCCATTCTTCACAGGCCACACACCCATCAGCGCACTGGGACTCTAGTAATAATAATGAAAGAAGAACCCAGTCCCCCCAAAAAGATATTTAATACCCAGTTAAGGATAGTTGGTTACCCTGGCCAGTTTGGCCCAGTGGATAGAGCATCAATCTGTGGCCTGGATGGTCTCATGTTCTCAGGTTTGATTCCTGTCAAGGGCACATGCTCAGGTTGTGTGCTTGATCCCCTTGAGGGGCATGTGGGAGGCAGCCAATCAGTGATTCTTTCTCATCATTGATGTTTCCCTCTCTCTCTCTCTCTCTCTCTCAAATCAATAGAAATATATTTTAAAAAAGAAAAGAATAGTTGGTTAAACAAACCAGAAATATTCTCATCATCCTCTTAATATCATTGGTCAGACTTCTTTTTTTAATTATAAAAAACTAGATGCCCAGTGCATGAAACTCGTGCACTGGGCAGGGGGGTGTCCCTCAGCCCAGCCTGCACCCTCTCCAATCTGGGATCCCTCTCACAATCCGGGACTGCTGGCTCCCAACCGCTCACCTGCCTGCCTGCTGGATTGCCCCTAACTGCTTCTGCCTGCCGTAACCGGTTTGGCTCAGGGGATAGAGTGTTGGCCTGCGGACTCAAGGTTCCCAGGTTCGATTCCGGTCAAGGGCATGTACCTTGGTTGCGGGCACATCCCCAGTGGGGGGTGTGCAGGAGGCAGCTGATCGATGTTTCTCTCTCATCGATGTTTCTGACTATCCCTCTTCCTTACTCTCTGAAAAAAAAAATCAATAACTGCTTCTGCCTGCCAGCCTGATCACCCCCTAACCACTCCCCTGCCAACCTGATTGATGCCTAACTGCTCTCCTGCCAGCCCGGTTGCCCCCAACTGCCCTCCCCTGGGAGCTTTCAACTGCCCTCCCCTGTAGGCCTGGTCCCGCCCAACTGCCCTCCCCTGCTGGTCTGGTCACCCCTAACTGCCCTCCCCTGCTGGCTATCTTGTGGCTGTGGGTGCTGCCATTTTTGAAGGTGTGGCAGTCATTAGCATATTCCCTCCTTATTGGCTGTGGGTGCCACCATCTTTGAGAGCGGGGCAGTCAATTAGCGTATTCCCTCCTTATTGGCTGTGGGCATCACCATCTTTGAGGGCAGGACAATCAATTAGCATAGTCCCTCATTGGCTGTGGGCACCACCATCTTTGAGGGCAGGACAGTCAATTAGCACATTCCCTCCTTAATGGCTGTGGGCGCTGCCATCTTTGCGATGGTGTGGGTGTCAATTAGCATATTCCCTCTTTATTAGATAGGATAGTTTTAATGGATTCCAATTACTTCCCTTAAAAGCCATGTTATAACAAAACAACATATTTGTATAATGTCCTTTTGGGAGCATGAAAATTATATGTGGTTTGGGATACCTTTATTCAGGCTTTCCTCCCTTGCACCTATAAATCTGAGTCAGTCTGCTTGCTTTTGATGTTCTTCCTCTTTCATCCTATGTATTCCTAGATTAACCCCACTGGTCAGTAAAGATGAATCCCACCAAAAATAAGAGGGTCTTTTTACTTCTTGTAGGGACTTTCTTCTCTTTGGATAGTCTTTTGTATCTTATAGCAAAATGAAATAAATGACAATTGGGCATATTAGAAACATTTCTGAAAATTCTCGTTCAAAATTATAAATTCCTTTTTTCTTCATTGTTTATAGTTATGCTCATGTAATTTAACGACTTTAAGTCATAAGCCCTAGCTTTACAATATTAATTTTTAAAAGATAATAACAAGCCAATTGAGTATTATTGCCTTTCCTTATGTGATAAAGAAAAAATGTAACTTGCAGCTTTAATAAGTGTGTGTATTTAAAAGGGCATGGAGATGTTAGCCTGTAGTATGCCAGACTTTTCAGTTATTTCCCCCCATTAAAAATTAAGACCATGGTTCTTACATGTACTGTAGATGGCAGTGCTTATATGTGGAAAATATAAGTTTATGTGAGAGATTTGAGAATGATTAGCAGGTGGGACTCTTAAATGAGTAAGGTTCAATCGAAATGTTCTTTGCTGATTTTTCTCATACTCTGGATTTTTTAAAAGCAATCATAAACTTTCTTTTTCACTCATGTTTCTGTTCAACTTTCTGACACCATCATCTCCCCACCTTCCCCCACCCCACTTTTGTTTCAGAAATCACGTTATACAACCATTTTCTCTTTAGATGGCAGTGATTGGAAACTAGGTGATTACTCACATGATAGGATTCTGTGTAAAGTTCTGTGCATTTTTTCTCAAGCAGGTTGTGTGTCAGATGGTATTGTTATAAATTCTGATAGGGACAGTGAAAGCACTGTCATACATTTCAAAAACATCTTCATTACTGCTGTGGTTGGTGTGGGTCAGTGATTAGAACATCGGCCTGAGCACCGAAGGGTTGAGGGTTCAATTCCTAGCCTAGTTGGGGCACATGTGGAAGACAACCAATCAG